>NC_143030.1:75929898-76279898 GCF_057628025.1 Oncorhynchus mykiss | reverse complement strand
GGAGGAACTTGATTCAAGTCTTGTCACAATGGGGTCATCAGGAGGAGGATGTGAGGACTGATACAGATTGTATAATCCAAACGTGAGGAGGATGTGAGGACTGATACAGATTGTATAATCCAAACGTGATCAGATCAAATCAAAGACTCTCACCTGACCAGATACACTACATAACCAAAAGTATGTGGACACCTGCTCGTCGAACATCTCATGCCACTCCCTGCTTGTGCCAGGATACCACCCTGCATACCACTGCTGGCTTGCTTCTGAAGCTAAGCAGGATTGGTCCTGGTCAGTTCCTGGATGGGAGACCAGATGCTGCTGGAAGTGGTGTTGGAGGGCCAGTAGGAAGCACTCTTTCCTCTGGTCTAAAAAAAATCCCAATTCCCCAGGGCATTGATTAGGGACACTGCCCTGTGTAGGGTGCAGTCTTTCGGATGGGACGTTAAACGGGTGTCCTGACTCTCTGAGGTCATTAAAGATCCCATGGCACTTATCGTAAGAGTAGGGGTGTTAACCCCGGTGTCCTGGCTAAATTCCCAATCTGACCCTCACACCATCACGGTCACCTAATAATCCCCAGTTTACAATTGGCTCATTAATCCCCCTCCTCTCCCCTGTAACTATTCCCCATGTCGTTGCTGCAAATGAGAACGTGTTC
The DNA here is from genome assembly GCF_057628025.1 of Oncorhynchus mykiss. Taxonomy (NCBI): domain Eukaryota; kingdom Metazoa; phylum Chordata; class Actinopteri; order Salmoniformes; family Salmonidae; genus Oncorhynchus; species Oncorhynchus mykiss. The sequence goes on along the minus strand of NC_143030.1, from coordinate 76,279,237 downwards.
TCAGTCAACTTACCTGGTAAAATAACAAATAAATAAATAATTCCACAATCATGTGCGTTCCAATACATCCCAAAGGTGTTCGACTGGGTTGAAGTCAGGGCTCTGTGCATGCTCTCTGTTCTTCCACACCGATCACGACAAACCATTGTCATGCTGAACAGGAAAGGGCCTTCCCCAAACTGTTGCTGCTATAAAGTTGGAAGCACAGAATCGTCTAGAATGTCATTGTCTGCTGTAGAGTTAGGATTTCGTCCTAGCCTGAACCATGAAAAACAGCACCAGACCATTATTCCTCTTCCGATGAATGAGATCACACCTCATGTAGTGTCTGAATGAGATCACACCTCATGTTGTGTCTGAATGAGATCACACCTCAAGTTGTGTCTGAATGAGATCACACCACATGTTGTGTCTGAATGACATCACACCCCATGTAGTGTCTGAATGAGATCACACCCCATGTAGTGTCTGAATGAGATCACACCACATGTTGTGTCTGAATGACATCACACCCCATGTAGTGTCTGAATGAGATCACACCTCATGTAGTGTCTGAATGAGATCACACCTCATGTTGTGTCTGAATGAGATCACACCTCAAGTTGTGTCTGAATGAGATCACACCACATGTTGTGTCTGAATGAGATCACACCTCATGTAGTGTCTGAATGAGATCACACCTCATGTAGTGTCTGAATGAGATCACACCTCATACTGTGTCTGAATGAGATCACACCTCATGTAGTGTCTGAATGAGATCACACCTCATGTTGTGTCTGAATGAGATCACACCTCATAATGTGTCTGAATGAGATCACACCTCATGTAGTGTCTGAATGAGATCACACCTCATGTTGTGTCTGAATGAGATCACACCACATGTTGTGTCTGAATGAGATCACACCTCATGTTGTGTCTGAATGAGATCACACCTCATACTGTGTCTGAATGAGATCACACCTCATGTAGTGTCTGAATGAGATCACACCTCATGTTGTGTCTGAATGAGATCACACCACATGTTGTGTCTGAATGAGATCACACCTCATACTGTGTCTGAATGAGATCACACCCCATGTAGTGTCTGAATGAGATCACACCTCATGTTGTGTCTGAATGAGATCACACCTCATGTTGTGTCTGAATGAGATCACACCACATGTTGTCTGAATGAGATCACACCCCATGTTGTGTCTGAATGAGATCACACCTCATACTGTGTCTGAATGAGATCACACCTCATACTGTGTCTGAATGAGATCACACCACAGGTTGTGTCTGAATGAGATCACACCACATGTTGTGTCTGAATGAGATCACACCACATGTAGTGTCTGAATGAGATCACACCTTATGTAGTGTCTGAATGAGATCACACCTCATACTGTGTCTGAATGAGATCACACCACATGTAGTGTCTGAATGAGATCACACCGTATGTAGTGTCTGAATGAGATCACACCTCATACTGTGTCTGAATGAGATCACACCTCATACTGTGTCTGAATGAGATCACACCTCATGTTGTGTCTGAATGAGATCACACCACATGTAGTGTCTGAATGAGATCACACCACATGTAGTGTCTGAATGAGATCACACCTCATACTGTGACTGAATGAGATCACACCTCATACTGTGTCTGAATGAGATCACACCTCATACTGTGTCTGAATGAGATCACACCACATGTTGTGTCTGAATGAGATCACACCTCATACTGTGTCTGAATGAGATCACACCCCATGTAGTGTCTGAATGAGATCACACCTCATGTTGTGTCTGAATGAGATCACACCTCATGTTGTGTCTGAATGAGATCACACCACATGTTGTCTGAATGAGATCACACCCCATGTTGTGTCTGAATGAGATCACACCTCATACTGTGTCTGAATGAGATCACACCTCATACTGTGTCTGAATGAGATCACACCACAGGTTGTGTCTGAATGAGATCACACCACATGTTGTGTCTGAATGAGATCACACCACATGTAGTGTCTGAATGAGATCACACCTTATGTAGTGTCTGAATGAGATCACACCTCATACTGTGTCTGAATGAGATCACACCACATGTAGTGTCTGAATGAGATCACACCGTATGTAGTGTCTGAATGAGATCACACCTCATACTGTGTCTGAATGAGATCACACCTCATACTGTGTCTGAATGAGATCACACCTCATGTTGTGTCTGAATGAGATCACACCACATGTAGTGTCTGAATGAGATCACACCACATGTAGTGTCTGAATGAGATCACACCTCATACTGTGACTGAATGAGATCACACCTCATACTGTGTCTGAATGAGATCACACCTCATACTGTGTCTGAATGAGATCACACCTCATGTTGTGTCTGAATGAGATCACACCTCATGTTGTGTCTGAATGAGATCACACCACATGTAGTGTCTGAATGAGATCACACCTTATGTAGTGTCTGAATGAGATCACACCTCATGTAGTGTCTGAATGAGATCACACCCCATGTTGTGTCTGAATGAGATCACACCCCATGTTGTGTCTGAATGAGATCACACCTCATGTAGTGTCTGAATGAGATCACACCTCATGTAGTGTCTGAATGAGATCACACCTCATGTTGTGTCTGAAAGAGCCCAAACCACATGTTGTGTCTGAATGAGCCCAAACCACATGTTGTGTCTGAATGAGCCCAAACCACATGTTGTGTCTGAATGAGCCCAAACCACATGTTGTGTCTGAATGAGCCCAAACCACATGTTGTGTCTGAATGAGCCCAAACCACATGTTGTTTCATGCGTTTCTTCTCCAGAGGAAAACACAAGAAGTGGTTGAATGGAGGAACCGGTTAGCCCTGCTGTGCCAATTCACTTGGAACCAACAGTCATACAAAAACACAGTTAGAAGCTTTCCGTCTCCGACGCCTCAGCGTGTAGTCCTGACCTGTGTATCTGAGTGGTTCAAGGGCTAGGTGTACTTCACCACTTTAAACCTCATATTCAACACCAGTACTTTGTCAACCAATGTGAAAAAGGCAGCTACAGACGCATTTCCACGTATGTAAACATGCACTGGTATGGTGTTGGAGATAATAAATATTAGGCAAAAGAAAAAAGAGAAGAAAAGTGAAGTTCAACACACGCCTTCACTCACCATTGTCCTGGGCCTGTTTGCATTACACATTTAAAGTGTTTCCCTTTAAGGATTTACCTTAAGGAATCATTTACCATTACCTGAGGGAATTGTTAAAGGGCATTGCATAGGGTCCCTCAAATATTTTCGTAGGGTGCCGTCTTTCGGATGGGACGTTAAACGGGTGTCCTGACTCTCTGAGGTCATTAAAGATCCCATGGCATTTATCGTAAGAGTAGGGGTGTTATAACCCCGGTGTCCTGGCTAAATTCCCAATCTGGCCCTCAAACCATCACGGTCACCTAATAATCCCCAGTTTACAATTGGCTCATTCATCCCCCTCCTCTCCCCTGTAACTATTCCCCATGTCGTTGCTGCAAATGAGAAGGTGTTCTCAGTCAACTTACCTGGTAAAACAATGGATAAAACATTTTAAAAAGTAAGGGCATACAGTGCCTTGCGAAAGTATTCGGCCCCCTTGAACTTTGCGACCTTTTGCCATATTTCAGGCTTCAAACATAAAGATATAAAACTGTATTTTTTTGTGAAGAATCAACAACAAGTGGGACACAATCATGAAGTGGAACGACATTTATTGGATATTTCTAACTTTTTTAACAAATCAAAAACTGAAAAATTGGGCGTGCAAAATTATTCAGCCCCTTTTCTTTCAGTGCAGCAAACTCTCTCCAAAAGTTCAGTGAGGATCTCTGAATGATCCAATGTTGACCTAAATGACTAATGATGATAAATACAATCCACCTGTGTGTAATCAAGTCTCCGTATAAATGCACCTGCACTGTGATAGTCTCAGAGGTCCGTTAAAAGCGCAGAGAGCATCATGAAGAACAAGGAACACACCAGGCAGGTCCGAGATACTGTTGTGAAGAAGTGTAAAGCCGTATTTGGATACAAAAAGATTTCCCAAGCTTTAAACATCCCAAGGAGCACTGTGCAAGCGATAATATTGAAATGGAAGGAGTATCAGACCACTGCAAATCTACCAAGACCTGGCCGTCCCTCTAAACTTTCAGCTCATACAAGGAGAAGACTGATCAGAGATGCAGCCAAGAGGCCCATGATCACTCTGGATGAACTGCAGAGATCTACAGCTGAGGTGGGAGACTCTGTCCATAGGACAACAATCAGTCGTATATTGCACAAATCTGGCCTTTATGGAAGAGTGGCAAGAAGAAAGCCATTTCTTAAAGATATCCATAAAAAGTGTTGTTTAAAGTTTGCCACAAGCCACCTGGGAGACACACCAAACATGTGGAAGAAGGTGCTCTGGTCAGATGAAACCAAAATTGAACTTTTTGGCAACAATGCAAAACGTTATGTTTGGCGTAAAAGCAACACAGCTGAACACACCATCCCCACTGTCAAACATGGTGGTGGCAGCATCATGGTTTGGGCCTGCTTTTCTTCAGCAGGGACAGGGAAGATGGTTAAAATTGATGGGAAGATGGATGGAGCCAAATACAGGACCATTCTGGAAGAAAACCTGATGGAGTCTGCAAAAGACCTGAGACTGGGACGGAGATTTGTCTTCCAACAAGACAATGATCCAAAACATAAAGCAAAATCTACAATGGAATGGTTCAAAAATAAACATATCCAGGTGTTAGAATGGCCAAGTCAAAGTCCAGCTCTGAATCCAATCGAGAATCTGTGGAAAGAACTGAAAACTGCTGTTCACAAATGCTCTCCATCCAATCTCACTGAGCTCGAGCTATTTTGCAAGGAGGAATGGGAGAAAATGTCAGTCTCTCGATGTGCAAAACTGATAGAGACATACCCCAAGTGACTTACAGCTGTAATCGCAGCAAAAGGTGGCGCTACAAAGTATTAACTTAAGGGGGGCTGAATAATATTGCACGCCCAATTTTTCAGTTTTTGATTTGTTAAAAAAGTTTGAAATATCCAATAAATGTCGTTCCACTTCATGATTGTGTCCCACTTGTTGTTGATTCTTCACAAAAAAATACAGTTTTATATCTTTATGTTTGAAGCCTGAAATGTGGCAAAAGGTCGCAAAGTTCAAGGGGGCCGAATACTTTCGCAAGGCACTGTACCTAAGGAGTGTTATGGTAGTTTGAAGGCATGTATGGCAGACAGAGTCTCGGTAAGAGTCTTGGTAAACTACAAATACTATTTGCAACAAGCAAATTCTAAATGTATATTTATGCCTACATGTCTTAACTTACTGTCACCCAGTGGAGAGGGAACGAGAGTAGGAAGTGCCTAAGAACAAAAAACTTTCAAATTTTTTTGAATAATCAATATGAATATGTACACAGTATCACAGCTGACTGACATGCAGTAGGGGATATGAGTGAAAAGACAAAGTGAGATGTCTGTTGTCTTATGAAATACCTCCGATCCTGACTTAATGATGTTCTAGGACAGGTGTGGCCTGACTTAATGATGTTCTAGGACAGGTGTGGCCTGACTTAATGATGTTCTATGACAGGTGTGGCCTGACTTAATGATGTTCTAGGACAGGTGTGGCCTGACTTAATGATGTTCTATGACAGGTGTCGTCTGACTTAATTATGTTCTATGACAGGTGTGGCCTGACTTAATGATGTTCTAGGACAGGTGAGCTTGACTTAATGATCTACGACAGGTGTGGTCTGACTTAATGTTCTACGACAGGTGTGGCCTGACTTAATGATGTTCTAGGACAGGTGTTGTCTGACTTAATGATGTTCTAGGACAGGTGTGGCCTGACTTAATGATGTTCTAGAACAGGTGTGGTCTGACTTAATGATGTTCTAGGACAGGTGTGGCCTGACTTAATGATGTTCTAGGACAGGTGTGGTCTGACTTAATGATGTTCTAGAACAGGTCTGGCCTGACTTAATGATGTTCTATGACAGGTGTGGCCTGACTTAATGATGTTCTAGAACAGGTGTGGCCTGACGTAATGATGTTCTAGGAAGGTATCACCTGACTTAATGATGTTCTAGGACAAGTGTGGCCTGACTTAATAATGTTCTAGAACAGGTGTGGCCTGACTTAATGATGTTCTAGGAAGGTATCACCTGACTTAATGATGTTCTATGACAGGTGTGGCCTGACTTAATGATGTTCTAGAACAGGTGTGGCCTGACGTAATGATGTTCTAGGAAGGTATCACCTGACTTAATGATGTTCTAGGACAAGTGTGGCCTGACTTAATAATGTTCTAGGACAAGTGTGGTCTGACTTAATGATGTTCTATGACAGTTGTGGCCTGACTTAATGATGTTCTATGACAGGTGTGGCCTGACTTAATGATGGTCTATGACAGGTGTGGCCTGACTTAATGATGTTCTAGGACAGGTGTTGCCTGAATTAATGATGTTCTAGAACAGGTGTGGCCTGACGTAATGATGTTCTAGGAAGGTATCACCTGACTTAATAATGTTCTAGAACAGGTGTGGCCTGACTTAATGATGTTCTATGAAGGTATCACCTGACTTAATGATGTTCTATGACAGGTGTAGCCTGACTTAATGATGTTCTATGACAGGTGTGGCCTGACTTAATGATGTTCTAGAACAGGTGTGGCCTGACTTAATGATGTTCTATGAAGGTATCACCTGACTTAATGATGTTCTATGACAGGTGTAGCCTGACTTAATGATGTTCTATGACAGGTGTGGCCTGACTTAATGATGTTCTAGAACAGGTGTGGCCTGACGTAATGATGTTCTAGGAAGGTATCACCTGACTTAATGATGTTCTAGGACAAGTGTGGCCTGACTTAATAATGTTCTAGGACAAGTGTGGTCTGACTTAATGATGTTCTATGACAGGTGTGGCCTGACTTAATGATGTTCTATGACAGGTGTGGCCTGACTTAATGATGTTCTATGACAGGTGTGGCCTGACTTAATGATGTTCTAGAACAGGTGTGGCCTGACGTAATGATGTTCTAGGAAGGTATCACCTGACTTAATGATGTTCTAGGACAAGTGTGGCCTGACTTAATAATGTTCTAGGACAAGTGTGGTCTGACTTAATGATGTTCTATGACAGGTGTGGCCTGACTTAATGATGTTCTATGACAGGTGTGGCCTGACTTAATGATGTTCTATGACAGGTGTGGCCTGACTTAATGATGTTCTAGAACAGGTGTGGCCTGACGTGATGATGTTCTAGGAAGGTATCACCTGACTTAATGATGTTCTAGGACAAGTGTGGCCTGACTTAATAATGTTCTAGGGCAAGTGTGGCCTGACTAAATGATGTTCTATGACAGGTGTGGCCTGACTTAATGATGTTCTAGACAGGTGTGGCCTGACTTAATGATGGTCTAGGAAAGGTGTTGCCTGACTTAATGATGTTCTAGGACAGGTATCGCCTGACTAAATGATGTTCTAGGACAGATGTGGCCTGACTTAATTTTGTTCTAGGACAGGTGTAGTCAAATCATTTTATCCTCCTACCTCTATTAGATTTCCCTTTTTATTGTTCCTCTTTTGACCCAGGTGCTAAAGGGAACAATGTGCCAATTTGGGAGAAAAGTACCTATTGTCTTGTTTACCCTTCCTGCCAATAATAGACCTCACTCCAAAATACAGAGGGCGGGTAATGCAATTGAAATAATGGGAAACTTGGCAGCCATCCCTGTACTGAAGACAGTCTCCTTAGAAGAGGAGTATCCTGTATATAGGTGCTGCCACCCTTTTGAAAAACAACCTGCTCAGAGGAAATGCTGAGCTTGTCGGTGCATTATTACTGCTAACCTCCACATCTAATGGATAATGTCAGAAACTCTCTAAACACCACTGGTCCTGCATCAGAGAGTAAGAGAGAGAGATTACTCATTGTAGCCACTATACATTTATCCCAGGTTGGGTTTCTGGGAAGAAAACAGAAACCAGGGTAAAACAAAGTGTGTTGTCACTGTGTCATCATTATACACCTCAGTCCATACTTTATTCCCTCACAAAACAAAGCTACCAACAACAAAAAACTCATTTCAGAGACCATCTTCTACCACTGTACTCCAACACCAGTATACATTTTCATTGGCTGGATAACCAGTCTATCGTCATTGGCTGGATAACCAGTCTATCATCATTGGCTGGATAACCAGTCTATCATCATTGGCTGGATAACCAGTCTATCATCATTGGCTAGATAACCAGTGTATCATCATTGGCTGGATAACCAGTCTATCATCATTGGCTGGATAACCAGTCTATCATCATTGGCTAGATAACCAGTGTATCATCATTAGCTGGATAACCAGTCTATCATCATTGGCTAGATAACCAGTCTATCATCATTGGCTAGATAACCAGTCTATCGTCATTGGCATTAAGGAGACTATATATAGGACGATTTCCCCATCAGAATAGAAGATTATGGTGTTGATGATCTTTAGTCAACATGAAGACACTGACCGTAAACTGGTTCCCAGTTTGTCTTGTTTAACCTGGTCCCAGATCTGTTTGTGATGTCTTGTTTAACCTGGTCCCAGATCTGTTTGTTGTCTTGTTTAACCTGGTCCCAAATCTGTTTGTGTTGTCTTGTTTAACCTGGTCCCAGATCTGTTCGTGATGTCTTGTTTAACCTGGTCCCAGATCTGTTTGTGATGTCTTGTTTAACCTGGTCCCAGATCTGTTTAATGTCTTGTTTAACCTGGTCCCAGATCTGTTCGTGATGTCTTGTTTAACCTGGTCCCAGATCTGTTTGTGATGTCTTGTTTAACCTGGTCCCAGATCTGTTTGTGATGTCTTGTTTAACCTGGTCCCAGATCTGTTTGTTGTCTTGTTTAACCTGGTTACAGATCTGTTTGTGGTGTCTTGTTTAACCTGGTCCCAGATCTGTTTAATGTCTTGTTTAACCTGGTCCCAGATCGGTTTGTGTTGTCTTGTTTAACCTGGTCCCAGATCTGTTTGTTGTCTTGTTTAACCTGGTCCCAGATCTGTTTGTGATGTCTTGTTTAACCTGGTCCCAGATCTGTTTGTGATGTCTTGTTTAACCTGGTCCCAGATCTGTTTGTGTTGTCTTGTTTAACCTGGTCCCAGATCTATCTGTTTGTTGTCTTAACCTGGTCCCAGATCTGTTTGTGATGTCTTGTTTAACCTGGTCCCAGATCTGTTTAATGTCTTGTTTAACCTGGTCCCAGATCTGTTTGTTGTCTTGTTTAACCTGGTCCCAGATCTGTTTGTGATGTCTTGTTTAACCTGGTCCCAGATCTGTTTGTTGTCTTGTTTAAAATGGTCCCAGATCTGTTCGTGCTATCTTACCACTCTGAGACCAGGTTAAACAAGACAGCATAAACAGATCTGGGACCAGCTTGGCTGGGCTCTGGAAATTAGGTGGTCCATCACACTGACCTGAGGTGAAATACAGCTATTTAATAGACCACCAGTTACACACACACACACACACACACACACACACACACACACACACACACACACACACACACACACACACACACACACACACATTATAAAGTGAGCCAGACAGGAATGATAGATGGGTCCAATTTGAGCCAGTAGTGTCTTTATCCTGATGGAATGACTACATCACAGCATTGCCTAAAGTGCCCAAAGTGAGACAGCAGGGGAGTGTTTGTGTGTGTGTGTGTGTGAGTGTGTGTGGTGTGTGTGTGTGTGTGTGTGTGTGTGTGTGTGTGTGTGTGTGTGTGTGTGTGTGTGTGTGTGTGTGTGTGTGTGTGTGTGTGTGTGTGTGCGTGTGCATTGAGACGCAGAGGAGGGATACAGTAGAGTCAACAATACAGACACAGTTTACAAATAAATGCTTGGTGTACACAGTCACATCAAGTTTACTAGTCTACCTCTAGTTTACCAGTCTACCTCTAGTTTACTAGTCTACCTCTAGTTTACCAGTCTACCTCTAGTCTACTAGTCTACCTTCTTTACCAGTCTACCTCTAGTTTACTAGTCTACCTCTAGTTTACTAGTCTACCTCTTTACTGGTCTACCTCTAGTTTACTAGTCTACCTCTAGTTTACTAGTCCACCTCTTGTTTACTAGTCCAACTCTTGTTTACTAGTCCACCTCCTGTTTACTAGTCTACCTTCTTTACCAGTCTACCTCTAGTTTACTAGTCTACCTTCTTTACTAGTCTGCCTCTAGTTTACTAGTCTACCTTCTTTACTAGTCTACATCTAGTTTACCAGTCTACCTCTAGTTTACTAGTCTACCTTCTTTACTAGTCCACCTCCTGTTTACTAGTCTACCTTCTTTACCAGTCTACCTCTAGTTTCCTAGTCTACCTTCTTTACCAGTCTACCTCTAGTTTACTAGTCTACCTTCTTTACTAGTCTACCTCTAGTTTACTAGTCTACCTTCTTTACTAGTCTACCTCTAGTTTACTAGTCTACCTCTAGTTTACTAGTCTACCTCTAGTTTACTAGTCTACCTTCTTTACTAGTCTACCTCTAGTTTACTAGTCTACCTTCTTTACTAGTCTACATCTAGTTTACTAGTCTACCTCTAGTTTACTAGTCTACCTCTAGTTTACTAGTCTACCTTCTTTACTAGTCTACCTCTAGTTTACTAGTCTACCTTCTTTACTAGTCTACCTCTAGTTTACTAGTCTACCTCTAGTTTACTAGTCTACCTCTAGTTTACTAGTCTACCTTCTTTACCAGTCTACCTCTAGTTTATCAGTCTACCTCTAGTTTACCAGTCTACCTCTAGTTTACCAGTCTACCTCTAGTTTACCAGTCTACCTCTAATTTACTAGTCTACCTCTAGTTTACCAGTATACCTCTAGTTTACTAGTCTACCTCTTGTTTACTAGTCTACCTCTAATTTACTAGTCTACCTCTAGTTTACTAGTCTATCTCCTGTTTTCTAGTCTACCTCCAATTTACTAGTCTACCTCTAATTTACTAGTCTACCTATAGTTTACTAGTCTACCTCTAGTTTACTAGTCTACCTCTAGTTTACCAGTCTACCTCTAGTTTACTAGTCTACCTCTATTTTACCAGTCTACCTCTAGTTTACTAGTCTACCTCTAGTTTACTAGTCTACCTCTAGTTTACTAGTCTACCTTCTTTACTAGTCTACCTCTTGTTTACTAGTCTACCTCTAATTTACTAGTCTACCTCTAGTTTACTAGTCTACCTCTTGTTTTCTAGTCTACCTCCAATTTACTAGTCTACCTCTAATTTACTAGTCTACCTCTAGTTTACTAGTCTACCTTCTTTACTAGTCTACCTCTAGTTTACTAGTCTACCTCTAGTTTACTAGTCTACCTTCTTTACCAGTCTACCTCTAGTTTATCAGTCTACCTCTAGTTTACCAGTCTACCTCTAGTTTACCAGTCTACCTCTAGTTTACCAGTCTACCTCTAATTTACTAGTCTACCTCTAGTTTACCAGTCTACCTCTAGTTTACTAGTCTACCTCTTGTTTACTAGTCTACCTCTAATTTACTAGTCTACCTCTAGTTTACTAGTCTACCTCTAGTTTACTAGTCTACCTCTAGTTTACTAGTCTACCTCTAGTTTACTAGTCTACCTCTAGTTTACCCGTCTACCTCTAGTTTACTAGTCTACCTCTAGTTTACTAGTCTACCTCTAGTTTACCAGTCTACCTCTAGTTTACCAGTCTACCTCTAGTTTACTAGTCTACCTCTAGTTTACTAGTCTACCTCTAGTTTACTAGTCTACCTTCTTTACTAGTCTACCTCTTGTTTACTAGTCTACCTCTAATTTACTAGTCTACCTCTAGTTTACTAGTCTACCTCTAGTTTACCAGTCTACCTCTAGTTTACTAGTCTACCTCCAATTTACTAGTCTACCTCTAATTTACTAGTCTACCTATAGTTTACTAGTCTACCTCTAGTTTACTAGTCTACCTCTAGTTTACCAGTCTACCTCTAGTTTACTAGTCTACCTCTAGTTTACTAGTCTACCTCTAGTTTACTAGTCTACCTTCTTTACTAGTCTACCTCTAGTTTACTAGTCTACCTTCTTTACTAGTCTACCTCTAGTTTACTAGTCTACCTCTAGTTTACTAGTCTACCTCTAGTTTACTAGTCTACCTGTAGTTTACTAGTCTACCTTCTTTACCAGTCTACCTCTAGTTTATCAGTCTACCTCTAGTTTACCAGTCTACCTCTAGTTTACCAGTCTACCTCTAGTTTACCAGTCTACCTCTAGTTTACCAGTCTACCTCTAGTTTACCAGTCTACCTCTAGTTTACTAGTCTACCTCTTGTTTACTAGTCTACCTCTAATTTACTAGTCTACCTCTAGTTTACTAGTCTACCTCTTGTTTTCTAGTCTACCTCCAATTTACTAGTCTACCTCTAATTTACTAGTCTACCTATAGTTTACTAGTCTACCTCTAGTTTACTAGTCTACCTCTAGTTTAACCGTCTACCTCTAGTTTACTAGTCTACCTCTAGTTTACTAGTCTACCTCTAGTTTACCAGTCTACCTCTAGTTTACCAGTCTACCTCTAGTTTACTAGTCTACCTCTAGTTTACTAGTCTACCTCTAGTTTACTAGTCTACCTTCTTTACTAGTCTACCTCTTGTTTACTAGTCTACCTCTAATTTACTAGTCTACCTCTAGTTTACTAGTCTACCTCTAGTTTACCAGTCTACCTCTAGTTTACTAGTCTACCTCCAATTTACTAGTCTACCTCTAATTTACTAGTCTACCTATAGTTTACTAGTCTACCTCTAGTTTACTAGTCTACCTCTAGTTTACCAGTCTACCTCTAGTTTACTAGTCTACCTCTAGTTTACTAGTCTACCTCTAGTTTACTAGTCTACCTTCTTTACTAGTCTACCTCTAGTTTACTAGTCTACCTTCTTTACTAGTCTACCTCTAGTTTACTAGTCTACCTCTAGTTTACTAGTCTACCTCTAGTTTACTAGTCTACCTGTAGTTTACTAGTCTACCTTCTTTACCAGTCTACCTCTAGTTTATCAGTCTACCTCTAGTTTACCAGTCTACCTCTAGTTTACCAGTCTACCTCTAGTTTACCAGTCTACCTCTAGTTTACCAGTCTACCTCTAGTTTACCAGTCTACCTCTAGTTTACTAGTCTACCTCTTGTTTACTAGTCTACCTCTAATTTACTAGTCTACCTCTAGTTTACTAGTCTACCTCTTGTTTTCTAGTCTACCTCCAATTTACTAGTCTACCTCTAATTTACTAGTCTACCTATAGTTTACTAGTCTACCTCTAGTTTCCTAGTCTACCTCTAGTTTACTAGTCTACCTCTAGTTTACTAGTCTACCTCTAGTTTACCAGTCTACCTCTAGTTTACCAGTCTACCTCTAGTTTACTAGTCTACCTCTAGTTTACTAGTCTACCTCTAGTTTACTAGTCTACCTTCTTTACCAGTCTACCTCTAGTTTATCAGTCTACCTCTAGTTTACCAGTCTACCTCTAGTTTACCAGTCTACCTCTAGTTTACCAGTCTACCTCTAATTTACTAGTCTACCTCTAGTTTACCAGTCTACCTCTAGTTTACTAGTCTACCTCTTGTTTACTAGTCTACCTCTAATTTACTAGTCTACCTCTAGTTTACTAGTCTACCTCTTGTTTTCTAGTCTACCTCCAATTTACTAGTCTACCTCTAATTTACTAGTCTACCTATAGTTTACTAGTCTACCTCTAGTTTCCTAGTCTACCTCTAGTTTACTAGTCTACCTCTAGTTTACTAGTCTACCTCTAGTTTACCAGTCTACCTCTAGTTTACCAGTCTACCTCTAGTTTACTAGTCTACCTCTAGTTTACTAGTCTACCTCTAGTTTACTAGTCTACCTTCTTTACCAGTCTACCTCTAGTTTACCAGTCTACCTCTAATTTACTAGTCTACCTCTAGTTTACCAGTCTACCTCTAGTTTACTAGTCTACCTCTTGTTTACTAGTCTACCTCTAATTTACTAGTCTACCTCTAGTTTACTAGTCTACCTCTTGTTTTCTAGTCTACCTCCAATTTACTAGTCTACCTCTAATTTACTAGTCTACCTCTAGTTTACTAGTCTACCTCTAGTTTACTAGTCTACCTCTAGTTTACCAGTCTACCTCTAGTTTACTAGTCTACCTCTAGTTTACTAGTCTACCTCTAGTTTACCAGTCTACCTCTAGTTTACCAGTCTACCTCTAGTTTACCAGTCTACCTCTAATTTACTAGTCTACCTCTAGTTTACCAGTCTACCTCTTGTCTACCGGTCTACCTCTAATTTACTAGTCTACCTCTAGTTTACCAGTCTACCTCTTGTCTACCGGTCTACCTCTTGTCTACTAGTCTACCTCTTGTCTACTGGTCTACCTCTTGTCTACTGGTCTACCTCTTGTCTACTGGTCTACCTCTAGTTTACCAGTCTACCTCTTGTTTACTAGTCTACCTCTATTTTACCAGTCTACCTCTAGTTTACTAGTCTACCTCTAGTTTACTAGTCTACCTCTAGTTTACTAGTCTACCTTCTTTACTAGTCTACCTCTTGTTTACTAGTCTACCTCTAATTTACTAGTCTACCTCTAGTTTACTAGTCTACCTCTTGTTTTCTAGTCTACCTCCAATTTACTAGTCTACCTCTAATTTACTAGTCTACCTCTAGTTTACTAGTCTACCTTCTTTACTAGTCTACCTCTAGTTTACTAGTCTACCTCTAGTTTACTAGTCTACCTTCTTTACCAGTCTACCTCTAGTTTATCAGTCTACCTCTAGTTTACCAGTCTACCTCTAGTTTACCAGTCTACCTCTAGTTTACCAGTCTACCTCTAATTTACTAGTCTACCTCTAGTTTACCAGTCTACCTCTAGTTTACTAGTCTACCTCTTGTTTACTAGTCTACCTCTAATTTACTAGTCTACCTCTAGTTTACTAGTCTACCTCTAGTTTACTAATCTACCTCCAATTTACTAGTCTACCTCTAATTTACTAGTCTACCTATAGTTTACTACTCTACCTCTAGTTTACTAGTCTACCTCTAGTTTACCCGTCTACCTCTAGTTTACTAGTCTACCTCTAGTTTACTAGTCTACCTCTAGTTTACCAGTCTACCTCTAGTTTACCAGTCTACCTCTAGTTTACTAGTCTACCTCTAGTTTACTAGTCTACCTCTAGTTTACTAGTCTACCTTCTTTACTAGTCTACCTCTTGTTTACTAGTCTACCTCTAATTTACTAGTCTACCTCTAGTTTACTAGTCTACCTCTTGTTTTCTAGTCTACCTCCAATTTACTAGTCTACCTCTAATTTACTAGTCTACCTATAGTTTACTAGTCTACCTATAGTTTACTACTCTACCTCTAGTTTACTAGTCTACCTCTAGTTTACCCGTCTACCTCTAGTTTACTAGTCTACCTCTAGTTTACTAGTCTACCTCTAGTTTACCAGTCTACCTCTAGTTTACCAGTCTACCTCTAGTTTACTAGTCTACCTCTAGTTTACTAGTCTACCTCTAGTTTACTAGTCTACCTTCTTTACTAGTCTACCTCTTGTTTACTAGTCTACCTCTAATTTACTAGTCTACCTCTAGTTTACTAGTCTACCTCTTGTTTTCTAGTCTACCTCCAATTTACTAGTCTACCTCTAATTTACTAGTCTACCTATAGTTTACTAGTCTACCTCTAGTTTACTAGTCTACCTCTAGTTTACCAGTCTACCTCTAGTTTACTAGTCTACCTCTAGTTTACTAGTCTACCTCTAGTTTACTAGTCTACCTTCTTTACTAGTCTACCTCTAGTTTACTAGTCTACCTTCTTTACTAGTCTACCTCTAGTTTACTAGTCTACCTCTAGTTTACTAGTCTACCTCTAGTTTACTAGTCTACCTGTAGTTTACTAGTCTACCTTCTTTACCAGTCTACCTCTAGTTTATCAGTCTACCTCTAGTTTACCAGTCTACCTCTAGTTTACCAGTCTACCTCTAGTTTACCAGTCTACCTCTAATTTACTAGTCTACCTCTAGTTTACCAGTCTACCTCTAGTTTACTAGTCTACCTCTTGTTTACTAGTCTACCTCTAATTTACTAGTCTACCTCTAGTTTACTAGTCTACCTCTTGTTTTCTAGTCTACCTCCAATTTACTAGTCTACCTCTAATTTACTAGTCTACCTATAGTTTACTAGTCTACCTCTAGTTTCCTAGTCTACCTCTAGTTTACTAGTCTACCTCTAGTTTACTAGTCTACCTCTAGTTTACCAGTCTACCTCTAGTTTACCAGTCTACCTCTAGTTTACTAGTCTACCTCTAGTTTACTAGTCTACCTCTAGTTTACTAGTCTACCTTCTTTACCAGTCTACCTCTAGTTTATCAGTCTACCTCTAGTTTACCAGTCTACCTCTAGTTTACCAGTCTACCTCTAGTTTACCAGTCTACCTCTAATTTACTAGTCTACCTCTAGTTTACCAGTCTACCTCTAGTTTACTAGTCTACCTCTTGTTTACTAGTCTACCTCTAATTTACTAGTCTACCTCTAGTTTACTAGTCTACCTCTTGTTTTCTAGTCTACCTCCAATTTACTAGTCTACCTCTAATTTACTAGTCTACCTATAGTTTACTAGTCTACCTCTAGTTTCCTAGTCTACCTCTAGTTTACTAGTCTACCTCTAGTTTACTAGTCTACCTCTAGTTTACCAGTCTACCTCTAGTTTACCAGTCTACCTCTAGTTTACTAGTCTACCTCTAGTTTACTAGTCTACCTCTAGTTTACTAGTCTACCTTCTTTACCAGTCTACCTCTAGTTTACCAGTCTACCTCTAATTTACTAGTCTACCTCTAGTTTACCAGTCTACCTCTAGTTTACTAGTCTACCTCTTGTTTACTAGTCTACCTCTAATTTACTAGTCTACCTCTAGTTTACTAGTCTACCTCTTGTTTTCTAGTCTACCTCCAATTTACTAGTCTACCTCTAATTTACTAGTCTACCTCTAGTTTACTAGTCTACCTCTAGTTTACTAGTCTACCTCTAGTTTACCAGTCTACCTCTAGTTTACTAGTCTACCTCTAGTTTACTAGTCTACCTCTAGTTTACCAGTCTACCTCTAGTTTACCAGTCTACCTCTAGTTTACCAGTCTACCTCTAATTTACTAGTCTACCTTTAGTTTACCAGTCTACCTCTAGTTTACTAGTCTACCTCTTGTTTACTAGTCTACCTCTAATTTACTAGTCTACCTCTAGTTTACCAGTCTACCTCTTGTCTACCGGTCTACCTCTAATTTACTAGTCTACCTCTAGTTTACCAGTCTACCTCTTGTCTACTGGTCTACCTCTTGTCTACTAGTCTACCTCTTGTCTACTGGTCTACCTCTTGTCTACTGGTCTACCTCTTGTCTACTGGTCTACCTCTAGTTTACCAGTCTACCTCTTGTCTACCGGTCTACCTCTTGTCTACTGGTCTACCTCATGTCTACTGGTCTACCTCTTGTCTACTGGTCTACCTCTTGTCTACTAGTCTACCTCTAGTTTACCAGTCTACCTCTAGTTTACTAGTCTACCTCTTGTCTACTGGTCTACCTCTTGTCTACTGGTCTACCTCTTGTCTACTGGTCTACCTCTAGTTTACTAGTCTACCTCTTGTCTACTAGTCTACCTCTTGTCTACTAGTCTACCTCTTGTCTACTGGTCTACCTCTTGTCTACTGGTCTACCTCTTGTCTACCTCTTGTCTACTAGTCTACCTCTAGTTTACTAGTCTACCTCTAGTTTACTAGTCTACCTGTTGTCTACTGGTCTACCTCTTGTTTTACACACAGCCCAGTGGTACCAGCAGGTTACTTTGTGGAAAAAGCTTTGGAAAACTCTTTAGTTTAGAGCATTTGTATGCACATCAAACAACATCCAAAGAGTAGGATCTAACATTGTGTGAAGGCTTAGAATATCCACTAGCTGGCAGCTGCAGGGGTGACTTTAATCAATGTGAACACCTTGCTTATACATGAATACTCTCACATGAATATGCTAATGAACCAGTCAAGGCATTGACCATCTCACAATTACACACAGTAGCACCTTGGCTTCGCTCAGACACACACACACACACACACACACACACACACACACACACACACACACACACACACACACACACACACACACACACACACACACACACACACACACACACACACACACACACACACCTGGAGGTATTCTGATCTGCAGTGGGCATGTACTCACATTAGGGATAAACTAACTCCCTGTGTCGAAGGCCATGAGTGTTCACATCACATCGCATTACATCACATCACATCGCCACTACTAACACAGTCTGTTGTGTATTGAATGAAATGCCAATCCCATACTGTTGTTCTCTGTGACTCTGTTCCAAAGAGAACACTATTCCCTTTCAACTGCACTACTTTTAACCAGAGCCAATAGGGAATGGGGTTCCATTTTGGATGTAACTGCAGTAAAAGCTTTGGAGCTTGAATACCGGAACCCCTGAACGGCCACATTGGTTTAATTCTGACTGACTCGTAGCTTTGCCCAGAGAGCCTCAGATCCCATACAAACCTTGTCTGCAGGACTCCCACATGCTGCCTCATATGGACATCCATGAGCTGCAGCAAAGTGGAACTCTGACGTCTCGATCCACTAACACCACCTGTTATGTTAGAAATGATTTGGTTTAGTTATGGTCATTGCATCCTATTTTTACACGAGTAATAACCCTCATTTCACCATCCTTTTATTTTCCCTTTTGTACTTTAACTATTTCCACATCATTACAACACTGTATATATATACATAATATGACATTTGAAATGTCTTTATTTTTTTGGAACTTTTGTGAGTGTAATATTTACTGTTAATTTTTGATTGTTTATTTCACCTTTGTTTATTATCTATTTCACTTGCTTTGGCAATGTAAACATATGTTTCCCATGCCAATAAATCCATTTAATTAACTTAAATTGAATTGATTTGAGAGAGAGAGAGAGAGAGAGAGAGAGAGAGAGAGAGAGAAATGGAGAGGGAGAGAGAGAGAGAGAGAGAGAGAGAGAGAGAGAGAGAGAAAGGGAGAGAGAGAGAGAGAGAGAGAGAGAGAGAGAGAGAGAGAGAGAGAGAGAATAATTACACTGGAGAGAAATGCTCTCTTAGTATTTTCACTAGAGCAGTGTCATCTATTTTGTGGGGTGTTTCCTATCCAGTACCCCCCAACACACGCGTGTGCAAGCACACACACACACACACACACACACACACTCCTGCCCCCCTCCCTGAACAGCAGTCAAGATACTACTCTTGACTCACAGCAGGATTAATGAGCTGCACGAGCTTCATCTGTGCTGCTGTAATTAAAAAATGCATAGCCTAGTACTGAACTATCAGATTTGTAGCTGTTGCCGTGGAAACAGACATGTTACTATACCGTGTTACGCGTCCCTAAATGTGCAGCTAGGCACGGTTAGGCTACGCGCATACATCATACATCAGACCACTGCTTTCTCGCCACAATAGCATTTACTCAAAGGCTTCGTGTGGAGCAGAGTAGTGATACATGGAACAGGGTAGTGATACATGGAACAGGGTAGTGATACATGGAACAGGGTAGTGATACATGGAGCAGAGTAGTGATACATGGAACAGGGTAGTGATACATGGAACAGAGTAGTGATACATGGAACAGAGTAGTGATACATGGAGCAGAGTAGTGATACATGGAGCAGAGTAGTGATACATGGAGCAGAGTAGTGATACATGGAGCAGAGTAGTGATACAGGGAGCAGAGTAGTGATACATGGAGCAGAGTAGTGATACAGGGAACAGAGTAGTGATACATGGAGCAGAGTAGTGATAGATGGAACAGAGTAGTGATACATGGAGCAGAGTAGTGATACAGGGAGCAGAGTAGTGATACATGGAGCAGAGTAAGGATACAGGGAAAAGAGTAGTGATACATGGAGCAGAGTAGTGATACATGGAGCAGAGTAGTGATACATGGAGCAGAGTAGTGATACATGGAACAGGGTAGTGATACATGGAGCAGAGTAGTGATACAGGGAAAAGAGTAGTGATACATGGAGCAGAGTAGTGATACATGGAACAGAGTAGTGATACATGGAGCAGAGTAGTGATACATGGAGCAGAGTAGTGATACAGGGAGCAGAGTAGTGATACATGGAGCAGAGTAGTGATACATGGAGCAGAGTAGTGATACATGGAGCAGAGTAGTGATACATGGAACAGAGTAGTGATACATGGAGCAGAGTAGTGATACATGGAGCAGAGTAGTGATACATGGAGCAGAGTAGTGATACATGGAACAGAGTAGTGATACATGGAGCAGAGTAGTGATACATGGAGCCTGATAGAAATATGGAAATGTCTCACACAAGAGACAGTGGATCTATTACTGGACATGCTTATGTTTGTTTTTCTTGTGTGAGACATTTCCATATTTATATCAGGTTCCTGAGTGGCACAGGGGTCTAAGTGCTAGAGGGGTCACTACAGACACCCTGGTTCAAACCCAGGCAGTATCACAACCGGCTGTGATTGGGAGTCCCATAGGGCGGCGCACAATTGGCCCAGCGTCGTCCTGGTTTGGCCGGTGTAGGCTGTCATTGTAAATAAGAATTTGTTCTTAACTGACTTGCCTAGTTCAATAAAGGTTAAAATAATCCGTTGAATGGTTGATCCTGCTCTGTTCACAGTTTGGTTAAACGTGAGATGTAGGAAATGCTATGACTAGAAGAGTTTTCTCCCACCGAACATCAATCTAAACCATCCATCTGTCAATGCTGGAGGAAGGGGTTGTAAACTCCTGCCTGTAAATGCTGGAGGAAGGGGTTGTAAACTCCTGCCTGTAAATGCTGGAGGAAGGGGTTGTAAACTCCTGCCTGTAAATGGTGGAGGAAGGGGTTGTAAACTCCTGCCTGTAAATGCTGGAGGAAGGGGTTGTAAACTCCTGCCTGTAAATGCTGGAGGAAGGGGTTGTAAAACTCCTGAATTAATCTGTAATCAAATTATTGCAAGGTGTAGTATTATTCAGAACACCTGGCTTGATAGACCAGCTCTATTTATCTCTCCTTCCCCCCCAATCACACAAACAGACATATGAACCCTGTGTGCTCCCTCAAAACACACACACACACACACACACACACACACACACACACACACACTGCTGCAGATAGCAGAAAGCGGTAAGAGCGTTGGGGCTCAACCCCGAAAGGTTGTTAGTTCTAATCCTCGAGCCTACTGGGGTGAAAAATATCTATCAATCTGACCTTGAGCAAGGGCACTTAACCTTAATTGCTCTAAGGTCGCCGTCAATAATGGCTGATCCCTGGCCGTGGCCCCACTCTCCGAAGGTGTCTCAGGGAGAGTGGGATATGCAAAAGAGTACATTTCCATGTCACACAACAAACTTCTACAGGTTTACAAGACCTTTGACCCACACGTCCAACCCTTAGCAAGAATAATGCATTTCAAACATCCTAATTACTAATCTCCATGTATTATGGTGCATCATTATACAGCCCCCCCTGCACGCACAGAGAGAGTGACACTCTGACTGAGCCAATACGTTGGTTGACTCTGGCATACAATTCCCTGAGGATCAATATGAGTTGATAGCAGCTGAAGAAGGATGGATTAAGAGGAATTATAACATGATGAAGAGTTATTACAACATACCGTTCTGTCTAGTGATGAGGAATTACAACATACCGTTCTGACTAGTGATGAGGAATTATAACATGATGAAGAGTTATTATAACATACCGTTCTGACTAGTGTTGAGGAATTATAACATGATGAAGAGTTATTATAACATACCGTTCTGACTAGTGATGAGGAATTATAACATACCTATAACATACCGTTCTGACTAGATGAGGAATTATAACATGATGAAGTGTTATTACAACATACCGTTCTGTCTAGTGATGAGGAATTACAACATACCGTACTGACTAGTGATGAGGAATTATAACATGATGAAGAGTTATTATAACATACCGTTCTGACTAGTGATGAGGAATTATAACATGATGAAGAGTTATTATAACATACCGTTCTGACTAGTGATGAGGAATTATAACATGATGAAGAGTTATTATAACATACCGTTCTGACTAGTGATGAGGAATTACAACATACCGTTCTGACTAGTGATGAGAGGAATTAGAACATGATGAAGAGTTATTATAACATACCGTTCTGACTAGTGATGAGAGGAATTACAACATACCGTTCTGACTAGTGATGAGGAATTACAACATACCGTTCTGACTAGTGATGAGGAATTATTAAAACGTTTAGTCTTGTAGCAGACGTTCTTATCCAGAGCAATTTAAGTTAAGAGCTTCTCTCAAGGGTACATAGACTGATTTTTTAATCTATTCGGCTAGGGGATTCAAACCAAAATCCTTTCTGTTACTGGCCCAATGCTCTTATCCACTAGGCTACCAACAAGAGCTGCTAAACAGTGTATTCATTATCACACCCGTGAGTAGGATTCTCAACAGGATAAAATATTCTGATGCTTTATGAGTTAATGCATGTACACACTACACATCTAATTCAGGTAGGCTTCTGCGCCTCGGCAAACAACACAAAGTGCTCATGTCACGCCCTGACCTTAAAGAGCCATTTCATGTCTCTATTTTGGTTTGGTCAGGGTGTGATTTGGGTGGGCATTCTATGTTCATTTTTCTATGTTTTTGTATTTCTTTGTTTTGGCCGGGTGTGGTTCTCAATCGGGGACAGCTGACTGTCGTTGTCTCTGATTGGGAACCATACTTAGGTAGCTTTTTCCCACCTATGTTTTGTGGGTAGTTGTTTTCTGTTTAGTATCTGTTACCTGACAGGACTGTTTCGGTTTCGTTTTTCACTTTGTTCTAGTGTTCGGTGTTAATAAAAATCATGAACACTTACCACGCTGCGCTTTGGTCCGATCCTTCTTCATCAGACGACCGTTACAGCTCATGGTAAACAGCAAACAGGCAGATAATAATAACAATAACAATAACAATAACAATAATACAGTTAAATACTGTACATCCAGAAAGTATTCAGACCCCTTGACTTTTTCCACATTTTGTTATGTTACAGCCTTATTCTAAAATGTATTAATTTAATGTTTTGCCTCATCAATCTACACACAATACCTCATGATGAAAAAGCGAAAACAGGTTTTCAGAATTTTTGCAAATGTATTAAAAATAAAAAAACAGAAATACCTTATTTACATAATTATTCAGACCCTTTGCTGTGAGACTCGAAATTGAGCTCAAGTGCATCCTGTTTCCATTGATCATCCTTGAGATGTTTCTACAACTTGTTTGGAGTCCACCTGCGGTAAATTCAATTGATTGTGTCATGTACTGTCATGTTGTGTCTTGTCTCTGTCCTTTCCCTTCACCCTGTCTCCCTCTGCTGGTCGTTGTTAGGTTACCTTTTCTCCCCCGCTTTCCCCCAGCTGTTCCTTGTCTCCTCTTGACTACCTCGTCACCCCTTCTCCCACCTGTTCCCCTTTTCCCTCTGATTAGTCCCCTATATCTCTCTCTGTTTTTGTTCCTGTCCTTGTCGGATTCTTGTTTGTTGTGTTTCATGCCTGAACCAGACTGTCGTCATGTTTGCTGTAACCTTGTCTTGTCCTGTCGGAATCTGCCGGTCCGTCTGAGCCTACCTATGTTTGGTAATTAAAGAAGCTCTGTTTAAGTTAATTCGCTTTTGGGTCCTCATTCACGCACCGTAACAGAAGAATCCGACCAAGAATGGACCCAGCGACTTCGGATCCTCTCCACTCAGCCGTCGGGATCCAGGGAGCGATGCTAGGCAGACACGAGCAGGAAGTGTCTGCTGCTCGACATGCCGTTGAGACCCTGGCCACCCAAGTCTCCAACCTCACAGAACAGGTTCACCATCTCCGCCTCGATCCACCGGCCACTTCCAGGGCTTTCGAATCTCCGGAGCCCAGAATCAATAACCCGCCGTGTTACTCTGGGGAGCCCACTGAATGCCGCTCGTTCCTCACCCAGTGTGATATTGTGTTTTCTCTCCAGCCCAACACTTACTCCAGGAGCACTGCTCGTGTCGCCTACGTCGTATCTCTCCTTATTGGACGGGCTCGTGAGTGGGGCACGGCAATCTGGGAGGCAAGGGCTGAGTGTACTAACCAGTATCAGGACTTTAAGGAGGAGATGATACGGGTTTTTGATCGATCTGTTTTTGGGGAGGAGGCTTCCAGGGCCCTGTCTTCCCTATGTCAAGGCAATCGATCCATAACAGACTACTCTATTGAGTTTCGCACTCTTGCTGTCTCCAGTGGCTGGAACGAGCCGGCCTTGCTCGCTCGTCTTCTGGAGGGTCTCCGCGCAGAGGTAAAGGATGAGATTCTCTCCCGGGAGGTTCCTTCCAGCGTGGATTCCTTGATTGAACTCGCTATTCGCATTGAGCGACGGGTTGATCTTCGTCACCGAGCTCGTGGAAAGGAGCTCGCGCTCTCCGTCGCCCCCCTCTCCGCATCACTACCATCTTCCTCTGCCGGCTCGGGTGCTGAGCCCATGCAGCTGGGAGGTATCCGCATCTCGACTAAGGAGAGGGAACGGAGAATCACCAACCGCCTCTGTCTCTATTGCGGTTCCGCTGGTCATTTTGTCACTTCATGTCCAGTAAAAGGCCAGAGCTCGTCAGTAAGCGGAGGGCTACTGGTGAGCGCTACTACTCCTGTCTCTCCTTCAAGATCCTGCACTACCTTGTCGGTCCATCTACGCTGGACCGGTTCGTCAGCTTCCTGCAGTGCCTTAATAGACTCTGGGGCGGAGGGCTGTTTTATGGACGAGACCTGGGCTCGGGAACATGACATTCCTCTCAGACAGTTAAAGGAGCCCACGGCCTTGTTCGCCCTGGATGGTAGTCCTCTCCCCAGGATTCAGCGTGAGACGCTACCTTTAACCCTCACTGTTTCTGGTAATCATAGTGAAACCATTTCTTTTTTAATTTTTCGTTCACCTTTTACACCTGTTGTTTTGGGCCATCCCTGGCTAGTTTGTCATAATCCTTCCATTAATTGGTCTAGTAATTCTATCCTCTCCTGGAACGTCTCTTGTCATGTGAAATGTTTAATGTCTGCTATCCCTCCTGTTTCCTCTGTCTCTTCTTCACAGGAGGAGCCTGGTGATTTGACAGGGGTGCCGGAGGAATACCACGATCTGCGCACGGTGTTCAGTCGGTCCAGGGCCACCTCTCTTCCTCCACACCGGTCGTATGATTGTAGTATTGATCTCCTTCCGGGAACCACCCCCCCCCCCCGGGGTAGACTATACTCTCTGTCGGCTCCCGAACGTAAGGCTCTCGAAGATTATTTGTCTGTAGCTCTTGACGCCGGTACCATAGTCCCCTCCTCCTCTCCCGCCGGAGCGGGGTTTTTTTTTGTCAAGAAGAAGGACGGGTCTCTGCGCCCCTGCATAGATTATCGAGGGCTGAATGACATAACAGTGAAGAATCGTTATCCGCTTCCTCTTATGTCTTCAGCCTTCGAGATCCTGCAGGGAGCCAGGTTTTTCACTAAGTTGGACCTTCGTAACGCTTACCATCTCGTGCGCATCAGGGAGGGGGACGAGTGGAAGACGGCGTTTAACACTCCGTTAGGGCACTTTGAATACCGGGTTCTTCCTTTCGGCCTCGCTAACGCTCCAGCTGTCTTTCAGGCATTAGTCAATGATGTCCTGAGAGACATGCTGAACATCTTTGTTTTCGTTTACCTTGACGATATCCTGATTTTTTCTCCGTCACTCCAGATTCATGTTCAGCACGTTCGACGTGTCCTCCAGCGCCTTTTAGAGAATTGTCTTTTTGTGAAGGCTGAGAAGTGCACTTTTCATGCCTCCTCCGTCACATTTCTCGGTTCTGTTATTTCCGCTGAAGGCATTAAGATGGATCCCGCTAAGGTCCAAGCTGTCATTGATTGGCCCGTCCCTAAGTCACGCGTCGAGCTGCAGCGCTTTTTCGGCTTCGCGAACTTCTATCGTCGTTTCATCCGTAATTTCGGTCAGGTGGCAGCTCCTCTCACAGCCCTTACTTCTGTCAAGACGTGCTTTAAGTGGTCCGTTTCCGCCCAGGGAGCTTTTGATCTCCTCAAGAATCGTTTTACATCCGCTCCTATCCTTGTTACACCTGACGTCTCTAGACAGTTCGTTGTCGAGGTTGACGCGTCAGAGGTGGGCGTGGGAGCCATTCTTTCTCAGCGCTCCCTCTCTGACGACAAGGTCCACCCATGCGCGTATTTTTCTCATCGCCTGTCGCCGTCGGAACGTAACTATGATGTGGGTAACCGCGAACTGCTCGCCATCCGGTTAGCCCTAGGCGAATGGCGACAGTGGTTGGAGGGGGCGACCGTTCCTTTTGTCGTTTGGACTGACCATAGGAACCTTGAGTACATCCGTTCTGCCAAACGACTTAATGCGCGTCAGGCGCGTTGGGCGCTGTTTTTCGCTCGTTTCGAGTTCGTGATTTCTTATCGTCCGGGCTCTAAGAACACCAAGCCTGATGCTTTATCTCGTCTCTTCAGTTCTTCAGTAGCCTCCACTGACCCCGAGGGGATTCTCCCTGAGGGGCGTGTTGTCGGGTTGACTGTCTGGGGAATTGAGAGGCAGGTAAAGCAAGCGCTCACTCACACTCCGTCGCCGCGCGCTTGTCCTAGGAACCTTCTTTTCGTTCCCGTTCCTACTCGTCTGGCCGTTCTTCAGTGGGCTCACTCTGCCAAGTTAGCCGGCCACCCTGGCGTTCGGGGTACGCTTGCTTCCATTCGCCAGCGTTTTTGGTGGCCCACCCGGGAGCATGACACGCGTTGTTTCGTGGCTGCTTGTTCGGTCTGCGCGCAGACTAAGTCCGGTAACTCTCCTCCTGCCGGCCGTCTCAGGCCGCTTCCTATTCCCTCTCGACCGTGGTCTCACATCGCCTTAGATTTTGTCACCGGACTGCCTTCGTCAGCGGGGAAGACTGTTATTCTTACGGTTGTCGATAGGTTCTCTAAGGCGGCTCATTTCATTCCCCTTGCTAAGCTTCCTTCTGCTAAAGAGACGGCACAAATCATCATCGAGAATGTTTTCAGAATTCATGGCCTTCCGTCAGACGTCGTTTCGGACAGAGGTCCGCAATTCACGTCTCAATTTTGGAGGGAGTTTTGCCGTTTGATTGGGGCTTCCGTCAGTCTCTCTTCCGGCTTTCACCCCCAGTCTAACGGTCAAGCAGAACGGGCCAATCAGACTATTGGTCGCATCTTACGCAGTCTTTCTTTTCGCAACCCTGCGTCTTGGTCAGAACAGCTCCCCTGGGCAGAATACGCCCACAACTCGCTTCCTTCGTCTGCGACCGGGCTATCTCCTTTTCAGAGTAGCCTCGGGTACCAGCCTCCGCTGTTCTCATCTCAGTTCGCCGAGTCCAGCGTCCCCTCCGCTCAGGCTTTTGTCCAACGTTGCGAGCGCACCTGGAAGAGGGTCAGGTCTGCACTTTGCCGTTATAGGACGCAGACTGTGAGGGCTGCTAATAAGCGTAGAACTAAGAGTCCTAGATATTGTCGCGGTCAGAGAGTTTGGCTCTCCACTCAGAACCTTCCCCTTAAGACGGCTTCTCGCAAGTTGACCCCGCGGTTCATTGGTCCGTTCCGTATTTCTCGGGTCATTAATCCTGTCGCAGTTCGACTTCTTCTTCCGCGATACCTTCGTCGCGTCCACCCGGTCTTCCATGTCTCCTGCATCAAGCCCGTCCTTCGCGCCCCCGCTCGTCTTCCCCCCCCCCCCCCCCATCCTTGTCGAGGGCGCACCCATCTACAGGGTCCGTAGAATTTTGGACATGCGCCCTCGGGGCCGTGGTCACCAGTACCTCGTAGATTGGGAGGGGTACGGTCCTGAGGAGAGGAGTTGGGTTCCCTCTCGGGACGTGCTGGACCGTGCGCTGATCGAGGATTTCCTCCGTTGCCGCCAGGTTTCCTCCTCGAGTGCGCCAGGAGGCGCTCGGTGAGTGGGGGGGTACTGTCATGTACTGTCATGTTGTGTCTTGTCTCTGTCCTTTCCCTTCACCCTGTCTCCCTCTGCTGGTCGTTGTTAGGTTACCTTTTCTCCCCCGCTTTCCCCCAGCTGTTCCTTGTCTCCTCTTGACTACCTCGTCACCCCTTCTCCCACCTGTTCCCCTTTTCCCTCTGATTAGTCCCCTATATCTCTCTCTGTTTTTGTTCCTGTCCTTGTCGGATTCTTGTTTGTTGTGTTTCATGCCTGAACCAGACTGTCGTCATGTTTGCTGTAACCTTGTCTTGTCCTGTCGGAATCTGCCGGTCCGTCTGAGCCTACCTATGTTTGGTAATTAAAGAAGCTCTGTTTAAGTTAATTCGCTTTTGGGTCCTCATTCACGCACCGTAACAGATTGGACATGATTTGGAAAGGCACGTACCTGTCTATATAAGGTCTCACAGTTGACAGTGCATATCAGAGCAAAACCAAGCCATGAGGTCGAAGGAATTGTCCGTAGAGCTCCAAGATAGGATTGTGATCTGGGGAAGGGTACCAAAAAATGTCTGCAGCATTGAAGGATCTGTAGTGCTGTCAGGTCAGAGTTAATTCATATGTAGTGCTGTCAGGTGAGAGTTAATTCATATGTAGTGCTGTCAGGTCAGAGTTAATTCATATGTAGTGCTGTCAGGTGAGAGTTAATTCATATGTAGTGCTGTCAGGTCAGAGTTAATTCATATGTAGTGCTGTCAGGTGAGAGTTAATTAATATGTAGTGCTGTCAGGTCAGAGTTAATTCATATGTAGTGCTGTCAGGTGAGAGTTAATTCATATGTAGTGCTGTCAGGTGAGAGTTAATTCATATGTAGTGCTGTCAGGTGAGAGTTAATTCATATGTAGTGCTGTCAGGTGAGAGTTAATTCATATGTAGTGCTGTCAGGTGAGAGTTAATTAATATGTAGTGCTGTCAGGTCAGAGTTAATTCATATGTAGTGCTGTCAGGTGAGAGTTAATTCATATGTAGTGCTGTCAGGTCAGAGTTAATTAATATGTAGTGCTGTCAGGTGAGAGTTAATTAATATGTAGTGCTGTCAGGTCAGAGTTAATTAATATGTAGTGCTGTCAGGTCAGAGTTAATTCATATGTAGTGCTGTCAGGTCAGAGTTAATTAATATGTAGTGCTGTCAGGTCAGAGTTAATTAATATGTAGTGCTGTCAGGTCAGAGTTAATGGATCTGTAGTGCTGTCAGGTGAGAGTTAATTCATATGTAGTGCTGTCAGGTGAGAGTTAATTCATATGTAGTGCTGTCAGGTGAGAGTTAATTCATATGTAGTGCTGTCAGGTGAGAGTTAATTCATATGTAGTGCTGTCAGGTCAGAGTTAATTAATATGTAGTGCTGTCAGGTCAGAGTTAATTCATATGTAGTGCTGTCAGGTCAGAGTTAATTAATATGTAGTGCTGTCAGGTCAGAGTTAATTCATATGTAGTGCTGTCAGGTCAGAGTTAATTAATATGTAGTGCTGTCAGGTGAGAGTTAATTAATATGTAGTGCTGTCAGGTCAGAGTTAATTCATATGTAGTGCTGTCAGGTGAGAGTTAATTAATATGTAGTGCTGTCAGGTCAGAGTTAATGGATCTGTAGTGCTGTCAGGTGAGAGTTAATTCATATGTAGTGCTGTCAGGTGAGAGTTAATTAATATGTAGTGCTGTCAGGTCAGAGTTAATTAATATGTAGTGCTGTCAGGTGAGAGTTAATTAATATGTAGTGCTGTCAGGTCAGAGTTAATGGATCTGTAGTGCTGTCAGGTGAGAGTTAATTCATATGTAGTGCTGTCAGGTGAGAGTTAATTAATATGTAGTGCTGTCAGGTGAGAGTTAATTCATATGTAGTGCTGTCAGGTCAGAGTTAATTAATATGTAGTGCTGTCAGGTCAGAGTTAATTAATATGTAGTGCTGTCAGGTGAGAGTTAATTCATATGTAGTGCTGTCAGGTCAGAGTTAATTAATATGTAGTGCTGTCAGGTCAGAGTTAATTCATATGTAGTGCTGTCAGGTGAGAGTTAATTAATATGTAGTGCTGTCAGGTCAGAGTTAATTCATATGTAGTGCTGTCAGGTCAGAGTTAATTCATATGTAGTGCTGTCAGGTGAGAGTTAATTAATATGTAGTGCTGTCAGGTCAGAGTTAATTCATATGTAGTGCTGTCAGGTCAGAGTTAATTAATATGTAGTGCTGTCAGGTCAGAGTTAATTAATATGTAGTGCTGTCAGGTCAGAGTTAATGGATCTGTAGTGCTGTCAGGTCAGAGTTAATTCATATGTAGTGCTGTCAGGTCAGAGTTAATTCATATGTAGTGCTGTCAGGTCAGAGTTAATTCATATGTAGTGCTGTCAGGTCAGAGTTAATGGATCTGTAGTGCTGTCAGGTGAGAGTTAATTCATATGTAGTGCTGTCAGGTCAGAGTTAATTCATATGTAGTGCTGTCAGGTCAGAGTTAATTCATATGTAGTGCTGTCAGGTGAGAGTTAATTCATATGTAGTGCTGTCAGGTGAGAGTTAATTCATATGTAGTGCTGTCAGGTCAGAGTTAATTAATATGTAGTGCTGTCAGGTCAGAGTTAATTAATATGTAGTGCTGTCAGGTCAGAGTTAATGGATCTGTAGTGCTGTCAGGTCAGAGTGTCCATCTGGCCTGCACACCGTCATAACCTATGTCTCTGTGTTTTCTACCATCTTGTTGTTTTTGTTGCTAAACAACAAAGACTAGGATGGGTCGGGGTCCTAACTTACAGTTGAGAGTTAGAACAGTAGAATACACAAGGTGCAATTTCCTCTTGTTATGTCAGTCACTGACAGTCACTCAATTAGTCATGTCAGCTGACATTTTTTAGATCAGTGAGTTAGTCTTGCAGACAGCTATCTAAACTTGCAGTAATCATGGTCGAATTACCAACTCAGGGGGCCCCCATTGATTTTGTTAGTCACTCTCAGTAAGGTATCATGTTAAAAACAGTAAACATTTATCTTCATTTACCCTATGGCAAACTGTGTAGAGCTGCAGGAAATTAGCTGTAAAATGGAGAGAGAGAGGGAGGGAGGGAGAGAGGGAGGGAGAGAGAGAGAGATGGGGAGAGAGAGGGAGGGAGAGGGAGAGGGAGGGAGAGAGAGACACAGACGGAGAGAGAGAGGGAGTGAGAGGGAGAGGGAGGGAGAGAGACAGACAGAGAGAGAGGGGGAGGGAGAGTGAGGGAGAGAGAGAGACAGATGGAGAGAGAGGGGGAGGGAGAGGGAGGGAGGGAGGCAGGGAGGGAGGGAGGGAGGGAGGGAGGGAGGGAGGGAGGGAGGGAGGGAGGGAGGGAGGGAGGGAGGGAGGGAGGGAGGGAGGGAGGGAGGGAGGGGGAGGGAGGGAGGGAGATAGATAGAGGGAGGGAGAGAGAGAGAGACAGACGGAGAGAGAGAGGGAGTGAGAGAGAGAGAGAGACAGACGGAGAGAGAGAGGGAGGGAGAGGGAGCGGGAGAGAGAGAGAGACAGATGGAGAGAGAGAGGGAGGGGGAGGGAGAGGGAGGGAGAGAGAGAGACAGACGGAGAGAGAGAGGGAGGGAGAGGGAGAGAGAGAGGGAGGGAGGGAGGGAGGGAGGGAGGGAGGGAGGGAGGGAGGGAGGGAGGGAGGGAGGGAGGGAGGGAGGGAGGGAGGGAGACGGAGAGAGAGAGGGAGGGAGAGGGAGTGAGAGAGACAGATGGAGAGGGAGAGGGAGGGAAAGAGAGAGACAGACAGAGAGAGAGAGGGAGTGAGAGGGAGAGGGAGGGAGAGAGACAGACGGAGAGAGAGAGGGAGGGAGGGAGAGGGAGATAGGGAGGGAGGGAGGGAGGGAGGGAGGGAGGGAGGGAGGGAGGGAGGGAGGGAGGGAGACGGAGAGAGAGAGGGAGGGAGAGGGAGAGGGAGTGAGAGAGACAGATGGAGAGGGAGAGGGAGGGAAAGAGAGAGACAGACAGAGAGAGAGAGGGAGTGAGAGGGAGAGGGAGGGAGAGAGACAGACGGAGAGAGAGAGGGAGGGAGGGAGAGGGAGATAGGGAGGGAGGGAGGGTGGGTGGGGAGAGGGAGGGAGGGAGGGAGGGAGGGAGGGAAAGAGAGACAGACGGAGAGAGAGAGGGAGTGAGAGGGAGAGGGAGGGAGAGGGAGGGAGAGAGACAGACGGAGAGAGAGAGGGAGGGAGAGGGAGATAGGGAGGGAGGGAGGGAGGGTGGGGAGAGAGAGGGAGGGAGAGGGAGGGAGATAGGGAGTGAGGGATGGAGGGAGGGAGGGAGGGAGGGAGGGAGGGAGGGAGGGAGGGAGGGAGGGAGGGAGGGAGGGAGGGAGGGAGGGAGGGAGTGAGGGAGGGAGGGAGGGAGGGAGATAGAGGGAGAGGGAGGGAGAGAGAGAGAGAGTCAGACAGAGAAAGAGAGGGAGGGAGAGGGAGCGGGAGAGAGAGAGAATGAGACAGGCGGAGAGAGGGAGGGAGGGGAGAGAGAGGGAGGAAGAGAGAGGGAGATAGAGAGGGAGGGAGAGGGAGGGAGGGAGAGGGAGAGGGGGGGAGGGAGAGGGAGAGGGAGAGGGAGAGAGGGAGGGGCAGGGAGAGAGAGAGGGATAGAGGGAGAGGGAGGAAGAGAGAGAGACAGACAGAGAGAGAGAGGGAGGGAGAGGGAGGGAGAGAGAAAGACAGACGGAGAGAGAGAGGGAGGGAGAGGGAGGAAGAGAGAGGGAGATAGAGAGGGAAGGAGAGGGAGGGAGGGAGGGAGGGAGGGAGGGAGGGAGGGAGGGAGGGGGAGGGGGAGGGAGAGGGAGGGAGATAGAGGGAGGGAGAGAGAGAGAGAGACAGACGGAGAGAGAGAGGGAGGGAGAGGGAGCGGGAGAGAGAGAGAGAGAATGAGACAGGTGCTGTCAGGTCAGAGTTAATTAATATGTAGTGCTGTCAGGTCAGAGTTAATTAATATGTAGTGCTGTCAGGTCAGAGTTAATTAATATGTAGTGCTGTCAGGTGAGAGTTAATTCATATGTAGTGCTGTCAGGTGAGAGTTAATTCATATGTAGTGCTGTCAGGTCAGAGTTAATTAATATGTAGTGCTGTCAGGTCAGAGTTAATTAATATGTAGTGCTGTCAGGTCAGAGTTAATGGATCTGTAGTGCTGTCAGGTCAGAGTGTCCATCTGGCCTGCACACCGTCATAACCTATGTCTCTGTGTTTTCTACCATCTTGTTGTTTTTGTTGCTAAACAACAAAGACTAGGATGGGTCGGGGTCCTAACTTACAGTTGAGAGTTAGAACAGTAGAATACACAAGGTGCAATTTCCTCTTGTTATGTCAGTCACTGACAGTCACTCAATTAGTCATGTCAGCTGACATTTTTTAGATCAGTGAGTTAGTCTTGCAGACAGCTATCCAAACTTGCAGTAATCATGGTCGAATTACCAACTCAGGGGGCCCCCATTGATTTTGTTAGTCACTCTCAGTAAGGTATCATGTTAAAAACAGTAAACATTTATCTTCATTTACCCTATGGCAAACTGTGTAGAGCTGCAGGAAATTAGCTGTAAAATGGAGAGAGAGAGGGAGGGAGGGGGAGAGGGAGGGAGAGAGAGAGAGATGGGGAGAGAGAGGGAGGGAGAGGGAGAGGGAGGGAGAGAGAGACACAGACGGAGAGAGAGAGGGAGTGAGAGGGAGAAGGAGGGAGAGAGACAGACGGAGAGAGAGGGGGAGGGAGAGGGAGGGAGAGAGAGAGACAGATGGAGAGAGAGAGGGAGGGAGAGGGAGGGAGGCAGGGAGAGAGGCAGGGAGGGAGGGAGGGAGGGAGGGAGGGAGGGAGGGAGGGAGGGAGGGAGGGAGGGAAGGAAGGAGGGAGGGAGGGAGGGAGGGAGGGAGGGAGGGAGGGAGGGAGATAGAGGGAGAGGGAGGGAGAGAGAGAAAGAGACAGACGGAGAGAGAGAGGGAGTGAGAGAGAGAGACAGACGGAGAGAGAGAGGGAGGGAGAGGGAGCGGGAGAGAGAGAGAGACAGATGGAGAGAGAGAGGGAGGGGGAGGGAGAGGGAGGGAGAGAGAGAGACAGACGGAGAGAGAGAGGGAGGGAGAGGGAGAGGGAGGGAGGGAGGGAGGGAGGGAGGGAGGGAGGGAGGGAGGGAGGGAGGGAGGGAGGGAGGGAGGGAGGGAGGGAGGGAGGGAGGGAGGGAGGGGGAGAGAGAGAGACAGACGGAGAGAGAGAGGGAGGGAGAGGGAGAGGGAGGGAGAGAGACAGATGGAGAGGGAGAGGGAGGGAAAGAGAGAGACAGACAGAGAGAGAGAGGGAGTGAGAGGGAGAGCGAGGGAGAGAGACAGACGGAGAGAGAGAGGGAGGGAGGGAGAGGGAGATAGGGAGGGAGGGAGGGTGGGGAGAGGGAGGGAGATAGGGGGGGAGGGAGGGATGGAAGGAGGGAAAGATAGACAGACGGAGAGAGAGAGGGAGTGAGAGGGAGAGGGAGGGAGAGGGAGGGAGAGAGACAGACGGAGAGAGAGGGGGAGGGAGAGGGAGATAGGGAGGGAGGGAGGGTGGGGAGAGAGAGGGAGGGAGAGGGAGGGAGATAGGGAGGGAGGGAGGGAGGGAGGGAGATAGAGGGAGAGAGAGAGAGAGTCAGACGGAGAAAGAGAGGGAGGGAGAGGGAGCGGGAGAGAGAGAGAATGAGACAGGCGGAGAGAGGGAGGGAGGGGAGAGAGAGGGAGGAAGAGAGAGGGAGATAGAGAGGGAGGGAGAGGGAGGGAGAGGGAGAGGGGGGGAGGGAGAGGGAGAGGGAGAGGGAGAGAGGGAGGGGGAGGGAGAGAGAGAGGGATAGAGGGAGAGGGAGGAAGAGAGAGAGACAGACAGAGAGAGAGAGAGAGGGAGGGAGAGGGAGGGAGAGGGAGGGAGAGAGAAAGACAGACGGAGAGAGAGATGGAGGGAGAGGGAGGAAGAGAGAGGGAGATAGAGAGGGAAGGAGAGGGAGGGAGGGAGGGAGGGGGGGGGGGGGGAGGGAGAGGGAGGGAGATAGAGGGAGGGAGGGAGAGAGAGAGAGAGACAGACGGAGAGAGAGAGGGAGGGAGAGGGAGCGGGAGAGAGAGAGAGAATGAGACAGACGGAGAGAGAGAGGGAGGGAGAGGGAGAGGGAGAGGGAGAGGGAGAGGGAGGGAGGGAGGGAGGGTGGGAGGGAGGAGGGAGGGAGAGGGAGAGGGAGCGAGGGAGGGAGAGGAAGAGGGAGAGAGGGAGGGGGAGGGAGATAGAGGGGGTGGGGGGAGGGAGAGAGAGAGACAGGCGGAGAGAGAGAGGGAGGGAGGGAGAGGGAGAGAGACAGACAGAAGAGAGAGAGAAGACAAATTCACAGCTGCTAAATATGAGAAGGCCAACAGAGCACACCACTGCACAGTAACCAGCCAATCAGGTGTACGATCACCCTCCTCTGATCAGCCAACCAAGTGCACACATCATCACCCTCCTCTGATCAGCCAACCAAGTGCACACACCATCACCCTCCTCTGATCAGCCTCTGAACAGCCAACCAAGTGTACACATCATCACCCTCTTCATTCACACTAAAGCAAATTGAGCATCATGGACTGTAAGCTGTTTCTGTCACATTACTGTATGTGGCATTTGACCAATCAGTACCAAATGGCACCCTATTACCTACGTGGTGCACTACTTTTGACCAGAGCCCATAGGGTTCCCATAGGCTATCATAGGGTTCCCATAGGCTATCATAGGGCTCCCATAGGCTATCATAGGGTTCCCATAGGCTATCATAGGGCTCCCATAGGCTGTCATATGGTTTCCATAGCTAATAGGGTTCCCATAGGCTATCATAGGGCTCCCATAGGCTATCATACCGCTCCCATAGGCTATCATAGGGCTCCCATAGGCTATCATAGGGTTCCCATAGGCTATCATAGGGCTCCCATAGGCTATCATAAGGTTCCTAAAGGCTATCATAGGGTTCCTATAGGCTATCATAGGGCTCCCATAGGCTATCATAGGGCTCCCATAGGGCTATCATATGGTTCTCATACGGCTCCCATTGGCTTATCATAGGGCTCCCAAAGGGCTATCTACTGTAGGGTTATTATGGGGCTTCCATATGGTTATCATGGGACTCCCATAGGGTTATCATGGGGCTCCCATAGGTTTCCCATAGGGTTATCATGGGGCTCCCATAGGGTTATCATGGGGCTCCCATAGGGTTATCATGGGGCTCCCATAGGGTTATCATGTGGCTCCCATAGGGTTAGCATGGGGCTCCCATAGGGTTATCATGGGGCTCCCATAGGGTTATCATGGGGCTCCCATAGGGTTATCATGGGGCTCCCATAGGTTTCCCATATGGTTATCATGGGGCTCCCATAGGGTTATCATGGGGGATCCCATAGGGTTATCATGGGGCTCCCATAGGGTTATCATGGGGCTCCCATAGGGTTATCATGGGGCTCCCATAAGTTTCCCATATGGTTATCATGGGGCTTCCATAGGGTTATCATGGGGCTCCCATAGGGTTATCATGGGGCTCCCATAGGTTTCCCATATGGTTATCATGGGGCTTCCGTAGGGTTATCATGGGGCTCCCATAGGTTTCCCATATGGTTATCATGGGGACTCCCATAGGGTTATCATGGGGCTCCCATAGGGTTATCATGGGGCTCCCATAGGGTTATCATGGGGCTCCCATAGGGTTATCATGGGGCTCCCATAGGTTTCCCATAGGGGTTCATGGAGCTCCCATAGGGTTATCATGTGGCTCCCATAGGGCTATCATGGAGCTATCATAGGGCTCCCATAGGGTTATCATAGGGTTATCATAGGGTTATCATAGGACTCCCATGGAGTTATCATAGGGCTCTCATAGGGTTATCATAGGGCTCTCATAGGGTTATCATAGGGCTCTCATAGGGTTATCATAGGGCTCTCATAGGGTTATCATAGGGCTCTCATAGGGTTATCATAGGGCTCTCATAGGGTTATCATAGGACTCTCATAGGGTTATCATAGGACTCTAATAGGGTTATTATTGGGCTCTCATAGGGTTAGCATAGGGTTATCATATGGTTATCATGGGGCTCTCATAAGGCTTTCGTATGGTTATCATGTACAGGTTTCTGTACAGCACTTTGAGATATCAGCTGATGTACGAAGGGCTATATAAATACATTTGATTTGATTTGATTTATCATAGGACTCCGATGGGGTTATCATTGGGCTCTCCTAAGGATCGCATAGGGCTCCCATAGGGCTCCCATAGGGCTCCCATAGGGCTATCATAGGGCTCCCATAGGGCTATCATAGGGCTCCCATAGGGCTATCATAGGGCTCCCATAGGGCTATCATAGGGCTCCCATAGGGCTCCCATAGGGCTCCCATAGGGCTATCATAGGGCTCCCATAGGGCTATCATAGGGCTCCCATAGGGCTCCCATAGGGCTCCCATAGGGCTATCATAGGGCTCCCATAGGGCTCCCATAGGGCTATCATAGGGCTCCCATAGGGCTATCATAGGGCTCCCATAGGGCTATCATAGGGCTCCCATAGGGCTCCCTTAGGGCTATCATAGGGCTCCCATAGGGCTATCATAGGGCTCCCATAGGGCTCCCATAGGGCTCCCATAGGGCTATCATAGGGCTCCCATAGGGCTCCCATAGGGCTATCATAGGGCTCCCATAGGGCTATCATAGGGCTCCCATAGGGCTCCCATAGGGCTATCATAGGGCTCCCATAGGGCTATCATAGGGCTCCCATAGGGCTCCCATAGGGCTCCCATAGGGCTCCCATAGGGCTATCATAGGGCTCCCATAGGGCTATCATAGGGCTCCCATAGGGCTCCCATAGGGCTCCCATAGGGCTCCCATAGGGCTATCATAGGGCTCCCATAGGGCTCCCATAGGGCTCCCATAGGGCTATCATAGGGCTATCATAGGGCTCCCATAGGGCTCCCATAGGGCTCCCATAGGGCTATCATAGTGCTCCCATTGGGCTCCCATAGGGCTATCATAGTGCTCCCATAGGGCTATCATAGGGCTATCATAGTGCTCCCATAGGGCTCCCATAGGGCTCCCATAGGGCTATCATAGGGCTATCATAGGGCTCCCATAGGGCTCCCATAGGGCTCCCATAGGGCTATCATAGTGCTCCCATTGGGCTCCCATAGGGCTATCATAGTGCTCCCATAGGGCTATCATAGGGCTATCATAGTGCTCCCATAGGGCTCCCATAGGGCTATCATAGGGCTCCCATAGGGCTCCCATAGGGCTCCCATAGGGTTATCATAGTGCTCCCATAGGGCTCCCATAGGTCTCCCATAGGGTTATCATAGTGCTCCCATAGGGCTCCCATAGGGCTCCCATAGGGCTCCCATAGGGCTATCATAGTGCTCTGTTCAAAAGTGGTGCAATAAGAAATAGGGTGTCATTTGTGATGCAGTCTGTGTTTGTTGTGTCTGTTCTGTCTGTTCTGTTTGTTGTGTTTGTTGTGTCTGTTTTGTTTGTTGTGTCTGTTCTGTCTGTTCTGTTTGTTGTGTTTGTTGTGTCTGTTTTGTTTGTTGTGTCTGTTCTGTCTGTTCTGTTTGTTGTGTTTGTTGTGTCTGTTTTGTTTGTTGTGTCTGTTCTGTCTGTTCTGTTTGTTGTGTTTGTTGTGTCTGTTTTGTTTGTTGTGTCTGTTCTGTCTGTTCTGTTTGTTGTGTCTGTTCTGTCTGTTCTGTTTGTTCTGTCTGTTCTGTCTGTTCTGTTTGTTCTGTCTGTTCTGTTTGTTCTGTCTGTTCTGTTTGTTTTGTATGTTTTGTTTGTTCTGTCTGTTCTGTTTGTTCTGTCTGTTCTGTTTGTTCTGTCTGTTCTGTTTGTTGTGTCTGTTTTGTTTGTTCTGTCTGTTCTGTCTGTTTTGTTTGTTGTGTCTGTTCTGTTTGTTGTGTCTGTTTTGTTTGGTGTGTCTGTTCTGTTTGTTGTGTCTGTTCTGTTTGTTGTGTCTGTTCTGTTTGTTGTGTCTGATCTGTTTGTTGTGTCTGTTCTGTTTGTTGTGTCTGTTCTGTTTGTTGTGTCTGTTCTGTTTGTTGTGTCTGTTTTGTTTGTTGTTGTTCTATTGTTGTGTTGTGTCTGTTCTGTCTGTTGGTGTTCTATTGTTGTGTTGTGTCTGTTCTGTCTGTTGGTGTTCTATTGTTGTGTTGTGTGTGTAAATTTTTTTTTTTTTAAATCTAAAAAAACGTGCTGATGAATGCTCCTCGTAACTAAGCAACAGACAACATGTCAAGCCTCTTGTCTTGTTATTTGACCCATAGAGATACAACAATATGGTATGGCATAGGCTACTATAATCAGTGTTGTATTTAGTTCCGTCGCTGAACCCCTGTGAAATAATGAATCAGTCAAGGCAGGATGTGAACCTGTTCTCCAATAACGGGAACAGTTGGCTGTTGAAAATACTGACTTTCCACGTGCCCCAAATCAATCAATTATTCACTGCAGCACCATACAAAATCAGGGCAACATCAATATTTCAAGGCCTGGTTTATCTTTAAGGCCCGGTTTCCCGATAGCAATGGAACTAAGGCTTAGCAGTGTTTAAACGAAGCATATTTCTTACAAAAGCCGAAGATGTAATATGGGGATTCCCAAAACAACACGCAGAATGAACAGTCGCTAAATTCGTCGTTGGAGCATTTTGTCGATACTGATGGGATCGAAAGAAAGGAAACGCTGCTCTCGGGTCCGCTTTCTCAATTCAAATTTCACCTTAACATTATAATTATTTCACAATACTGACGACGGATCAGCTCTTAGAGAGCTATTGTCACCTACGGCTGCAAATATTGATGCGGCGTATTCTAACGCTTTCCCAATAAAAATGCACTAAATCACCGATGTGGCACATCATTGCGCGCATGTTAGGCTACACATCATGAGATATGTTGTGACAAATTACAGACA
The DNA here is from genome assembly GCF_057628025.1 of Oncorhynchus mykiss. Taxonomy (NCBI): domain Eukaryota; kingdom Metazoa; phylum Chordata; class Actinopteri; order Salmoniformes; family Salmonidae; genus Oncorhynchus; species Oncorhynchus mykiss. The sequence continues at coordinate 76,239,268 of NC_143030.1, read as the reverse complement.
GTAGCCCACAAGTAGCAACAATATAAGTATATGTATTGAACATTAAATGTATTTCAATATTATTGAAATAGGCCTATATCCTTCTGTATTCATATTTTAATGCAGTCATTTCGATGTTCATATGAAGCATGATTTTAGTCGCTTGTTTGTATCAATTACAAAGACATGAGCAACTTTGTATCTGCAGTCAACTGTGTTCTGAAGTTATCGGCGGTCACAGAGAGACGATAACTCATGTGATTATATGTATAGCGGAGATCTTCTGTGTATAAGGTGACGCGGGAGGGCAAAAAAAAAAAGCACACTTAGCTGTTTTACGAGTGATCTGAGGCATGTAGATGACGAGCATTATCAAGTGCGACATTAATAACGACGGTTATGGGAAAGAGCTCAGAGATTTATCGATGCTCCTACCAAGGTTCTAGCTAGGAACGCCCTTCACACTGTGTCCTGTATTAAAGTAAATTAGAAGTCATTTTGCAAGCCAATAACTGGAAGTCTATGGATATCTGCTAGCATGCAATTCAACATCGCAATTAGGATATGTCTAAAAAAAAAATACTTGAATCAGTTATAGAACCCATTGCCCTATATGGTTGTGAGGTGTTGGGTCTGCTCACCAACCAAGAATTCACAAAATAGGACAAACACTAAATTGAGACTCTGCATGCAGAATTCTGCAAAACCATCCCCAGTGTACAACGTAAAACACCAAATAATTAATGCAGAGCAGAATTAGGATGATACTCACTAACTATCCGAATCCAGAAAGGAGCCTTCTAATTCTACAACCACCTAAAAGGAAGTGATTCCCAAACTTTCATAACAAAGCCATCACCTTCAGAGAGATTAACATAGTCAAGCTGGTCCTGGGGCTCTGTTCACAAACACAAATAGGCCCTACAGAGACCCAGGACAACAACACAATTAGACTCAACCAAATCATGAGAAAACAAAAAGATAATTACTTGACACATTGGAAAGCATTAACAAAAAAACAGAGCAAACTAGAATGCTATTTGGCCCTAAACTGAGAGTACACAGTGGTAGAATACCTGATCACTGTGACTGACCCAAAATTAAGGAAAGCCTTGACTATGTACAGACTCAGTGAGCATAGCCTTGCTATTGAGAAAGGCTGCCGTGGGCATACCTGGCTCTCAAGAGAAGACAGGCTATGTGCTCACTGCCCACACAATGAGGTGGAAACTGAGCTGCACTTCCTAACCTACTGCCCAATGTATGACCATATTAGAGACACATATTTCCCTCAGATTACACAAACCCACAAAATCCCTTTAATTGGGGAGAGAGAGAGAGAGAGAGAGAGAGAGAGAGAGAGAGAGAGAGAGAGAGAGAGAAGTGGGGGAGGGGTTGTCTCTTCCCACAGCCACAATAGGGGCGGAGGCTATTGTTGTGTTCTCTGTTGGACCATTTTAAACACCATTATGGAACATTTTCCTTTCTTATATTACCATCTAGTGGACGATTGGAGTTAGTGGACATATTTATCACAACATAAGGGAAAGGGGATACCTAGTCAACCGAAAAGTGTCAACCGAAAAGTGTCCAATGCATTTAACCAAACCTGATGGAGTCATAGTTTCATTAGGGAACTTATTTTCCCTCCTGAGAGGTTCCTCCTGCTGTTCTCTTATTATTTATATAGATTTATTCTAAACTAAGCAAAAAAATCAACATCCCTTTTTTAGGACCCTGTCTTTCAAAGATAATTTGTAAAAATCCAAATAACTTCACTGATCCTCATTGTAAAGGGTTTAAACACTGCTTCCCATGCTTGTTCAATGAAACATAAACAATTAATGAACATGCACCTGTGGAACGGTCGTTAAGACACTAACAGCTTACAGACGGTAGGCAATTAAGGTCACAGTTATGAAAATTTAGGACACTAGAGGCCTTTCTACTGTCTCTGAAAAACACCAAAAGAAAGATGCCCAGGGTCACTGCTCATCTACGTGAACGTGCCTTAGGCATGCTGCAAGGAGGCATGAGGACTGCAGATGTGGCCAGGGAAATAAATTGCAATGTCCATACTGTGAGATGCCTAAGACAGCGCTACAGGGAGACAGGACGGACAGCTGATCGTCCTCGCAGTGGCAGACAACGTGTAACAACACCTGCACAGGATTGGTACATCCGAACATCACACCTGCGGGACAGGTACAGGATGGCAACAACAACTGCCTGAGTTACACCAGGAATGCACAATCCCTCCATCAGTGCGCAGACTGTCTACAATAGGCTGAGAGAGGCTGGACTGAGGGCTTGTAGGCCTGTTGTAAGGCAAGTCCTCACCAGACATCACCGGCAACAACGTCTCCTATGGGCACAAACCCACCGTCGCTGGACCAGACAGGACTGGCAAAAAGTGCCCTTCACTGATGAGTCGCGGTTTTGTCTCACCAGGGGTGATGGTCGTATTCGCGTTTATCAATGAAGGAATGAGCGTTACACCGAGGCCTGGAGCGGGATCGATTTGGAGGTGGAGGGTCCATCATGGTCTGGGGCGGTGTGTCACAGCATCATTGGACTGAGCTTATTATCATTGCAGGCAATCTCAACGCTGTGCGTTACAGGGAAGACATCCTCCACCCTCCTGTGGTACCCTTCCTGCAGGCTCATCCTGACATGACCCTCCAGCATGACAATGCCACCAGCCATACTGCTTGTTCTGTGCGTGATTTCCTGCAAGACAGGAATGTCAGTGTTCTGCCATGGCCAGCGAAGAGCCCGGATCTCAATCCCATTGAGCATGTCTGAGACCTGTTGGATCGGAGGGTGGGGGCTAGGGCCATTCCCCCCAGAAATGTCCTGGAACTTGCAGGTGCCTTGGTGGAAGAGTGGGGTAACATATCACAGCAAGAACTGGCAAATCTGGTGCAGTCCATGAGGAGGAGATGCACTGCAGTTCTTAATGCAGCTGGTGGCCACACCAGATACTGACTGTTACTTTTTATTTTGACCCCCCTTTGTTCAGGGACACATTATTAAATTTATGTTAGTGGAACTTGTTCAGTTCATGTCTCAGTTGTTGAATCTTGTTATGTTAACACCAATATTTACACATGTTAAGTTTGCTGAAAATAAACGCAGCTGACAGTGAGAGGACGTTTCTTTTTTTGCTGAGTTTATATGTTAGTTGGTGGTGTGTAATAGTGGTATATAGGTGGTGTGTAATAGTGGTATATAGGTGGTGGTGTGTAATAGTGGTATGTAGATGGTAGTGTGTAATAGTGGTATATAGATAGTGGTATGTAATAGTGGTATATAGATGGTGGTGTATAATAGTGGTATGTAGATGGTAGTGTGTAATAGTGGTATATAGATAGTGGTATGTAATAGTGGTATATAGATAGTGGTATGTAATAGTGGTATATAGATGGTGGTGTGTAATAGTGGTATATAGATGGTGGTATGTAATAGTGGTATATAGATGGTGGTATGTAATAGTGGTATATAGATGGTGGTTTGTAATAGTGGTATGTAGATGGTGGTATGTAATAGTGGTATATAGATGGTGGTGTATAATAGTGGTATGTAGATGGTAGTGTGTAATAGTGGTATATAGATAGTGGTATGTAATAGTGGTATATAGATAGTGGTATGTAATAGTGGTATATAGATGGTGGTATGTAATAGTGGTATATAGATGGTGGTGTGTAATAGTGGTATATAGATGGTGGTGTGTAATAGTGGTATATAGATGGTGTGTAATAGTGGTATATAGATGGTGGTATGTAATAGTGGTATATAGATGGTGGTATATAGATGGTGGTGTGTAATAGTGGTGTATAATAGTGGTATATAGATGGTGGTGTGGTATATAGATGGTGTGTAATAGTGGTATATAGATGGTGGTGTGTAATAGTGGTATATAGATGGTGGTGTGTAATAGTGGTATATAGATGGTGGTGTGTAATAGTGGTATATAGATGGTGGTGTGTAATAGTGGTATATAGATGGTGGTGTGTAATAGTGGTGTATAGATGGTGGTGTGTAATAGTGGTATATAGATGGTGGTGTGTAATAGTGGTATATAGATGGTGGTGTGTAATAGTGGTATATAGATGGTGGTGTGTAATAGTGGTATATAGATGGGGGTGTGTAATAGTGGTATATAGATGGGGGTGTGTAATAGTGGTATATAGATGGGGGTGTGTAATAGTGGTATATAGATGGTGGTGTGTAATAGTGGTATATAGATGGGGGTGTGTAATAGTGGTATATAGATGGGGGTGTGTAATAGTGGTATATAGATGGGGGTGTGTAATAGTGGTATATAGATAGTGGTGTGTAATAGTGGTGTATAGATGGTGGTGTGTAATAGTGGTGTGTAATAGTGGTATATAGATGGTGGTATGTAATAGTGGTATATAGATGGTGGTGTGTAATAGTGGTATATAGATGGTGGTGTGTAATAGCGGTATATAGATGGTGGTGTATAATAGTGGTATATAGATGGTGGTGTGTAATAGTGGTGTGTAATAGTGGTATATAGATGGTGGTGTGTAATAGTGGTGTGTAATAGTGGTATATAGATGGTGGTATGTAATAGTGGTATATAGATGGTGGTGTGTAATAGTGGTATGTAGATGGTGGTGTGTAATAGTGGTATATAGATGGTGGTGTGTAATAGTGGTATATAGATGGTGGTATGTAATAGTGGTATATAGATGGTGGTGTGTAATAGTGGTATATAGATAGTGGTGTGTAATAGTGGTATATAGATGGTGGTGTGTAATAGTGGTATATAGATGGTGGTATGTAATAGTGGTATATAGATGGTGGTGTATAATAGTGGTATATAGATGGTGGTGTATAATAGTGGTATATAGATGGTGGTGTGTAATAGTGGTGTGTAATAGTGGTATATAGATGGTGGTATGTAATAGTGGTATATAGATGGTGGTGTGTAATAGTGGTATATAGATGGTGGTGTGTAATAGTGGTGTGTAATAGTGGTATATAGATGGTGGTATGTAATAGTGGTATATAGATGGTGGTGTGTAATAGTGGTATATAGATAGTGGTGTGTAATAGTGGTATATAGATGGTGGTGTATAATAGTGGTATATAGATGGTGGTGTGTAATAGTGGTGTGTAATAGTGGTATATAGATGGTGGTATGTAATAGTGGTATATAGATAGTGGTATGTAATAGTGGTATATAGATGGTGGTGTGTAATAGTGGTATATAGATGGTGGTGTATAATAGTGGTATATAGATGGTGGTGTGTAATAGTGGTATATAGATAGTGGTGTGTAATAGTGGTATGTAGATGGTGGTGTGTAATAGTGGTATATAGATGGTGGTGTATAATAGTGGTATATAGATGGTGGTGTGTAATAGTGGTATATAGATGGTGGTGTGTAATAGTGGTATGTAGATGGTGGTGTGTAATAGTGGTATATAGATGGTGGTGTATAATAGTGGTATATAGATGGTGGTGTGTAATAGTGGTGTGTAATAGTGGTATATAGATGGTGGTATGTAATAGTGGTATATAGATAGTGGTATGTAATAGTGGTATATAGATGGTGGTGTGTAATAGTGGTGTGTAATAGTGGTATATAGATGGTGGTATGTAATAGTGGTATATAGATAGTGGTATGTAATAGTGGTATATAGATGGTGGTGTGTAATAGTGGTATATAGATGGTGGTGTGTAATAGTGGTATATAGATGGTGGTATGTAATAGTGGTATATAGATGGGGGTGTGTAATAGTGGTATGTAGATGGTGGTGTGTAATAGTGGTATATAGATGGTGGTGTGTAATAGTGGTATGTAGATGGTGGTGTGTAATAGTGGTATATAGATGGTGGTGTGTAATAGTGGTATATAGATGGTGGTATGTAATAGTGGTATATAGATGGGGGTGTGTAATAGTGGTATATAGATAGTGGTATGTAATAGTGGTATATAGATAGTGGTATGTAATAGTGGTATATAGTTGGTGGTGTGTAATAGTGGTATGTAGATGGTGGTATGTAATAGTGGTATATAGATGGTGGTGTGTAATAGTGGTATATAGATGGGGGTGTGTAATAGTGGTATATAGATGGTGGTGTGTAATAGTGGTATATAGATGGTGGTGTGTAATAGTGGTATGTAGATGGTGGTGTGTAATAGTGGAATATAGATGGTGGTATGTAATAGTGGTATATAGATGGTGGTGTGGTATATAGATGGTGGTGTGTAATAGTGGTATATAGATGGTGGTGTATAATAGTGGTATGTAGATGGTGGTGTGTAATAGTGGTATATAGATGGTGGTGTATAATAGTGGTATATAGATGGGGGTGTGTAATAGTGGTATATAGATGGTGGTGTGTAATAGTGGTATATAGTTGGTGGTGTGTAATAGTGGTATGTAGATGGTGGTATGTAATAGTGGTATATAGATGGTGGTGTGTAATAGTGGTATATAGATGGTGGTGTGTAATAGTGGTATATAGATGGTGGTGTGTAATAGTGGTATATAGATGGTGGTGTGTAATAGTGGTGTATAGATGGTGGTGTGTAATAGCGGTATATAGATGGTGGTGTGTAATAGTGGTATATAGATGGTGGTGTGTAATAGTGGTATATAGATGGTGGTGTGTAATAGTGGTATGTAGATGGTGGTGTGTAATAGCGGTATATAGATAGTGGTATGTAATAGTGGTATATAGATGGTGGTGTATAATAGTGGTATGTAGATGGTGGTGTGTAATAGTGGTATATAGATGGTGGTGTGTAATAGTGGTATATAGATGGTGGTGTGTAATAGTGGTATATAGATGGTGGTGTGTAATAGTGGTATATAGATGGTGGTGTGTAATAGTGGTATATAGATGGTGGTGTGTAATAGCGGTATATAGATGGTGGTTTGTAATAGTTGTGTATAGATGTTAGTTGGTGGTGAAATTATTTCCTTTCCCCCTTCGTGGTTAGAGCGTTGGGCTAGTAACCGAAAGGTTGCTGGATCGAATCCCAGAACTGACAAGGTAAAAATCTGTCGTTCTGCCCCAGAGCAAGGCAGTTAACCCACTGTTCCCCAGGCTCCGAAGATGTGGATGTCGATTAAGGCAGCCCCCCCCCCCCCCCTTTCTGATTCAGAAGGGTTGGGTTACATGCGGAAGACACATTTCAGTTGAAGGCACTCAGTTGTACAACTGACTAGGTATCCCCATTTCCCTTTCCTTTTTCATTTTTGTATCACATAATGTAACGTGATTGAATACAAGCAAACTGACAGTAGGTGGCGACATGCACAAACAAAATGTGCAAACGCCTTGATACCAAAACAGAAGAAGAACCTTACCGCTCTTTTTTTTCTAAAGGGGGCACGGCGTGTGTCACGTTGCGTGGTACAGTCAGGAACACATTCACAACAATGTGGCAGAATCTTTGGAATTGGAAGTAACAGTCCTGTGAGTCCAAATGTTTACACTCTTATGTTGCTAAATTTGATGGGAAATACAACACACATGACAAAATTGCAATTGAGCGTTCAGTAGCTTGCTATAGCTAACGTTAGTTGTCTTGATTTAGCTAACGTAGCCCATTCGACACTTTACTAGTTAAATACACAGGTAGCTGTTGACTAACTAACGTGACGTATTGGTTTAATTTGGCTGTTCCGCTTGAATTGTCCATGTCTTTCTTGTCAACTAGCTAACGTAACGTTACGTAGCTGAAGTGATACAGTTTTTGTCTCTTTCCTTGTGCAACACGATGTGTAACGTTCACTAATTAGTCAACCTCCTTATTAATGGCTTATTAATGCCAAAATAAGTTGCTCTCTATCTAATCCAAAAAAAGAGCCCTTATGCCGTGACATTGTGTATCGCAATGCCGTGACCCGGATTCGAACCGGGGTTGCTGCGGCCACAACGCAGAGTACTAACCACTATACGATCACGGCGAGCTACCAGGGCTGTGTGGAAGGAGGGGATTCTGGGCTACTCAAACGTGCACATATGTCTACGCAGTGACGTAAACACGCCCGCTAAGCGGTTTCTTTTTTTTTTTTCCTTCTTCAAAAGCTCGTTCACGGATGTTTAGGAACAGGTGTAATTTGCTTGTTTGCTAATTAGCCAGTTCAAATCAATCAATGGAATTTTGAAAGATTAGGATGAACAGTGTCGGAGTCCGCAGTATGTATGTATGAGATGGGATGTATAATCATTATGGACAGTAACGTTTTGTATACGTTGTGTATACAGTGTGTATCTGAAGAATACGTGGATATAATAGTATATGTAACGTTACAGCAATAGTTGAATAGGATGGCCTTGACTATAATACAGTGTATATTCATGTGAAACGGGTACAACGGTATGTAAACATTATTACATTGACCAGTGGTCCATGTACAAAGGCCTGCAGCCACTACGGTGCAGGGTTGATTAACCGGCTAGTGACAAGATTAGCTAAACAAACATTTTCGTTTTAGCCAGAGTTATAGTTATTCCAGGGAGGGAAAAAAGAGCCCATTTGCCGTGACATTGTGTATCGCAATGCCGTGACCCGGATTCGAACCGGGGTTGCTGCGGCCACAACGCAGAGTACTAACCACTATACGATCACGGCGAGCTACCAGGGCTGTGCGCTAAGAAGGAGGAGAAATCAATTTAACTGAAGCCTGCAGTGACGTGGACAAGCGCAACCATTTCATTTGCATGCACGTATTCACATTGATAATTGTCCAAGCCGTTGTAATATTTTCACTCAATGTAATTGATTTAGTTTTTAGATATATATAATCTGCTACTATGCAAACAGTATAGTTTATTTGCATAGCTAACGTTAGCTAGTACTAGCGAAATATATATTTCCATTTTATTTGTTTATTTTATCCCTATTTTATCATGGAGTCATAGTGAGACCAATATCTATTTCACAGATTAGCGCTAAATTACAGAAATACCCAACACACATCAGAATACAAATGAAACGCAACCAGAAAGAAAAACATGCTCATAAATGAACATATTCATCAGTAATAAGGTCCGCTTTCTGAATTGACCTACCAAAACATCCAATTGAAGAACCATTAACAACTAAAAGGAGTTTTACTTAACTCAATAGAGACTGAAGGAATTTCCAATTAAACATCCCTGGGACTGGGGTGTGGTTTTACATGCAGCCTGGTTGAGAACCAGTTGAAGAAAGCCTCTGAATTAGCAGTGAGTGATCAACACTCTCGCAGTCTTTTGACAGGTCAATTAGAGGGCAGAACAATGTTGCCTTTATCCATACAATTAACACACAATTTACATATCTCATATCAACACTAGCGTATGGTGTGTGTGTGTATGTGTATATATATATGTGTATATGTGTATATATATATGTGTATATATATATACACATATACACATATATATGTGTATATATATATGTATATATGTATGTATATATATGTGTATATATATATATATATATATATATATATATATATATATATACACACACACACCATACGCTAGTGTTGATATGAGATATGTAAATTGTGTGTTAATTGTATGGATATATATATACAGTGCCTTGCGAAAGTATTCGGCCCCCTTGAACTTTGCGACCTTTTGCCACATTTCAGGCTTCAAACATAAAGATATAAAACTGTATTTTTTTGTGAAGAATCAACAACAAGTGGGACACAATCATGAAGTGGAACGACATTTATTGGATATTTCAAACTTTTTTAACAAATCAAAAACTGAAAAATTGGGCGTGCAAAATTATTCAGCCCCCTTAAGTTAATACTTTGTAGTGCCACCTTTTGCTGCGATTACAGCTGTAAGTCGCTTGGGGTATGTCTCTATCAGTTTTGCACATCGAGAGACTGATTTTTTTTCCATTCCTCCTTGCAAAACAGCTCGAGCTCAGTGAGGTTGGATGGAGAGCATTTGTGAACAGCAGTTTTCAGTTCTTTCCACAGATTCTCGATTGGATTCAGGTCTGGACTTTGACTTGGCCATTCTAACACCTGGATATGTTTATTTTTGAACCATTCCATTGTAGATTTTGCTTTATGTTTTGGATCATTGTCTTGTTGGAAGACAAATCTCCGTCCCAGTCTCAGGTCTTTTGCAGACTCCATCAGGTTTTCTTCCAGAATGGTCCTGTATTTGGCTCCATCCATCTTCCCATCAATTTTAACCATCTTCCCTGTCCCTGCTGAAGAAAAGCAGGCCCAAACCATGATGCTGCCACCACCATGTTTGACAGTGGGCATGGTGTGTTCAGCTGTGTTGCTTTTACGCCAAACATAACGTTTTGCATTGTTGCCAAAAAGTTCAATTTTGGTTTCATCTGACCAGAGCACCTTCTTCCACATGTTTGGTGTGTCTCCCAGGTGGCTTGTGGCAAACTTTAAACGACACTTTTTATGGATATCTTTAAGAAATGGCTTTCTTCTTGCCACTCTTCCATAAAGGCCAGATTTGTGCAATATACGACTGATTGTTGTCCTATGGACAGAGTCTCCCACCTCAGCTGTAGATCTCTGCAGTTCATCCAGAGTGATCATGGGCCTCTTGGCTGCATCTCTGATCAGTCTTCTCCTTGTATGAGCTGAAAGTTTAGAGGGACGGCCAGGTCTTGGTAGATTTGCAGTGGTCTGATACTCCTTCCATTTCAATATTATCGCTTGCACAGTGCTCCTTGGGATGTTTAAAGCTTGGGAAATCTTTTTGTATCCAAATCCGGCTTTAAACTTCTTCACAACAGTATCTCGGACCTGCCTGGTGTGTTCCTTGTTCTTCATGATGCTCTCTGCGCTTTTAACGGACCTCTGAGACTATCACAGTGCAGGTGCATTTATACGGAGACTTGATTACACACAGGTGGATTGTATTTATCATCATTAGTCATTTAGGTCAACATTGAATCATTCAGAGATCCTCACTGAACTTCTGGAGAGAGTTTGCTGCACTGAAAGTAAAGGGGCTGAATAATTTTGCACGCCCAATTTTTCAGTTTTTTGATTTGTTAAAAAAGTTTGAAATATCCAATAAATGTCGTTCCACTTCATGATTGTGTCCCACTTGTTGTTGATTCTTCACAAAAAAATACGATTTTATATCTTTATGTTTGAAGCCTGAAATGTGGCAAAAGGTCGCAAAGTTCAAGGGGGCCGAATACTTTCGCAAGGCACTGTATAATTACCCATGTTTGTTGTATGCCAAATAGCTGTTTTATAGTAGTTTGAATGGCTAACCGTGGCTTTTTCTCAGGAGGATACTCCAGAGCTGTGCTAATGAATGGAAAACTCATCCCCCATACTCCACTGGCTGTGGACTTCTGGCAGGTCAGGAAGTGTCCGCATGTCCGCCTGTTCTTCCTGTCCCATATGCACAGTGACCATACCGTGAGCCTGACCTCGACCTGGGCCAACAGACCAATCTACTGTTCACCGGTTACTGCCACGCTGCTCAAACTCAAACTACAGGTGTGAAAGACAAAGTATCAATTATATTCTACATTAAACACACGGCAACATGAGGAATGTAGATATGGGATAATTGATGGGATAATTGTTTAAACTATTCTTGCTTGCCATTACCAATTCTTGAGCTAGCTTTTGAAATATGAATGACTGTATACACCATAGCGTCAGTGGAGGCTGGTGAAGGGAGGACGGCTCATAGTAATAGCTGGAATGGAGCGATGGAATGGAGCGACGGAGACCATGTATTTGATCCCATTCCACCAATTCCGCTCCAGCAATTACCATGAGCCCGTCCTCCCCAATTAAGGTGCCACCAACCACCCTGTGCGTAGCATCTACTTTATTAATTTGCAAAAGTGTTGATTAGCTTTTAGGTGCTCTATACTTCAGTTTGTGATAAGGCCTCCTCTCCTCTTCCCTGTGTTCAGGTCAGAGAGAGATGGATCCATCCTCTAGAGGTGGGCGAACCCAACATGTTGCCTCTGGATGATATAGGCAAGGAGAGGTTGACCGTCACTCTCATGGATGCTAACCACTGTCCAGGGGCGGTCATGTTCCTGTTCCAAGGATACTTTGGCACCATACTGTATACTGGTGACTATTCTACACACCATACTCTACACTGACTATTCTACACACCATACTCTACACGGGTGACTATTCTACACACCATACTCTACACTGGCTATTCTACACACCATACTCTACACGGGTGACTATTCTACACACCATACTCTATACGGGTGACTATTCTACACACCATACTCTACACGGGTGACTATTCTACACACCATACTGTACACGGGTAAAGTGGTGATCCTAACTGACATAAGACTATAATTTTTACTAGGATTAAATGTCAGGAATTGTGAAAAAACTGATTTTAAATGTATTTGGCTAAGGTGTATGTAAACTTCCGACTTCAACTGTGTGCGTGTGTGTATATATATATATATATATATATATATATATATCTCAGTAGCTACTAAATAACATTTCCAGTGGCACACTGACTCACCTAATGATGAAGATGAAGCCATCAGCTAGTCACTGTGATGGCTGATGAGCTACATTGAAAAACAGTGCTGCTGTTTGCTCCAAACTGGGACTTGTTGAGAAAATCTGTTTCTATTGGTTCCACAGACAGATTATCGTCAGTAGGCGTTTGCTTTCCAAACTGTACGTTTACCCCCTTGATTGTATTTTGAAATCTGCAAAAGAAAAAACATATATAATCCAATAGATGGCAGTTCCCATTTTAAGTCAGGACTGGCATTCAATTACTAGTGTACCCCAAGATGTTAACATTCAAATTGTATGAGTAAAGAGGTTACAAACCCCTTCTGTGGATTATATTTCTATGGCCACAACTCAACAAGCTGTAGCCCATATTTGACGCCCATGCTGCCCAAACTGCTTTGTTCCCTACTGTAGATATACCTGTAACTGCCGAAATGAAGGAAACACTTTAGTAAACCAGTAATAAAAAGTGTATGTTCTCTATATATTCTCTGTCTCTATATATATTCTCTGTCTTTCCAGGAGATTTTCGCTACACTCCGTCCATGCTGCGTGAGCCGTGTCTAAGGACCAACACCACTATAGATGTCCTGTACCTGGACAACACTAACTGTGACCCCACACGCACCCTGCCCTCCAGACAACGAGCCACTCAGCAGATCAAAGAGATCATCCGTAGCCAGCCCAAGCACAATGTTGTCATTGGTGAGACAGAGGCTTTTAACTGTTAAGCTACTCATTTTTGTGTAGTTTGTCTGTGAACTGTAGTGGTGTGTGTAGGTATTATATATACTGACCCCCCCATACCCTAGGTTTATCTGAACTGCCCCCCCATACCCTAGGTTTATCTGAACTGCCCCCCCATACCCTAGGTTTACCTGAACTGACCCCCCCATACCCTAGGTTTACTTGAACTGACCCCCCCATACCCTAGGTTTACCTGAACTGACCCCACTCCTGGTGGTATAGAGATGCAGTAGATCATGTTATATATATGTGTGTTGTGTGTTGTCTGCAGGCCTCTATAGTCTGGGTAAGGAGTCTCTATTGGTACAGCTGGTGGTATAGAGATGCAGTAGATCATGTTATATATATGTGTGTTGTGTGTTGTCTGCAGGCCTCTATACTCTGGGTAAGGAGTCTCTATTGGTACAGCTGGCCATGGAGTTTAAGACCTGGATTGAAGTGTCCATCGAGAGACTAAAGACTCTCCAAGCCCTGGAGCTACCAGATGTCTTCACCACTGAGCCAGGAGCGGGTCGGATCAGGGCTGTGGACCAGTCAGAGATCCGCTCCAGCAACCTCCTCCGTTGGAACAGGGAACACCCCACCCTGGCCATCCTGCCCACCAGCAGACCCCTGGTCTCCTTCCACCCTAATGTCCATGTGGTGCCTTACTCTGACCATTCCTCCTACCAGGTAGGGATGAGTTCAACATTGACCACTCCTCCTACCAGGTGGGGATGAGTTCAACATTGCCCACTCCTCTTACCAGGTGGGGATGAGTTCAACATTGACCACTCCTCTTACCAGGTAGGGATGAGTTCAACATTGACCACTCCTCTTACCAGGTGGGGATGAGTTCAACATTGACCACTCCTTTTACCAGGTGGGGATGAGGTCAACATTGACCACTCCTCTTACCAGGTGGGGATGAGGTCAACATTGACCACTCCTCTTACCAGGTGGGGATGAGTTCAACATTGACCACTCCTCTTACCAGGTGGGGATGAGTTCAACATTGACCACTCCTCTTACCAGGTGGGGATGAGTTCAACATTGACCACTCCTTTTACCAGGTGGGGATGAGGTCAACATTGCCCACTCCTCTTACCAGGTGGGGATGAGGTCAACATTGACCACTCCTCTTACCAGGTGGGGATGAGGTCAACATTGACCACTCCTCTTACCAGGTGGGGATGAGGTCAACATTGACCACTCCTCCTACCAGGTGGGGATGAGGTCAACATTGACCACTCCTCTTACCAGGTGGGGATGAGGTCAACATTGACCACTCCTCTTACCAGGTGGGGATGAGGTCAACATTGACCACTCCTCTTACCAGGTGGGGATGAGGTCAACATTGACCACTCCTCCTACCAGGTGGGGATGAGGTCAACATTGACCACTCCTCCTACCAGGTGGGGATGAGGTCAACATTGACCACTCCTCCTACCAGGTGGGGATGAGGTCAACATTGACCACTCCTCCTACCAGGTGGGGATGAGGTCAACATTGTAGTAAAATAATAAGTACCTGCTGCACATTATAACATTATCAATACTTTTCTGTACGTTTTTCGGTATGACAGCTTTTGAAAAGGTGTCATACCGAAACTATGACAACAGATGTTCAGAGGTCAAATCGTGTATACAGGAGTTAGAACTCCACACCAGATACGAGAAACCATAGCGGCGTTGAACTCTACACCAGATACGAGAAACCAGAGAATAGTTCAGAAGAGGAATTACCATCCCAGAGAGGCAGGTGGCCTAGTGGTTAGAGTGTAGGGGCGACAGGTAGCCTAGTGGTTAGAGTGTAGGGGTGGCAGGTAGCCTAGTGGTTAGAGTGTAGGGGTGGCAGGTAGCCTAGTGGTTAGAGTGTAGAGGTGGCAGGTAGCCTAGTGGTTAGAGTGTAGAGGTGGCAGGTAGCCTTGTGGTTAGAGTGTAGGGGCGGTTGTTGAAGTACTTCCCCCCTAGATGTACTTTAAGGATGAGTTCTGAGTTCAGAATCAGTCAGTTGCTAGGGTTACTATGGTTACTATACTATAAAGATGCCCTCCAGCTATTTTGGAACTTTACCTGTTGAAAACGATATTTAAACTGTAAATACAGTAATGTAATGTACAAGGGTAAAATAAGAGAAAAATAGTATTATTTTTATTTATTTTTTCTTTTAAATAACTGCAAACTTTAAGGTGGGACCTGCTGGCTGCTCCAGGTTTATTTGTTATAGTTTTTTTTTTACCACACAACTGATCTCCTCAAAACAATCGCTGCACTACACTCTACTGTTCTATCACACCAGCAAAATCACATGTTATTGGTCACATACACATGTTTAGCAGATGTTATTGGTCACATACACATGTTTAGCAGATGTTAATGCGGGTGTAGTGAAATGCTTGTGTTTCTAGCTCCAACAGTGTAGTAGTATCTAACAATACACAACAATACACACACATCTAAAAGTAAAATAATGGAATTAAGAAACATTAGGACGAGCAATATCATTATTTAACTAGGCAAGTCAGTTAAGAACAAATTCTTATTTTCAATGACAGCCTAGGAACAGTGGGTTAACTGCCTGTTCAGGGGCAGAACGACAGATTTGTACCTTGTCAGCTCGGGGGTTTGAACTTGCAACTTGGTTACTAGTCCAACGCTCTAACCACTAGGCTACCCTGCCGCCCCATAGGATGGCCTTAACCAGAATACAGTGTATATTCATATGAAATGGGTACAACAGTATGTAAACATTATTACATTGACCAGTGGTCCATGTACAAAGGGCAGCAGCCTCTGCAGGGATGAGTGGGTGGTAGCCGGCTATTAACCGTGACTAAGTTCAGGGCAGGGTACTGCTGCGCCTTCTTCACCACACTGTCTGTGTGGGCGGACCGTTTCAGATTGTCCGTGATGTGTACGGAGCTTGAAGCTTTTCCACCTTCTCCACTGTGGGTCCCGTCGATGTGGATAGGGGGGGGGGGGTGCTCCCTCCACTGTTTCCTGAAGTCCACGATCAGCTCCTTTTGTTTTGTTGACATTGAGGGAGAGGATATTTTCCTGACACCACTCTGCCAGGGCCCTCACATCCTCCCTGTAGGCTCTCTCGTCATTGTTGGTAATCAGGCCTATACCACTTGTGTTGTCTACAAACTTGATGATTGAGTTGGAGGCGTACGTGGCCACGCAGTCGTGGGTGAACAGGGAATACAGGAGGGGGGCTGAGCACGCACCCTTGTGGGACCCCTGTGTTGAGAATCAGTGTAGTGGAGGTGTTGTTGCCTACATTCACTACCTGGGGGGGTGGCCCGTCAGGAAGTCCAGGACCCAGTTGCACAGGGCGAGGTTCAGACCCAGGGCCCCGAGCTTAATGATGAGCTTGGAGGGTACTATGGAATTGAAGGCTGAGCTGTAGTCAATGAACAGATGGGATAGGGCAGTGTACAGTGCGATGGCGTTACAATTTGTGCCATGCAATGAGGATAGCTGGACCACCTACTGAAATGTGCTATGTCATGAGAATCAGGTGAAAAGGAGCCTGGAGTACCACTATAATGTTTTTTTTTTTTTTAAATTTAAAGTTTCTTAACTAATAAATGAGTTTCCCATAAAAAATATAGTAAGATATATGTATACTTTGACAAACGCTTACTTCCATCAAACGAAAATCAATGTTTGTGTCATATTGCACAGAATACTGCATAGTGTACACAGAACAATGAAATGCTTAAAGGCACGGCTGAGATTTGAACTCAGGAGCTCCTGTTTACTAGCTAAGCCACAGTACCAATATAGTACCAAATATTGTCTTTTCACAGGGGTCAAAAGCCACACATTTTTTAAATATTTTTTTATAGTTATTTTTTAATTTAAACTTGTATCTCTGTACAGTAATGGGAAAATATCAATACAAATTTTGATTTCCTAATTTTTGGAATCGGACACTCGGTTGACTAAGCAATTTCGGACACTCGGTTGACTAAGCGATTTCGGACACTCGGTTGACTAAGCGATTTCGGACACTCGATTGACTAAGCGATTTCGGACACTCTGTCGACTAAGCGATTTCGGACACTCTGTTGACTAAGCGATTTCGGACACTCGGTTGACTAAGCGATTTCGGACACTCGGTTGACTAAGTGATTTATTGGATTAATCCAAATCATCCCTTCTAGCAGGACCGGAGCCCTACACTACTATACCAGTTAAACAAAGGTTAAAAAATATATATTTAAAAAAAAATACTACTAATCAGGTTTGAGGAGTTAGCGAGGTAGCTTTAATCAACTCTTGAGTTCAACTTGGGATATGCAGTAACACAGAAGTAGCTCACCTTTTAGCCAGGTACATATCTATGGCAACGAATCCTTCAGAACTAACCTGCTCCGGGGCAGGCTAACTCGGGGCTAATGTCATTTATCCTGAATTAAGTGAGTGAGCCATGAGTTGAGGGCCAATTTAAATCGCAGAGTCATCTGCCCCCCGTTCATCTGCTAGTCTGAACTCTGAAATTTCCTGACTTGCTAACTGGTTGTAGTGATACACGTGCCATGTTTAAAAAAATAACATAACATAAAAAGTTTCCTAGTTACGACTAGCACTCATTCGGCAATCATCCCCTTCATTTGACGAAGACGACTGATTTTAAATATTTTTTTCATCAAATGTTTTTTTTTTTGTGTGTTTAAAAAGTGGTAATGTTAGAAGCATCACATTACAACATTTGCTTTCCAAACTGTACATTTTTTTCATACAATTTGTAATTTTAGAATTTTGCTTAAAGTCAAAATGACAGCTGCAAACCATAATCCTTAGATGGTAAAATCCCATTCAAGTCAAGACTGAAAACCATTGCTAGTGTACCCATGAGTTTAACAGTCAAATGGACAGCTTTGAAGGTTCCAAAACCTTAGCTTACACGGGTTAGATTACATTTAGCCACACTGGTTAGATTACACTGGTTAGATTACATTTAGCCACACTGGTTAGATTACACTGGTTAGATTACATTTAGCCACACTGGTTAGATTACTGGTTAGATTACATTTAGCCACACTGGTTAGATTACACTGGTTAGATTACATATAGCCACACTGGTTAGATTACATTTAGCCACACTGGTTAGATTACACTGGTTAGATTACATTTAGCCACACTGGTTAGATTACACTGGTTAGATTACATTTAGCCACACTGGTTAGATTACACTGGTTAGATTACATTTAGCCACACTGGTTAGATTACACTGGTTAGATTACATTTAGCCACACTGGTTAGATTACACTGGTTAGATTACATTTAGCCACGCTGGTTAGATTACACCAGGGATGGGCAACTGGTGGCCCGCGTCCCCCACTTATTTTAGGCCCGCCTTTTGGAACTCTGTCAGGGCCTCAACTTATTGTTGAGCGTTAGAATAGTAGAATTCACAAGGTGCGATTTCAAAATATGGTTGTGCATCAGCAGTCACTTAATTATCCCATGTCAGCTACATTTTGTTTTAGATTGGTAGGTCCATCTAGAGGCCAGCTATATAAACTTGTAGTGAGCATGGTTGAATTACCGACCTAGGTGGGGCCCATTTGATAATCTGGTATCATATTAAAGCTGCAAACATTTGCCTCCACCCTCTGGCAAAATGTGTAGAATTGCAGTAAATTAGCTATAAAATTGCTAAATCTTCTCTCTGCCTCATTGCAAAATGTGTAGAATTGCAGTAAATTAGCTATAAAATTGCTAAATCTTCTCTCTGCCTCATTGCAAAATGTGTAGAATTGCAGTAAATTTCTCATAAAATTGCTAAATCTTCTCTCTGCCTCATTGCAAAATGTGTAGAATTGCAGTAAATTTCTCATAAAATTGCTAAATCTTCTCTCTGCCTCATTGCAAAATGTGTAGAATTGCAGTAAATTTCTCATAAAATTGCTAAATCTTCTCTCTGCCTCATTGCAAAATGTGTAGAATTGCAGTAAATTTCTCATAAAATTGCTAAATCTTCTCTCTGCCTCATTGCAAAATGTGTAGAATTGCAGTAAATTTCTCATAAAATTGCTAAATCTTCTCTCTACCTCATTGCAAAATGTGTAGAATTGCAGTAAATTTCTCATAAAATTGCTAAATCTTCTCTCTGCCTCATTGCAAAATGTGTAGAATTGCAGTAAATTTCTCATAAAATTGCTAAATCTTCTCTCTGCCTCATTGCAAAATGTGTAGAATTGCAGTAAATTTCTCATAAAATTGCTAAATCTTCTCTCTGCCTCATTGCAAAATGTGTAGAATTGCAGTAAATTTCTCATAAAATTGCTAAATCTTCTCTCTGCCTCATTGCAAAATGTGTAGAATTGCAGTAAATTTCTCATAAAATTGCTAAATCTTCTCTCTGCCTCATTGCAAAATGTGTAGAATTGCAGTAAATAAAACTTTAAAAGCAGATTTTCTCGGTCTTCGCTGTCACGAAAAGGCCCCTCATGAGTTCTGTATTGTTGTGGCCCCCCCCACCCCCCCATCAAAGTTGCCCCCCCACCCCCCCCATCAAAGTTGCCCATCCCTGGATTACACAGTCAAGTTGCAATTCATTAAAAAAATAACCCTTATGCTATGACATTGCAATGCCTTGACCCAGATTCGAACTAGAGTTTCTGCGGCCACAATGCAGAGTATTAACCACTATACGATCGCAACACGCTACCAGGATATTAGGTTTAATAGCTCAAGCCTGCAGTGGTTTAACCCTTTGTATGGCTCTGCATGCAAGGAGCGGTCCAAGACCATTTAAGATATTCAACTGGTTCTGTCTTGATGTCCCATCGAGAAACTAGTGTACGGACGGACACCCTTGATTTAATTTAAATGTATTTATGTAACTCATCCCTCCTTCCTACCAGGAACTGGAGGACTTTGTCTCGGCCCTGCAGCCCACCTCCCTGGTCCCCATCGTGGGCAGGCTTACCTCTGGCATCCCCTCCTTCTCTGCCCTGCTGCCTAGGAGAAAACACCACGAAGTTCTGGTTCCCGAGTCAGTCCGGCACTATATGAAGGGCCGGCCTGAGTTGCAGGTTCAAGACCCTGGTCAGTCCAGCTTCCTGGGTTACAGTAACCTGCTGCGGAGGCCTATCCGACCCCCTCCACCCAGAGGGGTGGTGTTTGAGTCCCCCGCTAAGGCCCCCTCCAGGCCTGGGTCGGTGGTGGACGAAGCCTGGGAGACAGGGTCCATGGAGCATCCTCATCAGGAGGAAGAGATGGACACAGAGATGGATGCAGATAAAGATGGAGAAGATTCAGACTGTATACTGATGGATCTGAGTAAAGAACACAGCCCTACCACAGACATAGGGCCCAGCTCCAACCCCAACCCTAACCCCAGCCTGACCGGAGACCCTAACCCCAGCCTGACCGGAGACCCCAACCCCAGCCTGACCAGAGACCCCAGCCTGACCAGAGTCCCCAACCCCAGCCTCAGCAGAGCCCCATGGAGCCTGAATCTGGTCCACAGGGTCTCAGAGAACCTGGATTTGGAGGAGAGTGTCCCTTTCAGTCTATTCACCCAGAGTAACTTTACACTCATGGAGGTCCTGAGAAACACTGCCATTTCACTGAGACCCAGAGCTGTGAGAGAGGAGACCCATCCTCAGCATTTGCCTCGTGACAATGACAATATGGCCGCCGAAAACTGTAACTTCAACGCAGTATCAGTTAACATAACCAGTTCCCACAATGGACAGCCAGACCAGGAGATAGAATGCCTTCCATTACCGCTTCTTAGCCTGAGCCCCTGTTCCAGTGACAGTACCTGTGTGAACACTAGTGACACCACTGACACACATACACAACCTGAACCTCCAGAAGACTGTGAGATGTCTCTTCTGCTGTCCCTCCCTTTCTCCGAGGAGGACGTGTCTGTCTCTGGTTGCTATAGGAACACTCTTCTTGACCGGAGTTTTTTGGAAAAGTTCAGCCTCTCTCCTTCAGATTTGAAGTAGGGTGAAGTTGCCCAAGCCTAGACACTGATCTCGGGTCAGTTTTTCGATTTTCCTCCACTAATGGTTAAGGGTAGGATTGGGAGAGGTGAAGCTGATCCTAGATCTGTACCTATGGGGAGCCTTCCAGTGAGGGAATAGCAGTCTTCAGTTCCACTCTGCTGTGGAGAGGTACCTTAGCTGCTGACGCGAGACAATGTGAATACTAACGTGTCAACGGTCTTTCCTCCACATTCCTTAAGAAGACTTGTACTGTTTTTTTAAATTTATTTTTTTTGCTATGTTAGATGGAGATTTTCCATTTAAGTTTGTTTTTTTGGTTCAGGACTAGGCTTAATCTGTGTCTGGGGAAACTGGCCCGTTATGTTGACTTTAAGAAGTGCATATTTCACTGTGTCATTTAATTTCTGACATGATTGGTGTTTATACAGGTGCAGTATTTACTCAGCTCTCACCTACTCTATGTTATGGCTAGGTTGTAGGTTGCATGGATTCATTTCATTCCCCGTAATGTGCCACAGTGATTGAACCATGTTTTTAAGGATTAATTTCCCGTAAACCATGTTTTTAAGGATTCATTTCCCGTAATGTTCCACAGTGATTGAACCATGTTATTAAGGATTAATTTCCCGTAATGTGCCACAGTGATTGAACCATGTTTTTAAGGATTAATTTCCCGTAATGTGCCACAGTGATTGAACCATGTTTTTAAGGATTAATTTCCCGTAATGTTCCACAGTGATTGAACCATGTTTTTAATGTGACTCATTGGTGAAAGGCTTCATCCTGTAGCCGATGTATTCTATGCCTTTTAACCCATCTCACAGTTGATTATATATATATAATATACACTGAGTATACCCAAACGTTAGGAACACCTTCCCCCTTGACTGGTGTCAAGCTCCCTGCCATTCAGGACCTATATGTCAGACAGAGGAAAGCCCGAAAACCTGCCAAAGACTCCAGCGACCAAAGGCCTTAGACTGTTCATTCTGGTACCGTCCAGCAAACGGTCCTGGTGCATCGGCTCCCATAACAACAGGCGCTGAGACAGCTTCTACCCCCAAGCCATTAGACTGCTAAATAGTTAATTAAATGGTTACCCAGACTATCTGCACGGACCTCATCTTGTACTGATTCTATGCACACTCACAACACTATACACTGAGTGTACAAAACATTAGGAACACCTTCCTAATATTGAGTTGTAACCCCTTTTGCCCTCAGAACAGCCTCAATTATAGCTTTCACCTGGATTCACCTGGTCAGTCTATGTCATGGAAAGAGAGGGGTTCTTAATGTTTTATATACTCTGTGTAGATTACCACAGTTTACTGTTGATTAAAATGTGTTACCTTTCTCACAGTCACTGTCATTTCAAAAAAAGTATTGTTACCATGGAATTGAAATATATATATATATATATATATATATATATATATATATATATGTAAAATAAAGTTTAAAATGTTGATGTTGGCATTTAATTGCTGTTTGTGGCTCCTGTACAAAGTTACTCAGTCATACTGTCGTTTCCAGTGCTGATGGAAAGCGTCTCCCAGTAGCTTGTAATTGCAACATTTGGCCAGAAGGAGGCAGTAGATTGCCGATAGATTTCATATGTTCTGGTGTTTCCCATAGAGAATGATAGAGAACTCAAGTTACAGAACCCCAAACATTGACTCTAGCTAATTGAAAATGAATAGGGTTCAGATAAGAGTTTCCATGGGTGCATATGTAAAGAATTTAAAGTGAATACATTATATAGATGTCAATAACAATCTAAATTCTAGTTCATACCTACTACCTACAGTATTTTTTTTATTTTTTTTCCCACCTTTATTTAACCAGGTACACCAGTTGAGAACCCCTTTTATTTAACCAGGTACACCAGTTGAGAACACCTTTATTTAACCAGGTACACCAGTTGAGAACACCTTTATTTAACCAGGTACACCAGTTGAGAACACCTTTATTTAACCAGGTACACCAGTTGAGAACACCTATATTTAACCAAGTACACCAGTTGAGAACAAGTTCTCATGTACAACTGCGACCTGGCCAAGATAAAGCAAAGCAGTGCGACAAAAACATCACAGAGTTCCAGAAATAAACAAACCTTCTACCTCAGTTACACAAGTATAACCTTCTACCTCAGTTACACAAGTATAACCTTCTACCTCAGTTACACAAGTATAACCTTCTACCTCAGTTACATGTAAGTATAACCTTCTACCTCAGTTGCACAAGTATAACCTTCTACCTCAGTTACATGTAAGTATAACCTTCTACCTCAGTTACATGTAAGTATAACCTTCTTCCTCAGTTACACAAGTATAACCTTCTACCTCAGTTACATGTAAGTATAACCTTCTACCTCAGTTACATGTAAGTATAACCTTCTACCTCAGTTACACAAGTATAACCTTCTACCTCAGTTACACAAGTATAACCTTCTGCCTCAGTTACATGTAAGTATAACCTTCTACCTCAGTTACATGTAAGTATAACCTTCTACCTCAGTTACATGTAAGTATAACCTTCTACCTCAGTTACACAAGTATAACCTTCTGCCTCAGTTACATGTAAGTATAACCTTCTACCTCAGTTACATGTAAGTATAACATTCTACCTCAGTTACACAAGTATAACCTTCTACCTAAGTTACATGTAAGTATAACCTTCTACCTCAGTTACATGTAAGTATAACCTTCTGCCTCAGTTACATGTAAGTATAACCTTCTACCTCAGTTACATGTAAGTATAACATTCTACCTCAGTTACACAAGTATAACCTTCTACCTAAGTTACATGTAAGTATAACCTTCTACCTCAGTTACACAAGTATAACCTTCTACCTAAGTTACATGTAAGTATAACCTTCTACCTCAGTTACATGTAAGTATAACCTTCTACCTCAGTTACATGTAAGTATAACCTTCTACCTCAGTTACATGTAAGTATAACCTTCTACCTCAGTTACATGTAAGTATAACCTTCTACCTCAGTTACATGTAAGTATAACCTTCTACCTCAGTTACATGTAAGTATAACCTTCTACCTCAGTTACATGTAAGTATAACCTTCTACCTCAGTTACATGTAAGTATAACCTTCTACCTCAGTTACATGTAAGTATAACCTTCTACCTCAGTTACATGTAAGTATAACCTTCTACCTCAGTTACACAAGTATAACCTTCTACCTCAGTTACAAGAGCTGATGATAATCTCATCTGAGATGTGACAATATTGGTGATGGATGTACAGGGTTATGAGATGTGGGTGGGGTTCCACCTCCATCCATATACTGATGCAAACCTGGGATCAAAATCGCTTGTCTTTTTCTTTCAACTAATCTCTGTATCTGTATGTAATGTACCTGACAGGAAACAAATACTATTTGAACCCAGGTCTGTTACACTACAGAGCTGTGGCTCTTATCTCTTCCACAGCAGGTTTACCATATAGGCGGGAATCGGGTGCTATTTGGGATGCAGGCTATGCTTCTCTGTGCCCTTTCCATTGCCCCAGGGCGCCACACAGAGAGAAGCTCATCCTCCAACCGCTAATGGAACATGTGACCTTTGACTTTTACACTGTCAGCTGCACTGAGCAAGAGGGGCTGGGCTGGTGAGGAGCCAGGAAGAGGTGGACGAGAGAATTAGAACCAGATTCAGAGAGACCAGGAAGTAACATGAATTCTGTGTATCTCTATGGATTTTAAATATATGATCATTATTTATTACGCACTATGTTTATTATGCTATATAAATGGTTGAGATGCTGACAAATGTGCTCCAATTGACAGGAGGAGGTGTACTGGAGAGCAGGAACCAGAGAGGTGCCAGGGAGAAACTGGTATCTGCTGTATATCTCTCTGTGGACGTATTGGGGGGAAATTATGATTAATTTATTATGGAATATTTCAATTTTGGTCCTTTTTAGGCACTGAGCAAGAGGACCTGGTTAGGAGGAGGAGGTGAACTGAGGAAGTGAGACCAGAGAGACCAGGAAGGAACAGTTCTACTGTATGATATGATATTCTTACCAAGCCGGTCTATACGTACTATATACTTTAGTTGACTTTCTGTTGGTGTCTGTGTGAATCATATGATTGAGAACAACAGATGGTCCTGGGCTCTCGGGAAGACTGTACCAAGTGCTGTATCCATTCATTCTGTCATCTGTGGGATTCAACTGTCAGAGAACTGACAAGCTGAGGCTGGCTAGAGCTGTCTTCCTTCTGCCTTCCCAATACCAGTTCCACTAATCTAGACAGCTTCACATCTCTACTGTATTGATTATATACAGTCTACAGTCTTTTCAGTGTTCCTTTTGTTCTGTGGGATTCAAATGCTATCAGGGAAATTACCAACTGAAGCTAATTTGTCTTCCTCCTGCCTTCCTCCTCTCTTCCTCCTGCCTTCCTTCTCTCTTCCTCCTGCATTCCTTCTCTCTTCCACCTGCCTTCCTTCTCTCTTCCTCCTACCTTCCTTCTCTCTTCCTCCTCCTACATTCCTTCTCTCTTCCTCCTCCTACATTCCTTCTCTCTTCCTCCTCCTACATTCCTTCTCTCTTCCTCCTACATTCCTTCTCTCTTCCTCCTACATTCCTTCTCTCTTCCTCCTGTTTTCCTTCTCTCTTCCTCCTGCCTTCCTTCTCTCTTCCTCCTACATTCCTTCTCTCTTCCTCCTGTTTTCCTTCTCTCTTCCTCCTGCCTTCCTTCTACCTTCCTCCTGCCTTCCAAGCTCCATCTAGACAGTCATGCAGTGAAATCACAGTATTGTCAGAACGTTGTCAGAGATATGTTTAATTCCAGTAGAAGCCTCTTTAGGAGCCTCTGAGAGGTCTCTCTCTGTCTCTGTTGTCTCCATACTAGATGAATGACAGGACTTGCCCCACCACTCTGGGGGACGGAGACAGGGCTGTGTCTCTCTCTGGGGGACGGAGACAGGGCTGTGTCTCTCTCTGGGGGACGGAGACAGGGCTGTGTCTCTCTCTGGGGGACGGAGACAGGGCTGTGTCTCTCTCTGGGGGACGGAGACAGGGCTGTGTCTCTCTCTGGGGGACGGAGACAGGGCAGTGTCTCTCTCTGGGGGACGGAGACAGGGCAGTGTCTCTCTCTGGGGGACGGAGACAGGGCAGTGTCTCTCTCTGGGGGATGGAGACAGGGCAGTGTCTCTCTCTGGGGGACGGAGACAGGGCAGTGTCTCTCTCTGGGGGACGGAGACAGGGCAGTGTCTCTCTCTGGGGGACGGAGACAGGATTAACAATCAGCCAGGGACTCAAATGGCCCTAGTCAAAAGTAGTGCACTATATAGGGATTATGTTTTAGGAAGCAGACATTGGCGTCGTCCCTGAGGGATGAGACTGAGAAATGAGACTGAGGGATGAGACTGAGGGATGACACTGAGAGATGAGACTGAGGGATGAGACTGAGGGATGACACTGAGGGATGACACTGAGAGATGAGACTGAGGGATGACACTGAGGGATGAGACAGAGATGACACTGAGGGATGAGCCTGAGAAATGAGACTGAGGGATGAGACTGAGAGATGAGACTGAGGGATGACACTGCGAGATGAGACTGAGGGATGACACTGAGGGATGAGACAGAGATGACACTGAGGGATGAGCCTGAGAAATGAGACTGGGGGATGAGACTCCAGGGATGAGACTGCGGGATGAGACTGCAGGGATGAGACTGCGGGATGACACTGCAGGGATGAGATGCGGGATGAGACTGAGGGATGACACTGCAGGGATGAGTGAGAAATGCCTGAGGGATGAGAATGAGGCAGGACTAACAACCAGCCAAGGGTTCGGTGACTCCATTCCTCCGGAACCCACTCAGGGAATGCTGATCGCGTCTCCTCAGTCCTCACGACCAGATGGTTGACAGGAATCCAAACTTCACAGGATTCCACAAATGTTATTTCTCACATAATACAATATAGCGATAACGCTGACTAATCTGTGTAAGGTACAAGTCCATGTAGGAAAGTTAAAACAAGGTTAATCATGTGTTTTCCTGTAAATGTAGCAGCGTCCTTGTTGTCACCTCTGGATGTGTCCGTCATTGTTGTCCATCCAAACAACAGGTTCACACACTACCTTCATCCTACGCCAGGTTTAAACAGAAAACCGCCGACCGAACCTTACTCAGTCCTGCTTAGTGTAGCCACGGGTGTATTAGGCTTTAGATCATGTGCCAAAGCCATAGGCTAAGTGGCTGTTAGTTCTCTAATTGACAGAATAGAATCGGCCCAAACCAATGACTGTATAAATAGAGGTCCAGACACTGGGCTTTCTCCCCAATGACACCCTATCCCCTATATAGTGCACTGCTTCCCTATGGGCTCTGGTAAAAAAAAAAAAAGTAGTGCACTAAATAGGGAATAGTATTCCAGACTGTTATTCCTTTTGTGTTGGGCCCATTGGAGGTCTCCCATCAGTCACATTGATCCTTGCTTCTTGTTAGGGAACAGAATGATATTCCACTTGACATTCAGTTCAGTCAGCCATCCCCTGTCAGTATGATGAGGTGTTTTATCATGGGGCTAGTGCCTAGCTCTGTCAGTATGATGAGGTGTTTTATAATGGGGCTAGTGCCTAGCTCTGTCAGTACCTAGCTCTGTCAGTATGATGAGGTGTTTTATAATGGGGCTAGTGCCTAGCTCTGTCAGTATGATGAGGTGTTTTATAATGGGGCTAGTGCCTAGCTCTGTCAGTATGATGAGGTGTTTTATCATGGGGCAAGTGCCTAGCTATGTCAGTATGATGAGGTGTTTTATCATGGGGCTAGCTTCCTAGTGCCTAGCTCTGTCAGTATGATGAGGTGTTTTATCATGGGGCTAGCTTCCTAGTGCCTAGCTCTGTCATTATGATGAGGTGTTTTATCATGGGGCTAGTGTCTAGCTCTGTCAGTATGATGAGGTGTTTTATCATGGGGCTAGTGCCTAGCTCTGTCAGTATGATGAGGTGTTTTATCATGGGGCAAGTGCCTAGCTCTGTCAGTATGATGAGGTGTTTTATAATGGGGCAAGTGCCTAGCTCTGTCAGTATGATGAGGTGTTTCATAATGGGGCTAGTGCCTAGCTCTGTCAGTATGATGAGGTGTTTTATCATGGGGCAAGTGCCTAGCTCTGTCAGTATGATGAGGTGTTTTATCATGGGGCAAGTGCCTAGCTCTGTCAGTATGATGAGGTGTTTCATAATGGGGCTAGTGCCTAGCTCTGTCAGTATGATGAGGTGTTTTATCATGGGGCAAGTGCCTAGCTCTGTCAGTATGATGAGGTGTTTTATCATGGGGCTAGCTTCCTAGTGCCTAGCTCTGTCATTATGATGAGGTGTTTTATCATGGGGCTAGCTTCCTAGTGCCTAGCTCTGTCAGTATGATGAGGTGTTTTATCATGGGGCTAGTGCCTAGCTGTCAGTATGATGAGGTGTTTTATCATGGGGCTTGTGCCTAGCTCTGTCAGTATGAGGAGGTGTTTTATCATGGGGCTAGTGCCTAGCTCTGTCAGTATGAGGAGGTGTTTTATCATGGGGCTAGTGCCTAGCTGTCAGTATGATGAGGTGTTTTATCATGGGGCTTGTGCCTAGCTCTGTCAGTATGAGGAGGTGTTTTATCATGGGGCTAGTGCCTAGCTCTGTCAGTATGAGGAGGTGTTTTATCATGGGGCTAGTGCCTAGCTGTCAGTATGATGAGGTGTTTTATCATGGGGCTTGTGCCTAGCTCTGTCAGTATGATGAGGTGTTTTATCATGGGGCTAGTGCCTAGCTCTGTCAGTATGATGAGGTGTTTTATCATGGGGCTAGTGCCTAGCTATGTCAGTATGATGAGGTGTTTTATCATGGGGCTAGCTTCCTAGTGCCTAGCTCTGTCAGTATGATGAGGTGTTTTATCATGGGGCTTGTGCCTAGCTCTGTCAGTATGATTAGGTGTTTTATCATGGGGCTAGTGCCTAGCTCTGTCAGTATGATGAGGTGTTTTATCATGGGGCTAGTGCCTAGCTCTGTCAGTATGATGAGGTGTTTTATCATGGGGCTAGCTTCCTAGTGCCTAGCTCTGTCATTATGATGAGGTGTTTTATCATGGGGCTAGCTTCCTAGTGCCTAGCTCTGTCACATTATATCCCACACACTCTAACCCTTATATATCCCAGGCCATTATTTATCCTGTATAGTCGACCCTCTGAGCCAAAGATCAATACAGACACTGTAATGAGCTAAAAGCCTCTGCTTTAAACCAATAACCTTCAAGTTATTAGTATCTTTACTTATTATCTGTGTTTACTCCAGTTGCATTAACGTTAACGATTAAAATAATAAGGACTGTGTGTTTGATTACCATAGGCCTGGTTGAGTCCCAAAGGGCACCCTAGTTTTTAAACCGTGGACTACTGGTCAACAGTAAAGTACTAAAAGTAGTGCACTACATAGGGAATAAGAGTGGCATTTGGGACGCATCCTCAGTAGTGGGTATTGCAGACCTTGGGTTTGGCTGACCAATCAGAAAAAAGTAGGCAGACACTGGTGTCTCATTAAAACCCTTGTGGTGTGGAGAGAGAGTCTCTTCTTAGATCAATGCCCCCCCCCCTCTCTCTCTCTCTCTCTCCTCCTATCCACCCCAGTCTTCATCTTCTCTAACCCCCAGAACATGGATTTATCTCCATCATTACGGCATTACAGCTTCAAAGTTAGTCAGCATGCGGTGTGTGTGTGTGTGTGTGTGCATGTGTGTGTTTGCCCTGAGATCAATTAACTTTCATCCCATTTCTGTCTCTGTCAGGCTGTTCCTGTCTTCCAGTGAGGGAAGAGGTTGCCATTTGGGAAGCAGACCCAGACAGCAGGCACTTTCAGACTTTCCTTATTCTGGATCCAAAAAGAAAGGTGAAACCTTTTCCCTCATGGCCTCTGCAGAAACACCTAGTTGGGCCTGAAGCATTAAGCATTGCAGGAGAGGGGATGGGTGATTGAATAGTTTGTTTGTTAGGGTTTGTGTGGCAATGTAGGGTTCGTTAACCTACAGTATTTGATACTTGGCAGTGAGATAGATATAAGAAGACGATTCCACAGTTTAGTCAGGGTCTAGTTCTTAAGAAACACCCATTTTTTGTTTTTCAACACAAAATCTTTTCTAATTTTTTTTTTCAGTTGCATGCCCTAATTAAAATGACTGCGTTTACTCCATTCCATATGGAGAGGTGTCCTGTGTGGTGAACATGTCATTAACCATGCTTCTCCAGAAGGGGGCACTGTGCCATTTGAAATGTAATGGGTGAAACGGATAGCGAGCTAGGTTTTATTAGAGGGCACGAAGAAGATGGATTTAGAATGTATTGCAGTCATCTTAGCTCACTGAAAGAAACACTTAGCAAAGAGGTAGAATATCTATATTCATCCATAGTTGTAGTAAAAACAATTACTTCATTGGTTAATACAGTGTAGCGTCGGCAGGGTAGCCTAGTGGTTAGAGTGTTGGACTAGTAACCGAAAGGTTGCCAGTTCAAATCACCGAGCTGACAAGGTACAAATCTGTCGTTCAGGCAGTTAACCTATTGTTCCTAGGCTGTCATTGAAAATAAGAATTTGTTCTTAACTGACTAGTTAAATAAAGGTAAAATTGACTATGCATGGTAATTTCTGCTACCACTCTCTCTCCTGTTGTGAAAGTGGCTGGCTGAGTCCATTGTCCATTCTCCCTGTTGTCTGTGTGGCTGGCTGAGTCTTCTCTCTGTTGTCTGAGTGACTTTCTGGCCCAGTGTCGTCCGGTTTTGGCCGGAGATAGGCCGTCATTGTAAAATAAGAATTTGTTCTAAACTGACTTGTCTAGTTAAAATAAAGGTAAAATAAAAAAAAACAGTGAAATGTAAATGTCTCTAGACACTGAAGTCTTCTAAAATAGCCGCCTCATGTCAGGGCTGCTTGGGAGCAAGCTGTCCCGTAGCATGTTAAGTTAAGCCCCGCGGCTCGAAGGTTGTGATTGCATCCTTGTGATCTAAGGTTTGATGACTTGAGATTTACCTCTCATTAAATGCATAGAGGTAAACCGTCACTGTGTGCCATTCAATTACCTCAGAGGCACAAATCCCTCTAATTATGAGCGTTCTGCCCTTTTAAAATGCCATTATTGTACTTTGTCCATCATCGCTTCTGCATGTACAGTAAAAGTGTATCATGACGATACTGTAGATACACTTATGGTTGTTTTATTAATCCCATTTGGACACTTTTTTTACAGTAAACTGTCTCCCGTGAACAATATTAGTGTGAGATATGTCTGTTCTGCCTCGTGCGTCTGTAGGGTAGATTGTTATTGCAAAGGTGTGTGTGGGTTTTTCTGTGTACCCTCGTCATGCAGAAGTAGGATGGTCCCCTGACAGCCAATGAGGGGGTTACTACAGTAGGAATCTGTTAATTGGATGGCGAAAGGAATATCCCTAGTCAGCTTATTCTACACCCCCCCCCCCCCCCTTACTGTTGTTCACACCTATTGTAAGTCCATTGGTTCACTCCTTTGTTTAAGCCATCATACACACGCATGCACATGTATGAACACAGACACACACATGTATGCACACTTACACAAACACAGGCATGCATGCAGTGCACACACACACACATACAGATGTAGGATCTTAATTTGAGCCAGATTGCTACAGGAGAAAATAATGCTGCAGCAACTGGAAATGTGAATTATTATGCAGGTTATAATTAACTGACGTTTTTGTAGGGGTTGACACGTTTTTGTAGGGGTTGACATGTTTTTGTAGGGGTTGACACGTTTTTGTAGGGGTTGACATGTTTTTGTAGGGGCTGACATGTTTTTGTAGCGGCTGACATGTTTTTGTAAGGGAAATTTCTATGTGAAAATTACAAACTTCAGAAGCCTTTCTAAACATTATACTGTAACAGTGTGATCAAATTAAGATCCTACATCTTCACACACACAGACACACACACACACACACACACGTGTGCAGGCTCATAGAAGACCATAGCTTACACACACACATACACATGCGCGCACACACACACACACACACACACACACATCAAGCATGTGATTGATGATAATGCCATGTCACATAAGCCCACAGTGAATTTAGAACGGGCAGAGTGTGATGAAAAGGCAACATCAGAGCGAGAGGGGGGAGGGGGTGAAGAGATAGCGTGAGAGAAAGAAGGACAGAGACAGAGTGAGAGATTGTGATGGAGAGAAAGAGGGAGGGGAGAGAGGTAATGAAAAAAAAAAATAGGAAGAGAATGTAAGAGAAACACTAAAAGAGTATATTTGTCACCTACTGAATGATAATACTGAGGAATGGAAAGGAGGAGAAATATACATTGTTTAAAATCACAACACTAGACATTCATTTCCTGTATTTTACCTGCAATGGAAGTGGTAAGGCACTTCTTCACCTGGCCAGCAGCACTGTAGCTGTATAGCTGGAGCTGTTTAGCTGGAGCTGTATAGCTGGAGATGTTTAGATGGAGCTGTATAGCTGGAGCTGTATAGCTGGAGCTGTATAGATGGAGCTGTATAGCTGGAGCTGAATAGGTGGAGCTGTATAGATGGAGCTGTATAGATGGAGCTGTATAGCTGTATAGATGGATATGTTTAGCTGGAGCTGTATAGGTGGAGCTGTATAGCTGGAGATGTTTAGCTGGAGCTGAATAGGTGGAGCTGTATAGATGGAGCTGTATAGCTGGAGATATATAGGTGGAGCTGTATAGATGGAGCTGTATAGATGGAGCTGTATAGATTGAGCTGTTTAGATGGAGCTGTATAGCTGTATAGCTGGATATGTTTAGCTGGAGCTGTATAGGTGGAGCTGTATAGCTGGAGATGTTTAGCTGAAGCTGTATAGATGGAGCTGTATAGCTGGAGATGTTTAGATGGAGCTGTATAGCTGTATAGCTGGAGATGTTTAGCTGGAGCTGGATAGATGTATAGCTGGAGATGTTTAGCTGAAGCTGTATAGATGGAGCTGTATAGCTGGAGATGTTTAGATGGAGCTGTATAGCTGTATAGCTGGAGATGTTTAGCTGGAGCTGTATAGATGGAGCTGTTTAGCTAGAGATGTTTAGCTGGAGCTGTATAGATGGAGCTGTTTAGCTGGAGCTGTATAGATGGAGCTGTATAGATGGAGCTGTTTAGCTAGAGATGTTTAGCTGGAGCTGTATAGGTGGAGCTGTATAGCTGGAGATGTTTAGCTGAAGCTGTATAGATGGAGCTGTATAGGTGGAGATGTTTAGATGGAGCTGTATAGCTGGAGCTGTATAGCTAGAGATGTTTAGCTGGAGCTGAATAGGTGGAGCTGTATAGATGGAGCTGTATAGCTGGATATATATAGGTGGAGCTGTATAGATGGAGCTGTATAGCTGTATAGATGGATATGTTTAGCTGGAGCTGTATAGGTGGAGCTGTATAGCCGGAGATGTTTAGCTGGAGCTGTATAGATGGAGCTGTTTTGCTGGAGCTGTATTGATGGAGCTGTATAGCTGTATAGCTGGAGATGTTTAGCTGGAGCTGTATAGATGGAGCTGTTTAGCTGGAGATGTTTAGCTGGAGCTGTATAGGTGGAGCTGTATAGCTGGAGATGTTTAGCTGAAGCTGTATAGATGTAGCTGTATAGGTGGAGATGTATAGCTGTATAGCTGGAGATGTTTAGCTGGAGCTGTATAGATGGAGCTGTTTAGCTGGAGATGTTTAGCTGGAGCTGTATAGGTGGAGCTGTATAGCTGGAGATGTTTAGATGGAGCTGTATAGCTGTATAGCTGGAGATGTTTAGCTGGAGCTGTATAGCTGGAGATGTTTAGCTGTCTGTCTGTGTTAGTGTCCGTCTGTCTGTGTTAGTGTCCGTCTGTCTGTGTTAGTGTCCGTCTGTCTGTGTTAGTGTCCGTCTGTCTGTGTTCGTGTCTGTCTGTCTGTCTGTGTTAGTGTCTGTCTGTCTGTGTTAGTGTCTGTCTGTCTGTGTTAGTGTCTGTCTGTCTGTGTTCCTGTCTGTCTGTGTTCCTGTCTGTCTGTGTTAGTGTCTGTCTGTATGTGTTTGTTCGTGTCTGTCTGTGTTTGTTAGTGTCTGTCTGTCAGTGTTTGTGTCTGTCTGTGTTCGTGTCTGTCTGTCTGTCTGTGTTAGTGTCTGTCTGTCTGCGTTAGTGTCTGTCTGTCTGCGTTAGTGTCTGTCTGTCTGTGTTAGTGTCCGTCTGTCTGTGTTCATGTCTGTCTGTCTGTGTTTGTGTCTGTGTTCGTGTCTGTCTGTCTGTGTTCGTGTCTGTCTGTCTGTGTTAGTGTCTGTCTGTTAGTGTCTGTCTGTGTTAGTGTCTGTCTGTCTGTCTGTCTGTCTGTGTTCCTGTCTGTCTGTGTTCCTGTCTGTCTGTGTTCCTGTCTGTCTGTGTTAGTGTCTGTCTGTGTTTGTTAGTGTCTGTCTGTCTGTGTTAGTGTCTGTCTGTCTGTCTGTCTGTCTGTCTGTGTTCCTGTCTGTCTGTGTGCCTGTCTGTCTGTGTTCCTGTCTGTCTGTGTTCCTGTCTGTCTGTGTTCCTGTCTGTCTGTGTTAGTGTCTGTCTGTGTTTGTTAGTGTCTGTCTGTCAGTGTTAGTGTCTGTCAGTGTTAGTGTCTGTCAGTGTTAGTGTCTGTCAGTGTTAGTGTCTGTCAGTGTTCGTGTCTGTCTGTGTTAGTGTCTGTCAGTGTTCGTGTCTGTCTGTGTTCGTGTCTGTCTGTGTTTGTGTCTGTCTGTCTGTGTTCGTGTCTGTCTGTCTGTCTGTCTGTGTTAGTGTCTGTCTGTCTGCGTTAGTGTCTGTCTGCGTTAGTGTCTGTCTGCGTTAGTGTCTGTCTGCGTTAGTGTCTGTCAGTGATGTCAAATGTCAAAAACATGTCATGAATATGCATATGTGAGTGGATGAGTTGTCTCCATTAGCAAGCACCACCATAGTGTTCAAAACATTAGGAACACCTGCTCTTTCCATGACAGACTGACCAGGTGAATCCAGGTGAAAACTATGATCCCTTATTGATGTCACTTGTTAAATCCACTTCAATCAGTGTAGATTAAGGGGAGGAGACAGGTTAAATAAGGATTTTTAATCCTTGAGACAATTGAGACATGGATTGTTTATGTGTGAATGGAAGGGTGAATGGGAAAAGCAAAGGATTTAAGTGCCTTTTGAACAGGGTATGGTAGTAGGTGCCAGGCACACCTGTTAGAGTGTGTCAAGAACTGCAATGCTTCTGGGATTTTCACACTCAACAGTTTCTCGTGTGTATCAAAATTCGCCCACCCCCAAAAGGACATCCAGCCAACTTGACACAAATGTGGGAAGCATTGGAGTCAACATGGGCCAGCATCCCTGTGGAATGCTTTCGACACCTTGTAGAGTTCATGCCCCGACGAATTGAGGCTAGTCTTGAGGGCAACTCAGTGTATAGTCTTGTGAGTGTGCATAGAATCAGTACAAGATGAGGTCAGTGCAGATAGTCTGGGTAACCATTTAATTAACTATTTAGCAGTCTAATGGCTTGGGGGTAGAAGCTGTCTCAGCGCCTGTTGTTATGGGAGCCGATGCACCAGGACCGTTTGCTGGGCGGTACCAGAAATGAACAGTCTATGGCCTTTGGTGGCTGGAGTCTTTGGCAGTTTTTCAGTCCTTCCTTCCATAGAGGTCCTGTCCTCTCGACACCAGTGATGTACTGGGCTGTGCGCGCCGCCACCTTCTGTAGCTTTGCTTTGGGGTCGTAGGCGGTGCATTTGCAATACTAAGCAGTGATGCAGCCAGTCAAGATGCTCTCGACGGTGCAGCTGCAGAACCTTGAGGATCTCCGGGCCAATGCCAATGTAACGTGTGGGATATGAACTCTGGTCTCCCACGGGAGTAACCAGTGTCTCAGCCTCCCTGAAATTAACCCTAACCATTCTGAATGCCTAAACTTAACCCTAAACATTCTGAATGCCTAAACTTAACCCTAACCATTCTGAATGCCTAAACTTAACCCTAACCATTCTGAATGCCTAAACTTAACCCTAAACATTCTGAATGCCTAAACTTAACCCTAAACATTCTGAATGCCTAAACTTAACCCTAACCATTCTGAATGCCTAAACTTAACCCTAAACATTCTGAATGCCTAAACTTAACCCTAACCATTCTGAATGCCTAAACTTAACCCTAAACATTCTGAATGCCTAAAATTAACCCTAACCATTCTGAATGCCTAAACTTAACCCTAAACATTCTGAATGCCTAAACTTAACCCTAAACATTCTGAATGCCTAAACTTAACCCTAAACATTCTGAATGCCTAAACTTAACCCTAACCATTCTGAATGCCTAAACTTAACCCTAAACATTCTGAATGCCTAAATTTAACCCTAACCATTCTGAATGCCTAAACTTAACCCTAAACATTCTGAATGCCTAAACTTAACCCTAAACATTCTGAATGCCTAAACTTAACCCTAAACATTCTGAATGCCTAAACTTAACCCTAAACATTCTGAATGCCTAAACTTAACCCTAACCATTCTGAATGCCTAAACTTAACCCTAAACATTCTGAATGCCTAAACTTAACCCTAAACATTCTGAATGCCTAAACTTAACCCTAAACATTCTGAATGCCTAAACTTAACCCTAAACATTCTGAATGCCTAAACTTAACCCTAAACATTCTGAATGCCTAAACTTAAGTTTTAGATTCACTTTTGCAGAATTTGACTGACCACACGGCGTAAATAAAACATCAAGCCATGGCTTAATTCTGTTGCTGCAGTTACACCACATTTTATTTGAAGATTGAGTTGGCCGCAACACACAGTGATTATCTCCATTCCCATCAGTGGCTGGCTGCTATTCCTGGTGTGGTAATGAGGAAAGCCATAATGACATGCTGCGTGGAGTGGAGCTATATAGCTCTCAGTGTGAGGAGAACTGGAGGGTATGACGATGGGTACTGTGCTGTGGGAAGGCTTCAGCTGCTGTGTTGAATAGGCCCCCACCTCACGGGCAAAACATTTTTGTGGCCCCCTTCTTGACGGTGGAAAGATATTTTTTTAAATTTTTTTTTAACAGTTCATCTTTTATTGGTTGCCATGGAGAAAATTTCAAACCAAGTTTGCTGCAATTATACACATTTTGACTTGGGGTGGAGAGAATATTTTTCAATTTGAATTTCCTGCAATTGTACACATTTTGCTATAAGGTAGAGAGACATTTTTGCAGTTTTATAGCAATTCTACACATTTTGTCATGACTTATGCCATGTTACTATGATATAGTCTGAGTCGATATCCACATAATAATAAGGAATTCCCCTTTGACCACACCCACAAATTTGGGGTAAACAAACATTCTTTCCAATGTAAAAGGGACAACTTTGTCGTCCATTTTTGATAATACAGAAAAAAACAAAACATGGCGAAAAGCTGCTGTGTTGTTCAGTGTACATGTAACCAGGTGATAAATCCAGACCTACGGTTGGCAATGCTCCCACAAAGGGAAATATTGGCTGCGAGAAGAGCTCCGTGGCTTCAGGCTATTTGCCGTGGGAAATGTGGGGAGTAGGCTACACGTAGGCTACACGTAGGCTATGTGTGTGGAAAACATTTAATCACAGGTAAGACATTTAACTTGTTTAGTACTTGTTTAGTACAGTCTGTTAGTA
Source organism: Oncorhynchus mykiss (assembly GCF_057628025.1). Lineage (NCBI taxonomy): Eukaryota > Metazoa > Chordata > Actinopteri > Salmoniformes > Salmonidae > Oncorhynchus > Oncorhynchus mykiss. The sequence continues at coordinate 76,201,418 of NC_143030.1, read as the reverse complement.
ACTCCACTCACTACTTGTAGTGAGATAGTTTGTTAGTAACCCCACTCACTACTTGTAGCTGTATAGTCTGTTAGTAACCCCACTCACTACTTGTAGTTGTAGTCTGTTAGTAACCCCACTCACTACTTGTAGTTGTATAGTCTGTTAGTAACCCCACTCACTACTTGTAGTTGTATAGTCTGTTAGTAACTCCACTCACTACTTGTAGTTGTAGTCTGTTAGTAACTCCACTCAGTACTTGTAGCTGTATAGTCTGTTAGTAACTCCACTCACTACTTGTAGCTGTATAGTCTGTTAGTAACTCCACTCACTACTTGTAGTTGTATAGTCTGTTAGTAACCCCACTCACTACTTGTAGCTGTATAGTCTGTTAGTAACCCAACTCACTACTTGTAGTTGTAGTCTGTTAGTAACCCCACTCACTACTTGTAGTTGTATAGTCTGTTAGTAACCCCACTCACTACTTGTAGCTGTATAGTCTGTTAGTAACTCCACTCACTACTTGTAGTTGTATAGTCTGTTAGTAACTCCACTCACTACTTGTAGCTGTATAATCCGTTTGTTTGTGTTGTTGGTCTTGGCTAGCTTAAAATCTCTCTAGGGTATGTGGGCTAGCGTCCCACCTGGCCAACATCCAGTGAGATTGCAGAGCGCCAAATTCAAATACAGAAATACTCCTAAAAATTCAGAAAAAAAACATATTTTACATAGGTTTAAAGATTAACTTCTTGTGAATCGGTGTCAGATTTGAAAAATGCTTTACGGCGAAAGCATACCTTACGATTATTTGAGAACATAGCCCAGCAGACAAATCATTACAAACAGTAACCAGCCAAGTAGAAGAGTTACACAAGTCAGAAATAGAGATAAAATGAATCCCTTACCTTTGATGATCTTCATAGGTTAAAACCTGTTAAAGATATGGCAGTAATATGCCCCCTTTGGAGGGATTGGGTACCCCTAGTAAACTGAAAAAAAAATCTGTCAAAAATTGCTAATATATTCATATAATAATTATTATTGGATAGAAAACACTCTAAAGCTTCTAAAACCGTTGGAATTATGTCTGTAAGTATAGCAGAACTCACAGGGCAGGCATTCTTCCAAACTAGTTTTTGTGGTCATGAAAGTTGGAGCAACTTTGACGTCATCGCCCCCACCCTTCCCAACCAGTTATGATTCTGGGGAGACTTTCTATGTCTTCCACTAGATGTCCTCATTCAGTAGAGCTTTTAATCGTTCAAATCCCGCGAGAATTGGCCCTATGGGAGTGATTTGAGTAAGTGCCACGAGGAAAAAACCTGTGCGTTAGGGCGCAAATTGGTCATAGCCATTCCTTTGTTCCAGCACTCAAGAGAAGGACAGACGATGGCCGATTGAATTGAAATTTGTTTTGTGTGTTAAAAACATCATAAAGCTTGCTTCTGCACTTAGTTTGACCTGTTTAGTCGACATATAATATGTAATTTTGAAGTTTTGATGCGCAACTTTTCCGGACCAGAGGACATTTTGGCTGCATTTCAGCTGATGTTATTAGCAGTAGCTAATACAAAGACGCAAGACTTGAAACCAAACAATGTATTGGGTAAGTATGAAGCCTTCCACAACATTCTGAACGAAGACCATCGAAGGTAAGGGAATATTTATGCTTAAATCTGTGTTTCTGTTGACTCCAACATTACAGAGAAATGTAGCTTGTATCTGAGCGCCGTCTCAGCATATTGAATAGTGTGCGATTTCTGTAACGTTAAAAATAAATGTAACAAAGCGGTTGCATAAAGAAGCAGTGTATCTTTCTAACTATATGTAGAACATGTATATTTAGTCAAAGTTTATGATGTCTATTTACGTTATCTTGCCGCGCTACCTAGATTTCCTGCGGACATTTTTGAGTAATTTCTGACCATGAACTCAATGTAAATGGACATTTATGGATATAAATGGCATATTATTGAGAAGAAAAAAAAATAGTACTGTGTAACATGTCCTATTACTGTCATCTGATGAAGATTTTCAAAAGGTTAGTGAATGATTTATTTTTTAATCCTGCGTTTTTTTGATAGCATGTTTTGGCTATTCAAATGAGCTGTGTCTGGTGGTGGTTTGACATAAATATGTACTATGTTTTCGCCGTAAAACATTTTAGAAATCTGACTTGCTGGCTAGATGAACAAGGTGTTTATCTTTCATTTGAGCTATTGGACTTGTTAATGTGTGGAGGTTAAATATTTGTAAGAATATTTTTGCGTTCCATGCGCCACCGTTTCAGCTGAACGTGGGAGGGTTGAGTCCCAATTGGGAACCAATATCTTTAAGAGGTACTCAATACATTTTCCTTTTGTTCAATAAAGTCCAAAAAACTCAGTTTTGTTCGCGCATTTCTTCTAATCCACAGGCTCAAACGCAGTCGAAACAGGCAAACATAAAATCCAAATTGTATCCGTAAAGTTCATAGAAACATGTCAAACGATGTTTATATTCAATCCTCAGGTTGTTTTTAGCCTAAATGATCTATAATATTTCAACCGGACAATAACGTTGTCAATATAAAAGGTAAACAAGAAAGGCACTCTCTCGGGATTGCGCATGAAAAAGCTCTGTGACGCGGTAGGGTCCACTCATTCAGACTGGTCTTACTCCCTCATTTATCAGAATACAAGCCTGAATACAAGCCTGAAACAATTTCTAAAGACTGTTGACATCTATTGGAAGGCATAGGAACTGCAATTTGAGTCCTAAATCAATGGATACTGTAATGGCATTGAATAGAAAACTACAAAACCAACAAGAAAAACTACTTCCTGAATTGATTTTTCTCAGGTTTTCGCCTGCTGAATCAGTTATGTTACAATCACAGACACTATTTTAACAGTTTTGGAAACTTTAGAGTGTTTTCTATCCAAATCTACCAGTTATATGCATATAATATCTTCCGGGCCCGAGTAGCAGGCCATTTAATTTGGGTATGCTTTTCATCCAAAATTCCGAATGCTGCCCCCTACCCTAGAGAAGTTAATGTTCCGGTAGGTAGCTAGCTAGCACTCACTCACGTGGCTGCTAGGACCGCAATGAAAATGGGCATAAGGGAAGAGCTATTTTGTTTTTGTATGTAGAACCCGGGAGCAGCCAATGTTGAAAAGTAATCTTTAGACATTTTGTAATTGATTAAAGCAAGCCGATAACAAGAAAATATAGCAAGAAAACACATTTGTTGTGATCCAATGGAGTAACCTAGGTAACAGCGGGTTGTTTTCCCCACAGGAGGGCAGGGCCGCGACGTTCTATCTAATAACGACTTGGACTATCTGAATGAGAGTGACTTACAAAATCAATGAGGGACCCTAGAGATCAGGGCCCCTGGGAACGTGCCCTGCGTGCCCAGTCGGTAATTCGACCATGATTACTACAACGTTTGATAACTGGCTAACTGGTCAGTGACTGACATACTGTATCAAGAGAGAAACTGCTGATGCACAACCAAAATTCAAAATTGCACCTTGTATATTCTATTATTTTACGTTGAGACCCTGACTGAGTTCCTAAAAAAAACTAGCGGCTGCGGGGCCCTAAGCGGTCACTTATGTCGCTTAGTGGCTAGGGCCGGCCCTGGAGAGAGAGCAAGAGAAAGAGATGGGAGAGAGAGCGAGAGTTTCTTTTCACTTTTGTTTATTGTTTATTTCACTTGCTTTGGCAATGTAAACATATGTTTCCCATGCCAAATAAAGCCCCTTTTGATTTGAATTTAATTTAAGACAGAGAGAGAAAGAAAGAGAGGGGATTAATATCGGCGAATAGCACTTAAGGACTTACATTATTAATCAACCTGTCATACATATGTACAGTCCACCTGGAAGACCAGGGCTTCACAGGATTGGATAACAGTATCATGGAAATCTTGTCTGTTTTGGTCCATCACCTAAAGTAGAAACTACCTAGCCCAGGAGCTGTTATTCTGCGTTACACAGAATGTTGACAATATCCTGGTAAGTCTATGATTATGATTACGGCTACCTATATGAGTGTCTCCCTTTGCAGCTGAGCCTTGTTTTCGAAGCATTCACCAACGCATGAATCTTTCATGTTGAAGCTGGTGGATTTGTCCTCTGTGAGCTGTAGGTTGGCTATCCCTCCTTCCTTGCCATCTGCATCACGCATACGGCAACAGGAGCTTCAATCTTCAATGTAATCATTTGCATGAATATAGCTTTGGGAGATACTGTAATGAAAGTCCCTTGCCTCTCTCCTCCTTCCTGTCTTTCTCCCGTGATGAAACCAATCCTAGCTTCTGATCAGAACGAGAGAGAGAGAGAATGCATCCCAAATAACACCATATTCCATATCCACCAACATTTTCGAACGTTTTTAAAACTCCGAAAACTATTGATACAACTTCCTCTGCGCTCGTACATTATCATAATTCATATGCGCGCCACTAGAAATCCCTGCATTAGCATGTTTCTGTTAGCTGATACGTCCTGATAAAAAGACACCATATTACTAAAGATGGTTCTATCTGTGATATTACTGTCCTGCTAATGTGCCTGGACCTTGTATCAAAAAATCCCGAACTGATCGAAATGGTTGCCCAATCAGGCAGGCTAGATGCAGTTATTTCGAAATGAACATGCAGAAAAACCGCCAAGCTTTTGAGGGGTTATTCAAGCAACTTCGGCTATTCACCGCAGTTTTCAGCCTATAGTTTTGTACTGACTTGAAACCAATAACATTCTGTATTACGTTGTGTTGTAGCCTAGGTAGGATAAATATATTGTCCCTAAAAAAACAGGAGAAAAACAGATCGGGTAGGTTTACGAACTTCATACCCGGAGATTGGGAGGGAGCGCACATACCTATGATCAACTTATTTTTCTTTCACTGTGTACATTGACGGGATATATTCACAGCAGTATGAAGCCTAACATTGAGCTTATGAATTATGGGTTAATATGCATATGCTTCTAACATAGACATACTTGAGATGTAGCCCATAGCCTGTCTTCATTGTTCTGTAGTGTAATTACGCACATGGCCTCTCCGCTGCCACGGCTATTCCTATTAAATCCTGTGGAGTCCCAGGAAAAGCCAGACTACAGAAACTTGTTGTACACTTGTTACGACTTATTTTCTTTAGCCCACTAATAGCCTAGAGGAGGATAGATGCGCGCATGCTCTTTCTTGCTGAATGTAATATAAGCTACAGCATTAACGGGTGGAGAGGAAAGGAGAAGCCCATGTTTTCTTATAGTAGGTTTATCTTAATACCGGGCTACATCCTTACAAAATAGGCCTACACCATATTTTGGCCTGTTAATGTACCTTTCTGGACCTTCTAAACTGTCGAGAATAGACCCAAACTGATCCAAATGGTTGTTCCTTAACCAAGCCTAGACTACAGTAGGCCTATGCAGTAATTTCATGAAACAAACCAGGAACGTGTGAGCGGTTATTCAAATTAGCCTAGGCCTATATATCACTGCAGTTTACAGCCTATGGACAATACTTGTGTATTCACTTGAACACAATAGTAAATGCCTCATTGCACTGTGTTGTTGTAGCCCAGGTAGATGAATGTTCTTGTGAATAAACGTAGGCCTAATCAATAGTGGAGCTTTGCGTGCCCGGGGATCACAGAGCGCAGCCTGGAGGAATGCACTACGGAACTGCCATTTCATAATTTGTTAATACATTTGTCTTGCACTTTGACAGGTAAATATTAAGCCTATAGTCCTAATATTTAGCTAATGAATGGCCTAATATCTAGCTTAATGTTGTACTTCTTCGGCTACACATCACTAGCCTCTCTCTTCCAGCTGTTTCCGTGCGCACTCAGGCTATCACTCTAAAAAGAAACGGTTCCTGAAGTATCCTTTAGTTTAGGGGTTCTTCAAACTGAAACCATGGGGGAACCCCTATAAGTTATTTGAAGAACCCTTTAAAATGGTTCTTCGAAGGACTCACGTTAATGGATCCTCGAAGAACTCTTTTAATAACTTTTTGGGGTTCGTTTTTGAATTACTCCTCATGACCCTTTTATTATTAGTAGTAATACGCGCAACAACAATAACACAATATTTCAGTTGTCAGTGCTTATTATGATTTTAGTGGCAAAGCAGAATTAAAACATCGAAAGATAAGGAAAACTCCCACCGAGCCCCATGTCTAATGGATATATCCCCTGGCGTGTGGATGTTAATGTGTTGTTCTCCGTATCCATAGCCAGAATGATTTTGCAGTGCATGGTGATTGAACAGGTTTCCTGTCATATTCATCAGAGGTGCAGGGAGGATGAAGACTGAATCCCCCCAAAATAGTAATTATACAGATGATTAACAAAGGAGGGTGGTAAATGTAATCTGTATAACATACCAATAGACATACCTTTGTATACCTCCTCCTCTGTGTATCTGCAGACACAGAGAGAGCAGTTCAGTCATCTACACCCCTACAGCTAGCCTTCAACATATTCTTATAGCCTACATATTCTTATAGCCTTCAACATATTCTTATAGACTACATATTCTTATAGCCTTCAACATATTCTTATAGCCTACATATTCTTATAGTCTACATATTCTTATAGTCTACATATTCTTATAGCCTTCAACATATTCTTATAGACTACATATTCTTATAGTCTACATATTCTTATAGTCTACATATTCTTATAGTCTACATATTCTTATAGCCTTCAACATATTCTTATAGACTACATATTCTTATAGCCTTCAACATATTCTTATAGCCTACATATTCTTATAGTCTACATATTCTTATAGACTACATATTCTTATAGCCTTCAACATATTCTTATAGCCTACATATTCTTATAGTCTACATATTCTTATAGTCTACATATTCTTATAGTCTACATATTCTTATAGCCAACATATTCTTATAGTCTACATATTCTTATAGTCTACATATTCTTATAGTCTACATATTCTTAGTCTACATATTCTTATAGTCTACATATTCTTATAGTCTACATATTCTTATAGTCTACATATTCTTATAGTCTACATATTCTTATAGTCTACATATTCTTATAGTCTACATATTCTTATAGCCAACATATTCTTATAGTCTACATATTCTTATAGTCTACATATTCTTATAGTCTACAAATTCTTAGTCTACATATTCTTATAGTCTACATATTATTATAGTCTACATATTCTTATAGTCTACATATTCTTATAGTCTACATATTCTTATAGTCTACATATTCTTATAGCCAACATATTCTTATAGTCTACATATTCTTATAGTCTACATATTCTTATAGTCTACATATTCTTAGTCTACATATTCTTATAGTCTACATATTCTTATAGTCTACATATTCTTATAGTCTACATATTCTTATAGTCTACATATTCTTATAGTCTACATATTCTTATAGTCTACATATTCTTATAGTCTACATATTCTTATAGCCTTCAACATATTCTTATAGCCTTCAACATATTCTTATAGACTACATATTCTTATAGCCTTCAACATATTCTTATAGCCTTCAACATATTCTTATAGTCTACATATTCTTATAGCCTTCAACATATTCTTATAGCCTTCAACATATTCTTATAGCCTTCAACATATTCTTATAGCCTTCAACATATTCTTATAGCCTTCAACATATTCTTATAGCCTTCAACATATTCTTATAGCCTTCAACATATTCTTATAGCCTTCAACATATTCTTATAGCCTTCAACATATTCTTATAGCCTTCAACATATTCTTATAGCCTTCAACATATTCTTATAGCCTTCAACATATTCTTATAGCCTTCAACATATTCTTATAGCCTTCAACATATTCTTATAGCCTTCAACATATTCTTATAGCCTTCAACATATTCTTATAGCCTTCAACATATTCTTATAGCCTTCAACATATTCTTATAGCCTTCAACATATTCTTATAGCCTTCAACATATTCTTATAGTCTACATATTCTTATAGCCTTCAACATATTCTTATAGCCTTCAACATATTCTTATAGCCTTCAACATATTCTTATAGCCTTCAACATATTCTTATAGCCTTCAACATATTCTTATAGCCTTCAACATATTCTTATAGCCTTCAACATATTCTTATAGCCTTCAACATATTCTTATAGCCTTCAACATATTCTTATAGCCTTCAACATATTCTTATAGCCTTCAACATATTCTTATAGCCTTCAACATATTCTTATAGCCTTCAACATATTCTTATAGCCTTCAACATATTCTTATAGCCTTCAACATATTCTTATAGCCTTCAACATATTCTTATAGCCTTCAACATATTCTTATAGCCTTCAACATATTCTTATAGCCTTCAACATATTCTTATAGCCTTCAACATATTCTTATAGCCTTCAACATATTCTTATAGCCTTCAACATATTCTTATAGCCTTCAACATATTCTTATAGCCTTCAACATATTCTTATAGCCTTCAACATATTCTTATAGCCTTCAACATATTCTTATAGCCTTCAACATATTCTTATAGCCTTCAACATATTCTTATAGCCTTCAACATATTCTTATAGCCTTCAACATATTCTTATAGCCTTCAACATATTCTTATAGCCTTCAACATATTCTTATAGCCTTCAACATATTCTTATAGCCTTCAACATATTCTTATAGCCTTCAACATATTCTTATAGCCTTCAACATATTCTTATAGCCTTCAACATATTCTTATAGCCTTCAACATATTCTTATAGCCTTCAACATATTCTTATAGCCTTCAACATATTCTTATAGCCTTCAACATATTCTTATAGCCTTCAACATGTTCTTATAGACTACATATTCTCACCTCTTTGTTGATTATATATCCATTACATTGTAAATGTTCTGTGTAAGAAAGATTTGCACAAATATGAAAAGATGCTATCATCATCAAACAATCTATATTTAGATAATACAAGGGGAAAACCTCACTTTAAATTGAGGAGATCTATACATTTTTCAGTTAAGTGGCTGCACCTGCTGTCCTTTCAAATCCAAATGTTTCAGTTGGACAGTTAGGTTCCTGCAAGAACCCCCACCAACTAAGGAGGTTCCTCGATGAACCACACCTTCCATGGGGTTCTTGGAAGAATCTTTTTTGTAGGGCAATTTCCCCACCAACTAAGGAGGTTCCTCGATGAACCACACCTTCCATGGGGTTCTTGGAAGAATCTTTTTTGTAGGGCAATTTTCAGTGCCAAGAACCCTAAGATTCTTCTAAAGAACTTTGAGGATCTTAGGAGAACCCTTGTTGAACACCTTTTTTTTTTTTTGCAAGGCTACTCAAACCTCTCCACAATAGGCCATTCCTCTTCTCATGAAATCACATGCAAGAAGAGCTATAGGCTATTTATTTAGATCATTTTAATACTATGCCTAATAGTATATTCGAAGGAAAGAAGCAGGCTTGCTCTTGCTAATCACTTAATGTAAAACAGGTCTACAGCATAGGAAATGCATGTTGGGGAATGTTGAGGAGAGGGGGAGAGAGAGAGAGAGAGAGAGTGCATTGGTGTGATCACTGTAGGCCGGTTTTAACATTGTTGCACTGATGCATTGGAAATAGTTGCACAGGATATACAGTAATGCGTACAGTGGAAAAAAGAAGAACCTAAGGAATTGACAACCATTAGAAAAATGGAAATCACTTGCAAACCGCTTGAGCAAATGAGGCAACAACTTGCTTTAAAAGATGCACAGCTTAAATGGCGTTTGTTGTTGAATTGCGATGTTTAAATACTAGTTACTGTATTATTTTTCATTCGGTCTACATCTACATTGAAGTATTATTTGCAGTTGTCACCATGACAACGAAAACACCCTGAAAGCACTGAACGGTCTGAACCAGTATCAGTGTTAAGAGACCTCGTGAATGATCTTGTGTTACCACTTTATCATTATAGGTAGCGTGCAGTAGAATGTGTTGATCGACGACAAAACAATTTTACATTTTAATCATTTAGCAGACACTCTTATCCAGAGTGACTTATAGGAGCAATTAGGATTAAGTGCCTTGCTCAAGGGCACATCATCCGATTTCACCTAGTCAGCTCAGGGATTCGAACCAGCAACCAGAACTAGCCTACTAGTAGGTCTAGCTAACATTATTATCACAACATAACTACTCTACTAGTAGGTCTAGCTAACATTATTATCACAACAGAACTACTCTACTAGTAGGTCTAGCTAACATTATTATCACAACAGAACTAGCCTACTAGTAGGTCTAGCTAACATTATTATCACAACAGAACTACTCTACTAGTAGGTCTAGCTAACATTATTATCACAACAGAACTACTCTACTAGTAGGTCTAGCTAACATTATTATCACAACAGAACTACTCTACTAGTAGGTTTAGCTAACATTATTATCACAACAGAACTACTCTACTAGTAGGTCTAGCTAACATTATTATCACAACAGAACTACTCTACTAGTAGGTCTAGCTAACATTATTATCACAACAGAACTACTCTACTAGTAGGTTTAGCTAACATTATTATCACAACAGAACTACTCTACTAGTAGGTCTAGCTAACATTATTATCACAACAGAACTAGCCTACTAGTAGGTCTAGCTAACATTATTATCACAACAGAACTACCCTACTAGTAGGTTCTAGCTAACATTATTATCACAACAGAACTACTCTACTAGTAGGTTCTAGCTAACATAAACGAACTTGAATGAAAAAAAAAAAATACACTTACACTTATACTTACTTGACTTGTTTACTCAATAAATTGACTCCTTCAAATAATTGACTGGAAAGTTTGCAACCAGCGCGCTGCAGTAGGGAAGTAAAGCGGAAGTCGAATCCACAACCGCCATTGTTTGGCCGTGCCCATAGCAACGTTGGGAAATGAGGTGAATACAGTAAAACAAAGGGAAGAGGATGCAGACAGAAGTGACTGAGCTATCTGACTCCGTCTTCCCTTCCTGGACAGCAAGCTCTATAGGGCATACATGCAGTTACAGACAGCTCTTGCACTGAGGTGTGTGTGTGTGTGTGTGTGTGTGTGTGTGTGTGTGTGTGTGTGTGTGTGTGTGTGTGTGTGTGTGTGTGTGTGTGTGTGTGTATTTGTGTTTGTGTGTGCTTATATATAGTGTAACCATGTATATCCTGGAGCATTGTCAGATCAGAACCTCTGCACCCTCCCAAAATCTTCAACTCAATAATTAAACCAAGGACGTATCTCTGTGGGATATAATAGGATTTAAAACTAGGTCAGCGTCACAAATGTCTCCCTAGTCCCAATACAGTACACGGTCAACAGTAGTGCACTACGAAGGGAATAGGTGCCACTTGTGACACACACCTAGTTGTTGTTTCTGTTCCCTCATAAATCATTTTACTTTCCTCCCAGATGAGAAACGCCTTTAGCTTCAGTCTGTGTGGTTAGAGTCAACAATACACAATACGTTGGGTCGGTTCACATCCTGAGGTGAAATGATTAGCTAGCTGTGTTATAGCCACTAACCGCACTGCAACAGAGAATTACAGTCTGTGTCTCAAATATCAATCTGTTCCAGAACTATGGGCCTTGGTCAAAAGTAGTGCACTATATATAGGGAATAGGGGTCCATAGGACTCTGGTCAACAGTAGCACACTATATATAAGGAATAGGGGTCCATAGGACTCTGGTCAGAAGTAGTGCACTATATATAGGGGATAGGGTGCCAACGTTAGCCAGCACCATACGTTAGCCAGTACCATACCGCCCTGCATCCCACTCCTGGCTTTCTTCTGAAGCCACGCAGGGTTGGTCCTGGTCAGTCCCTGGATGGGAGACCAGATGCTGCTGGAAGTGGTGTTGAAGGGCCAGTAGGAGGCACTCTTTCCTCTGATCTAAAGGAATATCCCAATGCCCCAGGGCAGTGATTGGGGATGTTGCCCTGTGTTTAAACGTGTGTCCTGACTCTCTGTGGTCACTAAAGATCCTATGGTACTTATTGTAGGGGTGTTAACTCTGGTGTCCTGGCTAAATTCCCAATCTGGACCTCATACCATCATGGTCACCAAATCATCTTACAATTGGCTCATTCAACCCCCCCTCCTCTCCCTTGTAACTATTCCCCAGGTCGTTGCTGTAAATGAGAACGTGTTCTCATTCAACCCCCCTCCTCTCCCCTGTAACTATTCCCCAGGTCGTTGCTGTAAATGAGAACGTGAGCTCATTCAACCCCCCCTCCTCTCCCCTGTAACTATTCCCCAGGTCGTTGCTGTAAATGAGAACGTGTTCTCATTCAACCCCCCCCTCCTCTCCCCTGTAACTATTCCCCAGGTCGTTGCTGTAAATGAGAACGTGATCTCATTCAACCCCCCCTCCTCTCCCCTTGTAACTATTCCCCAGGTCGTTGCTGTAAATGAGAACGTGTTCTCAGTCAACTTACCTGGCAGAATAAAGGATATATTTAAATACACTCTTAGAAAAAATGGGTTCTTCGGATGTCCCCATACGAGAACACTTTTGGGTTCCAGGTAGAACCCTCTGTAGAAAGGGTACAACCAAAAGGCAACCAAAAATGGTTCTTCAAAAGGTTCTCCTATGGGAACAACCAAATAACCCTTTAAGGTTGTAGATAGCATTTTTTTGTTAAGAGTGTATTGTTGACTGCTTGGATTGTGTTGGAGGAGAAAATTATATAGATTTGAGGGAGATTTTACTTTCCTGCCCCCATGTAATTCAACTATTTTCATGGTTTTGTAAACTGCAAATGATTATTGACTAGAGTGGTGAACAGAGGGGGTGTAATTTCAACATGATTAAGTTGTATAAGTATTATCATGAACATATTAGCTTTTTTTTGACGGCAATTCTGTTTTTTGAAATGATAAAAACATGTTGACTTCCCTGTGATGAGAGAAACGAAGGCGTGGTATTATCCTCTTTGTGTCTGAGGTGTTTTGACTTTCTGTTGTCTAGGAGACACCAGAATGGTTTTGAAGATAGCGGCAATTTTGGAAAACAGAGCTACTTCTCATTCATCCCCTTTTCTCTGAAAATGGCACATGTCAACGTAAGCATTTCACGGTTAGGTCTACTACACCTGTTGTATTCAGCATTTCACGGTAAGGTCTACTACACCTGTTGTATTCAGCATTTCACTGTAAGGTCTACCTACACCTGTTGTATTCAGCATTTCACGGTTAGGTCTACCTACACCTGTTGTATTCAGCATTTCACGGTAAGGTCTACTACACCTATTGTATTCAGCATTTCACGGTAAGGTCTACCTACACCTGTTGTATTCAGCATTTCACGGTAAGGTCTACCTACACCTGTTGTATTCAGCATGTTACTGTAAGGTCTACTACACCTGTTGTATTCAGCATTTCACGGTAAGGTCTACTACACCTGTTGTATTCAGCATTTCACTGTAAGGTCTACCTACACCTGTTGTATTCAGCATTTCACGGTTAGGTCTACCTACACCTGTTGTATTCAGCATTTCACGGTAAGGTCTACCTACACCTGTTGTATTCAGCATTTCACGGTAAGGTCTACCTACACCTGTTGTATTCAGCATGTTACTGTAAGGTCTACTACACCTGTTGTATTCAGCATTTCACGGTAAGGTCTACCTACACCTGTTGTATTCAGCATTTCACGGTAAGGTCTACTACACCTGTTGTATTCAGCATTTCACGGTAAGGTCTACCTACACCTGTTGTATTCAGCATTTCACGGTAAGGTCTACTACACCTGTTGTATTCAGCATTTCACGGTAAGGTCTACTACACCTGTTGTATTCAGCATTTCACTGTAAGGTCTACTACACCTGTTGTATTCAGCATTTCACTGTAAGGTCTACTACACCTGTTGTATTCAGCATTTCACTGTAAGGTCTACTACACCTGTTGTATTCAGCATTTCACTGTAAGGTCTACTACACCTGTTGTATTCAGCATTTCACTGTAAGGTCTACTACACCTGTTGTATTCAGCATTTCACTGTAAGGTCTACTACACCTGTTGTATTCAGCATTTCACTGTAAGGTCTACTACACCTGTTGTATTCAGCATTTCACTGTAAGGTCTACTACACCTGTTGTATTCAGCATTTCACTGTAAGGTCTACTACACCTGTTGTATTCAGCATTTCACTGTAAGGTCTACTACACCTGTTGTATTCAGCATTTCACTGTAAGGTCTACCTACACCTGTTGTATTCAGCATTTCACTGTAAGGTCTACTACACCTGTTGTATTCAGCATTTCACTGTAAGGTCTACCTACACCTGTTGTATTCAGCATTTCACTGTAAGGTCTACTACACCTGTTGTATTCAGCATTTCACTGTAAGGTCTACTACACCTGTTGTATTCAGCATTTCACTGTAAGGTCTACCTACACCTGTTGTATTCAGCATTTCACTGTAAGGTCTACTACACCTGTTGTATTCAGCATTTCACTGTAAGGTCTACTACACCTGTTGTATTCAGCATTTCACTGTAAGGTCTACTACACCTGTTGTATTCAGCATTTCACTGTAAGGTCTACTACACCTGTTGTATTCAGCATTTCACTGTAAGGTCTACTACACCTGTTGTATTCAGCATTTCACTGTAAGGTCTACCTACGCCTGTTGTATTCAGCATTTCACTGTAAGGTCTACTACACCTGTTGTATTCAGCATTTCACTGTAAGGTCTACTACACCTGTTGTATTCAACGCAACATTTTTGATTTGATGTGTCAAAGTTTGGCGGTCAGAGAGAAAATAGTGCTCACTGTCTGAGTGACTTTTGTGAATTTCCCTGTTGTGAATTTACTTTAGGAGCTGGTCCGCACCCACGGGGCACAGACATCAGTTCAACTTCTGGTTTTGATTGACATTTGGTTGAGTTGTCAACTAACTTGAATTCAAATGTGAAATCAACACAAAATGTCACCATTTAGGTTCAAAGTTCAAAATTACTATATGACCTTCCGTTGAAGACTTTAAAAATAATCCAATTCATTTTCCACATTGATTCAATGTAGATTTTTGGGGGGTTGAAATGCTGTGGGAAAAACATTGATTCAACCAGTTTTTGCCCAGTGGGAACTGACACGTGGTCTAATGGACCAATCCCTAGTGGTAAAGATGTTATCTTTAGGCTGTGCTCAGATCCGTTTCCCAGACTCACATTAAGCCTGATCCTAGACCTAAATGTCAAGGTATTCGTCGTCGGAAGATGAGGAATCATCGGACCGAAGCGCAGTGTGGTAAGTGTTCATGTTTTCTTTATTAAAACTGAACACCTAATAACAAAGAGAATATCCGAGAACAGTCCTGTCAGGTGCAAACACTGAACAGAAAGTAACTACCCACAAAAACCCCGTGGGATAAGGCTACCTAAGTATGGTTCCCAATCAGAGACAACGATAGACAGCTGTCCCCGATTGAGAACCACACCCGGCCAAAACAAAGAAATACAAGAACATAGAAAAAATCACACCCAAATCACACCCTGACCAAACCAAAATAGAGACATAACAAGGCTCTAAGGTCAGGGCGTGGCACTAAAAAGCATGTCTAATGGTGATTTTTTAAATTTGAGTGATCTTTAGTCCAGGACTAGACTTAATCTGTGTCCAGGAAACCGATCCAATAACTTTTAATGTGCAGTGGATGGTGATTTGCAGATGAGTGATTCCCCATAGAGATACAATATTCTATGGATGTCCCAATGTCTCCCCAGAGGCTGGCTTGGTCCAAATTATAGCCATTCAACCTGTTGAATAATGAATTAGATGTAGTGACCTTGGTACTACCTTAGTGCTTTAGCCCAAGGGGTAAGGAGATATTTTGTGGATGATATTGATGATTGTAGTAGTTACTCATTGATTATAGGTGTAGAAATTGATGGGGTGGCAATATGACCTTGCCAATGGCTCCTTGGCTGGGACAAAGCTGTTTTAAAAAAATAAAATAAAAAACTCTCCTTGGCTCCTCAAAACGTCAGAGAGAAGGCATGAGAATATTGTAAAAGGGATTGTGCTGCTGAGATATAAATAATAGGGTGCGTCCCAAATTACAGTATAACATACTACTTTGACAAGGGCCCATAGAGTTCTGGTTCAAAGTATTTTCCCTAAATAGGGAATAGGGTGTCATTTTGGAGAATATTGGTGGAGGAGATCAGAGGACAAGACTCCATTGGGAGTCTCCCATTGTTAGTTTACCATTTTGTCTCTTGGACATGAGAAACATTTCTTATCAGACAGATGGACTCATTCTGAGGGGAACCAATCAAAGGGGAGTAAGACCCATCTTTACTGTAATTAACAGTGATTGCAATTTGAGATGTCAAAATGTTTCAACAGACATCAGACTCTGCAATCAGTGGTCACAGCAATTATAGTTTATATTCTGCGGTATTTTTACCCAAATACAGCGTAAACATATGTTTCCCATGCCAATAAAGCCCTTTGAATTGAATAGAGAGTGAGAGCACGAGAGGGGGGAGAGCACGAGAGGGAGGGAGAGCACAAGAGGGAGGGAGAGCACGAGAGGGAGGGAGAGAGCACGAGAGGGAGGGAGAGAGCACGAGAGGGAGGGAGAGAGCACGAGAGCGAGGGAGAGAGCACGAGAGGGAGGGAGAGAGCACGAGAAGGAGGGAGAGAGCACGAGAGGGAGGGAGAGAGAGCACGAGAGGGAGGGAGCGAGCATGAGAGAGAGAGCACGAGAGGGAGGGAGAGAGCACGAGAGGGAGGGAGCGAGCATGAGAGGGAGGGAGAGAGCACGAGAGGGAGGGAGAGAGCACGAGAGGGAGGGAGAGAGCACGAGAGGGAGGGAGAGAGCACGAGAGGGAGGGAGAGAGCACGAGAGGGAGGGAGCGAGCATGAGAGAGAGAGCACGAGAGGGAGGGAGCGAGCGAGAGAGTGAGCACGAGAGGGAGGGAGCACGAGAGAGAGAGCACGAGAGGGAGCGAGCACGAGAGGGAGCGAGCACAGAGCACGAGGGAGAGAGCACGAGGGAGAGAGCACGAGAGGGAGAGAGCACAGAGCACGAGATGGAGGGAGAGAGAGAGCACAAGAGGGAGGGAGAGAGAGAGCACGAGAGGGAGGGAGAGAGAGCACGAGAGGGAGGGAGAGAGAGCACGAGAGGGAGGGAGAGAGCACGAGAGGGAGGGAGAGAGATCACGAGAGAGAGAGATCACGATGGAGAGAGCACGAGAGGGATGGAGAGAGACAGAGAGAGCACGAGAGGGAGGGAGAGAGAGAGAGAGAGAGCACGAGAGGGAGGGAGAGAGCACGAGAGGGAAAGAGAACGAGAGCGAGAGAGAGAACAAGATACATTTCAATAATAAGAATGAGAAGAGGTCATGGCCCTCTGTGTCCTTTATCTATGTCATTTAATGAGCAGCACAATTGGTTTCAGCTGACAAAGAAGTAGAATTAGTCTGACCATTCAATGACTTGAATAGAATTCATCAATTAAATGTCGTAGACAATGAAAAAAATAAAAAATAAACACTTGGCCCTGGAATTAAAGCAGTTGCGTGCCCTCTTCAGCTAGAATAGATTATCTGTAAATAATAAGGACCTGTGAATCAGTGGAGGCTGGTGAGAGGAGCTATAGGAAGACCGGCTCATTGTAATAGCTGGAATGAAATAAATGGAACGCTAACGCTAAAGATATGGAAACCACATCCATTCCATGGATTCCATTCCGGCCATTACAATGATCCTATATAGGTCCTCCCACCAGCCTCCACTGCTGTGAACCTATGGTGCTACGCCAGTCTAAAAAGAAGGTTTGTGAGCCCAGCAAACTGGGAACATTCCAAAAACATTGGCTAAGATTCCCATTAAGTTCTAGTTAGGGATTTATCTAACATCTATAGTTTATATTCTGCTGTGTTTATACCCGTTTTTAGTTGGATGGAGATTCCTTTAAATATATTGTATTCTTGTGTATTCGTATGCTTCTTAAATACATAAGCCTTTCAACACGTGTGATGAAGAAATAAAATCAATGTTCTGTGTCCTGATTGACCATATTTGACTGAAAAAAGAACACAAGGTCACATCTGTCCCCTGGTGGCACACAGGGTTAATTAATCTGGCAAAAATAACTAAATGTTGCAAATTCAAACCCCACATGTGCAGATTGTCAACATGTAAAAAATATATATATATGGTTGTTTTTGTAGGATTAAATGCTGTGCAAATGTTCTGTGAAATAAAATTTTAAAAATGACGTGTCTCTGTATCAACAGGGCTCAAATGTAAATTGCCATTACATCTGGAGAGAAACAAAATTGGGATGTATTTCAATCTGCTTTAATGAAAAACACATTTGCAACGCTGAGAATATTGTGGTAAAACTTAAATATAACATTTTCTAAATGTTCTTGAAATGTCCAGACGACATCAAAGACAATGTATTGTGTGAAAATCAATGGAATATGATGTTAAACCTAAAAACAATTATGCTATGAACGTCATAAAAATGTCCTTCTTACAACATTAAGGGGATGTCTTGTGCAACCTAACTTTAAACATTGTATGAATGTCATCACAACTTAGCATTGTTCCCACAACCTAATTAAGTGTTCTGGGAACCTTTAAAGAACTCCGGACGGCTGATGAAGTGTTCTGGGAACCTTTAAAGAACTCCGGAAGGCTGATTAAGTGTTCTGGGAACCTTTAAAGAACTCCAGAAGGCTGATTAAGTGTTCTGGGAACCTTTAAATAACTCCGGAAGGCTGATGAAGTGTTCTGGGAACATTTAAAGAACTCCAGAAGGCTGATTAAGTGTTCTGGGAACCTTTAAAGAACTCCGGAAGGCTGATTAAGTGTTCTGGGAACCTTTAAAGAACTCCGGAAGGCTGATGAAGTGTTCTGGGAACCTTTAAAGAACTCCGGAAGGCTGATTAAGTGTTCTGGGAACCTTTAAAGAACTCTTGAAGGCTGTTTAAGTGTTCTGGGAACCTTTAAAGAACTCCGGAAGGCTGATTAAGTGTTCTGGGAACCTTTAAAGAACTCTTGAAGGCTGTTTAAGTGTTCTGGGAACCTTTAAAGAACTCCGGAAGGCTGATTAAGTGTTCTGGGAAACTTTAAAGAACTCCGGAAGGCTGTTTTGTCAACATTCTTGCAACATCAAAGGAATGTTTTGTGCACCTGATACAAATATTATCATAATATCAGCATTAACTGTACAGTTGTATTGTTCTTGGAACCTATCTGTTGTCATAGACACACTATGATCCCACAACCTAAAGAAACATTCTGTGAACCTTTTAAAGAACAGACTAAATGTGTTCTGGCGAATGTTCTTGTAAGATTAGGTGAATGTTTTTTTGCACCCAAAAAATAGAATCATCTGCGCAACTGGACAGTTTTTGTGTTTTGAGAACATACAGTGCCTTCAGAAAGTATTCACACTCCTCGACTTATTCCACGTTGTGTTATGTTACAGGCTGAATTCAATTTTTTTTGACTCACCCATCTACACACAATATAATGACAGAAATAAAAATATGTTTTTAGAAATGTTTGCAAATTTATTGAAGATCAAATACAGAAATATCTAATTTATATATATATTCATACCCTTTAGTCAATACATGTTAGAATCTCATTTGGCAGTGATTTCTGGATACAATATTCGATTTTGCAATATTTGCAAACTATTCTTTTAAAAAGTTCTTCAAGCTCTGTGCTACGGGTTTAGTTTTTTCCATTTATGTTTTGACGTTGGATTTATAGCACGTAGGGTGCACCGATTGGTGTCACCTCGTTAGTCAGTATGTGTTTCACCTGTGCTGGACCGGGTACTATTTCAGAGTGGCTGGCCCAGTGCTCCAGTTACCTTGAGAGATGTGGAGGGTCAACACCTTTTAGTTAGCTCGCCCGATTTGAATTCTAGAAAAACATTCCTTTATCTGATTTTGTTTTTGCTCCATCATTTTGGTTTGCTTCCTGTCTTTAAGTTTGGTGTGGATTTTTTATGTTGTTTTCCCTCTTCTTGGGCAAATTTAGTGTGCACTCATGTTGGGTGTCTTTTAGGTCCCAGTTGTTGTTGCTAGTCAACTTTCTGTGGACACCTCCATGAGTGTTTTTCAGAACCCCTCCTAAAACCATCCCTGTTTTGTTTTGGTTGTTGTCAGTGACTCTTTGTTAGTTCCCGCTTCTGTTTTGAGCAACATTTTTAAAAAGTTTTTCTTGCTGGGGAACATAACAAAATGGGGGCTCGTCTGGGATCTTGTTTCCCATGAGTATGCTAGTCACTCTAGTCACCTACTCTGAAGCTCTGCTGTGCCCTGATATTTGAGTGGTCAAAAGACATTTTTGTGGTAGAGTTTCTGTCACTGTCATCCACCCAAAGGGATTATCAGATTGGGGGAATCATTTTGAAAGTTGCATAAACACACAGGCTAATAAAATAAAGCCTTGGACTTCAAGTTGGATGAATTGGTGGAAAACACCACATGGGAATTGTTAGATAATGGTGAATCTGCTCATCATTGCAAAGCATTACACCACCCCTTTAAAAAAATAAAAGCATTACGACACCCCTTTAAAAAGAATAAAAAGCATTACACCACCCCTTTAAATGTAAATAAAAAAAAGCATTACACCACCCCTTTAAAACAAACAGCATTACGACATCAAGGTGGTATCTGGTGATCCAAAAGCTGTAGTCAAAAGAGTTTATCGGTACTGCTTTGGTGGAGGAACAAAGGCTCTGCATCTTTTAAAGAACATATTAAATGTGTTCTGGGAACGTTCTTGTAACATCAAGTGATTATTTTTTTCACCCTAAAATAAACATTGTAAAATAATCCGCACAACTGGACAGCTTTTGTGTTTTGGGAAAATATATTTTTGTTACCAAACACAACATAATGAAACATTCTGGGAACCTTTACAGATTAAATGTGTTCTGGGAACCTTTAAAGAACAGATTAAATGTGTTCTGGGAACCTTTAAAGAACAGATTAAATGTGTTCTGGGAACCTTTAAAGAACAGATTAAATGTGTTCTGGGAACCTTTAAAGAACAGATTAAATGTGTTCTGGGAACCTTTAAAGAACAGATTAAATGTGTTCTGGGAACCTTTAAAGAACAGATTAAATGTGTTCTGGGAACCTTTAAAGAACAGATTAAATGTGTTCTGGGAACCTTTAAAGAACAGATTAAATGTGTTCTGGGAACCTTTAAAGAACAGATTAAATGTGTTCTGGGAACCTTTAAAGAACAGATTAAATGTGTTCTGGGAACCTTTAAAGAACAGATTAAATGTGTTCTGGGAACCTTTAAAGAACAGATTAAATGTGTTCTGGGAACCTTTAAAGAACAGTGTTCTGGGAACCTTCTTGCAACATCAGGCAAATGTTTTATACAAACATTGTATAATCATCACAAATGGTTTGTTTTTGTGTTATGATTTTTTTTTGCTGCGACCTAACACATGCTCGGTGAACTTCACAGAACCAATTTTGGTTTGCTGGGGGCTCTGTTCTTTAATCGTCAGTGCTTCTTCTCGTGATGATGTCTCCGAATGGAGAGGGCTTGTAACACACAAACACATGTACATGCACACACACACACACACATACAGTACACACAAACACAAACACGCATGCAAACACATACACACACATACTCTGCTTCACTTAACAAGGAGGGCTCACCATCTTGCATCAACCTGAACCAGATCATACCATCCCTGTGTTGTGCTCTCTCTCTCTCTCTCTCTCTCTCTCTCTCTCTCTCTCTCTCTCTCTCTCTCTCTCTCTCTCTCTCTCTCTCTCTCTCTCTCTCTCTCTCTCTCTCTCTCTCTCTCTCTCTCTCTCTCTCTCTCTCTCTCTCTCTGTGTCTCTCTCTCTCTCTCTCTCTCTCTCTCTCTCTCTCTCTCTGTGTGTCTCTCTCTCTGTGTGTCTCTCTCTCTCTCTCTCTCTCTCTCTCTCTCTCTCTCTCTCTCTCTCTCTCTCTCATATAACATACAGTTGAAGTTGGAAGTTTACATACGCTTAGCTTGGAGTCATTAAAACTTGTTTTTCAACCACTCCACAAATTTTCCGAGAGGCTAATTGACATAATTTGAGTCAATTGGAGGTGTACCTCTGGATGTTTTACAAGGCCTACCTTCAAACTCAGTGCCTCTTTGCTTGACACCATGGAGAAATCAAAAGAAATCAGGCAAGACCTCAGAAAAAAGATTGTAGACCTCTGGTTCATCCTTGGGAGCAATTTCCAAATGCCTGAAGGTACCACGTTCATCTGTACAAATAATAGTACGCAAGTATAAACACCATGAGACCACGCAGCCATCATACCGCTCAGGAAGGACTTTGGTGCGAAAAGTGCAAATCAATCCCAGAACAACAGCAAAGGATCTGTGAAGATGCTGGACGAAACGGCTACAAAAGTATCTCTATCCACAGTAAAACGAGTCCTATATCGACATAACCTGAAAGGCCGCTCAGCAAGGAAGAAGCCACTGCTCCAAAATCTCCATCAAAAAGCCAGACTATGGTTTGCAACTGCACATGGGGACAAAGATCGTACTTTTTGGAGAAATGTCCTCTGGTCTGATGAAACATAAATATAACTATTTGGCCATAATGACAATCGTTATGTTTGGAGGAAAAAGGGGAGGCTTGCAAGCTGAAGAACACCATCCCAACCGTGAAGCACTTAGAATAAGGGTTAGGGTTAGAGTTTAGAATAAGGGTTAGGGTTAGGGTTAAAGTTTAGAATAAGGTTTAGGGTTAGAGTTTAGAATAAGGGTTAGGGTTACAGTTTAGAATAAGGGTTAGGGTTAGGGTTAAAGTTTAGAATAAGGTTTAGGGTTAGAGTTTAGAATAAGGGTTAGAGTTTAGAATAAGGGTTAGGGTTAAAGTTTAGAATAAGGGTTAGGGTAAGGGTTAAAGTTTAGAATAAGGGTTAGGGTTAGGGTTAAAGTTTAGAATAAGGGTTAAGGTTAGGGTTAAAGTTTAGAATAAGGGTTAGGGTTAGGGTTAAAGTTTAGAATAAGGGTTAGGGTTAGGGTAAGGGTTAAAGTTTAGAATAAGGGTTAGGGTTAGAGTTTAGAATAAGGGTTAGGGTTAGGGTTCAAGTTTAGAATAAGGGTTAGATTTAGGGTTAGTAGATAGTTAGTTGAAAATGTTACTGATGGTCTGTAGAGCATCTACAGATGGACTATCCAAAGAAATTGTTACACAGACTGCTTGTAAATGATTGTAGTGCTGAAGGTTTCTGTGGCACCAGGACCCAGATATCACTGTTAGTCCCAAATGGCACCCTATTCCTTCTATAGGGCACTACTTTTGACTAGGGCGCATAGGGTCCTGACTTGACTAGGGCGCATAGGGTCCTGACTTGACTAGGGCCCATAGGATTCTGACTTGACTAGGGCGCATAGGGTCCTGACTTGACTAGGGTCCATAGGGTCCCGACTTGACTAGGGTCCATAGGATTCTGACTTGACTAGGGCGCATAGGGTTCTGACTTGACTAGGGCGCATAGGATTCTGACTTGACTAGGGCGCATAGGGTCCTGACTTGACTAGGGTCCATACGATTCTGACTTGACTAGGGCGCATAGGGTTCTTACTTGACAAGGGCGCATAGGGTTCTGACTTGACTAGGGCCCATAGGATTCTGACTTGACTAGGGCCCATAGGATTCTGACTTGACTAGGGCCCATAGGATTCTGTATTGAAGCAGGCAGAGGATTCAGTTCTGTCAGTCCATGGTCTGCTTTCTTTGTTTTGTTTATCCTACATGCTGACTGCTAGGTTGAGGTTTTCCCAGACCTCGTGGATGACTGCTAGGTTGAGGTTTTTCCAGACCTCGTGGATGACTGCTAGGTTGAGGTTTTCCAAGACTTAGTGGATGACTGCTTTTTAGGTTGAGGTGTTCTCAGATTTAGTGGATGACTGCTAGGTTGAGGTTTTCCAATACTTAGTGGATGACTGCTCTGTAGGTTGAGGTTTTCCCAGACTTAGTGGATGACTGCTAGGTTGAGGTTTTCCCAGACTTAGTGGATGACTACTCTTTAGGTTGAGGTTTTCCCAGACTTAGTGGATGACTACTCTTTAGTTTGAGGTTTTCCAGACCTCGTGGATGACTGCTAGGTTGAGGTTTTCCCAGACCTAGTGGATGACTGCTAGGTTGAGGTTTTCTCAGACCTAGTGGATGACTACTCTTTAGGTTGATGTTTTCCCAGACTTAGTGGATGACTACTCTTTAGGTTGAGTTTTTTCCAGACCTCGTGGATGACTGCTAGGTTGAGGTTTTCCCAGACCTAGTGGATGACTGCTAGGTTGAGGTTTTCTCAGACCTAGTGGATGACTGCTCTTTAGGTTGAGTTTTTCCCAGACCTAGTGGATGACTGCTCTTTAGGTTGAGGTTTTCCCAGATTTAGTGGATGACTACTCTTTAGGTTGAGGTATTCCCAGATCTAGTGGATGACTGCTCTTTAGGTTGAGGTATTCCCAGATCTAGTGGATGACTGCTCTTTAGGTTGAGGTATTCCCAGATCTAGTGGATGACTGCTCTTTAGGTTGAGGTATTCCCAGATCTAGTGGATGACTGCTCTTTAGGTTGAGGTATTCCCAGATCTAGTGGATGACTGCTCTTTAGGTTGAGGTATTCCCAGATCTAGTGGATGACTGCTCTTTAGGTTGAGGTTTTCAGCTTCCTGGATATACAGTATGCACAGAGAGAACAGTGACAAGTTCACAACCAATCCCCAATTCTCTCCATGTTGTCCTTTTTGCTCTAATTCTTTAATGTGTGTGGATAAAGTGGTAGAAGCTCCACCACTACATTACTCATCCATACTTATCCAGACCCCCTCAGATCTACAAACATTGAAGGGTTTGGGCCAAGGGGAAAGGGTTGGAAGCAAATTGGGACTGGCTGTGAAGGCTGCAGCTCTAGTGAAGTGAAGTTGAAAGTCCCTGTGCTTGCCACCTGTATGTACGTTGAGCGGCTATTGGCTAATGGTCGCTGGCTGAACCTTCAGAATCTTTAGAACTTGGAGGGCATGTGGCTGTCATTCTAGAACCAATCAAACGTCTATCACATCCATTCTACCCCACAGCTGTGTCCAGCTAAATCCCATAGGGCTCTGGTGAAAAGTAGGTCCCTATTTAGACAACAGGGTGTGATTTGGGACGCGGTCTCTGTATTGTCACATCTGTCTAGCCACCAGCGATGTCACAGGAAATTAGAAATCCCAGTATTGTTTTTCTTTTATTAGACTGTGAATTGTGTCGTGATGCTGTATTAAAAAAACACAGGTTTTATTCTCTTCCGAAAAAGCATAAGAAAAAAAAAAACATTCATCAAGTTAAATCAAATTGTATTGGTCACATACAAAAAAAATACACGTGTTTAACTGATGTTAATGGTCACATACACGTGTTTAGCTGATGTTAATGGTCACATACACGTGTTTAGCTGATGTTATTGGTCACATACAAGTGTTTAGCTGATGTTATTGGTCACATACACATGGTTAGCAGATGTTATTGGTCACATACACATGTATAACCTTAACAGATGTTATTGGTCACATACACATGTTTAGCAGATGTTATTGCAGCCAAATGCTTTTAAATGCTTTATTTGAAATTATGGGAGTTTGTGATTATGGTTATGCATGATGGAGTTTCCTCTTTCATCATGACGGAGGGATTATGACTGCTACTGAATGTTATGTCTGTTCATTTGTAATGTTATGTCTGTTCATTTGTAATGTTATGACTGCTACTGAATGTTATGTCTGTTCATTTGTAATGTTATGACTGCTACTGAATGTTATGTCTGTTCATTTGTAATGTTATGACTGCTACTGAATGTTATGTCTGTTCATTTGTAATGTTATGACTGCTACTGAATGTTATGTCTGTTCATTTGTAATGTTACGTCTGTTCATTTGTAATGTTATGACTGCTACTGAATGTTATGTCTGTTCATTTGTAATGTTATGACTGCTACTGAATGTTATGTCTGTTCATTTGTAATGTTATGACTGCTACTGAATGTTATGTCTGTTCATTTGTAATGTTATGACTGCTACTGAATGTTATGTCTGTTCATTTGTAATGTTATGACTGCTACTGAATGTTATGTCAAATCAAATCAAATCAAATTTATTTATATAGCCCTTCGTACATCAGCTGATATCTCAAAGTGCTGTACATAAACCCAGCCTAAAACCCCAAACAGCAAGCAATGCAGGTGTAGAAGCACGGTGGCTAGGAAAAACTCCCTAGAAAGGCCAAAACCTAGGAAGAAACCTAGAGAGGAACCAGGCTATGTGGGGTGGCCAGTCCTCTTCTGGCTGTGCCGGGTGGAGATTATAACAAAACATGGTCAAGATGTTCAAATGTTCATAACTGACCAGCATGGTCGAATAATAATAAGGCAGAATAGTTGAAACTGGAGCAGCAGCACAGTCAGGTGGACTGGGGACAGCAAGGAGTCATCATGTCAGGTATTCCTGGGGCATGGTCCTATGGCTCAGGTCCTCCGAGAGAGAGAAAGAAAGAGAGAATTAGAGAGAGCATATGTGGGATGGCCAGTCCTCTTCTGGCTGTGCCGGGTGGAGATTATAACAAAACATGGTCAAGATGTTCAAATGTTCATAACTGACCAGCATGGTCGAATAATAATAAGGCAGAATAGTTGAAACTGGAGCAGCAGCACAGTCAGGTGGACTGGGGACAGCAAGGAGTCATCATGTCAGGTAGTCCTGGGGCATCCTAGGGCTCAGGTCCTCCGAGAGAGAGAAAGAGAGAGGGAGAGAATTAGAGAACGCACACTTAGATTCACACAGGACACCGAATAGGACAGGAGAAGTACTCCAGATATAACAAACTGACCCTAGCCCCCGACACATAAACTACTGCAGCATAAATACTGGAGGCTGAGACAGGAGGGGTCAGGAGACACTGTGGCCCCATCCGAGGACACCCCCGGACAGGGCCAAACAGGAAGGATATAACCCCACCCACTTTGCCAAAGCACAGCCCCCGCACCACTAGAGGGATATCTTCAACCACCAACTTACCATCCTGAGACAAGGCTGAGTATAGCCCACAAAGACCTCCGCCACGGCACAACCCAAGGGGGGGGGGGGGGGGGGGGGGCGCCAACCCAGACAGGATGACCACATCAGTGACTCAACCCACTCAGGTGACGCACCCCCTCCAGGGACGGCATGAGAGAGCCCCAGTAAAGCCAGTGACTCAGCCCCTGAATAGGGTTAGAGGCAGAGAATCCCAGTGGAAAGAGGGGAACCGGCCAGGCAGAGACAGCAAGGGCGGTTCGTTGCTCCAGAGCCTTTCCGTTCACCCTCCCACTCCTGGGCCAGACTACACTCAATCATATGACCCACTGAAGAGATGAGTCTTCAGTAGAGACTTAAAGGTTGAGACCGAGTTTGCGTCTCTGACATGGGTAGGCAGACCGTTCCATAAAAATGGAGCTCTATAGGAGAAAGCCCTGCCTCCAGCTGTTTGCTTAAAAATTCTAGGGACAATTAGGAGGCCTGCGTCTTGTGACCGTAGCGTACGTGTAGGTATGTACGGCAGGACCAAATCAGAGAGATAGGTAGGAGCAAGCCCATGTAATGCTTTGTAGGTTAGCAGTAAAACCTTGAAATCAGCCCTTGCTTTGACAGGAAGCCAGTGTAGAGAGGCTAGCACTGGAGTAATATGATCAAATTTTTTGGTTCTAGTCAGGATTCTAGCAGCCGTATTTAGCACTAACTGAAGTTTATTTAGTGCTTTATCCGGGTAGCCGGAAAGTAGAGCATTGCAGTAGTCTAACCTGGAAGCGACAAAAGCATGGATTAATTTTTCTGCATCATTTTTGGACAGAAAGTTTCTGATTTTTGCAATGTTACGTAGATGGAAAAAAGCTGTCCTTGAAATGGTCTTGATATGTTCTTCAAAAGAGAGATCAGGGTCCAGAGTAACGCCGAGGTCCTTCACAGTTTTATTTGAGACGACTGTACAACCATTAAGATTAATTGTCAGATTCAACAGAAGATCTCTTTGTTTCTTGGGACCTAGAACAAGCATCTCTGTTTTGTCCGAGTTTAAAAGTAGAAAGTTTGCAGCCATCCACTTCCTTATGTCTGAAACACATTCTTCTAGCAAGGGCAATTTTGGGGCTTCACCATGTTTAATTGAAATGTACAGCTGTGTGTCATCCGCATAGCAGTGAAAGTTAACATTATGTTTTCGAATGACATCCCCAAGAGGTAAAATATATAGTGAAAACAATAGTGGTCCTAAAACGGAACCTTGAGGAACACCGAAATTTACAGTTGATTTGTCAGAGGACAAACCATTCACAGAGACAAACTGATATCTTTCCGACAGATAAGATCTAAACCAGGCCAGAACTTGTCCGTGTAGACCAATTTGGGTTTCCAACCTCTCCAAAAGAATGTGGTGATCGATGGTATCAAAAGCAGCACTAAGGTCTAGGAGCACGAGGACAGATGCAGAGCCTCGGTCCGATGCCATTAAAATGTCATTTACCACCTTCACAAGTGCCGTCTCAGTACTATGATGGGGTCTAAAACCAGACTGAAGCATTTCGTATACATTGTTTGTCTTCAGGAAGGCAGTGAGTTGTTGCGCAACAGCCTTTTCTAAAATTTTTGAGAGGAATGGAAGATTCGATATAGGCCGATAGTTTTTTATATTTTCTGGGTCAAGGT
This sequence comes from Oncorhynchus mykiss, assembly GCF_057628025.1. Taxonomy (NCBI): domain Eukaryota; kingdom Metazoa; phylum Chordata; class Actinopteri; order Salmoniformes; family Salmonidae; genus Oncorhynchus; species Oncorhynchus mykiss. Next base: position 76,172,714 of record NC_143030.1, on the reverse strand, counting down.
TTGGCTTTTTCAAGAGAGGCTTTATTACTGCCACTTTTAGTGAGTTTGGTACACATCCGGTGGATAGAGAGCCGTTTATTATGTTCAACATAGGAGGGCCAAGCACAGGAAGCAGCTCTTTCAGTAGTTTAGTTGGAATAGGGTCCAGTATGCAGCTTGAAGGTTTAGAGGCCATGATTATTTTCATCATTGTGTCAAGAGATATAGTACTAAAACACTTGAGCGTCTCTCTTGATCCTAGGTCCTGGCAGAGTTGTGCAGACTCAGGAAAACTGAGCTTTGAAGGAATACGCAGATGTAAGGAGGAGTCCGTAATTTGCTTTCTAATAATCATAATCTTTTCCTCAAAGAAGTTCATGAATTTATCACTGCTAAAGTGAAAGTCATCCTCTCTTGGGGAATGCTGCTTTTTAGTTAGCTTTGCGACAGTATCAAAAAGGAATTTCGGATTGTTCTTATTTTCCTCAATTAAGTTAGAAAAATAGGATGATCGAGCAGCAGTAAGGGCTCTTCGGTACTGCACAGTACTGTCTTTCCAAGCTAGTCGGAAGACTTCCAGTTTGGTGTGGCGCCATTTCCGTTCCAATTTTCTGGAAGCTTGCTTCAGAGCTCGGGTATTTTCTGTGTACCAGGGAGCTAGTTTCTTATGAGAAATGTTTTTAGTTTTTAGGGGTGCAACTGCATCTAGGGTATTGCGCAAGGTTAAGTTGAGTTCCTCAGTTAGGTGGTTAACTGATTTTTGTCCTCTGGCGTCCTTGGGTAGACAGAGGGAATCTGGAAGGACATCAAGGAATCTTTGTGTTGTCTGTGAATTTATAGCACGACTTTTGATGATCCTTGGTTGGGGTCTGAGCAGATTATTTGTTGCAATTGCAAACGTAATAAAATGGTGGTCCGATAGTCCAGGATTATGAGGAAAAACATTAAGATCCACAACATTTATTCCATGGGACAAAACTAGGTCCAGCGTATGACTGTGACAGTGAGTGGGTCCAGAGACATGTTGGACAAAACCCACTGAGTCGATGATGGCTCCGAAAGCCTTTTGGAGTGGGTCTGTGGACTTTTCCATGTGAATATTAAAGTCACCAAAGATTAGAATATTATCCGCTATGACTACAAGGTCCGATAGGAATTCAGGGAACTCAGTGAGGAACGCTGTATATGGCCCAGGAGGCCTGTAAACAGTAGCTATAAAAAGTGATTGAGTAGGCTGCATAGATTTCATGACTAGAAGCTCAAAAGACGAAAACGTCATTTTTTTTTTTGTAAATTGAAATTTGCTATCGTAAATGTTAGCAACACCTCCGCCTTTGCGGGATGCACGGGGGATATGGTCACTAGTGTAGCCAGGAGGTGAGGCCTCATTTAACACAGTAAATTCATCAGGCTTAAGCCATGTTTCAGTCAGGCCAATCACATCAAGATTATGATCAGTGATTAGTTCATTGACTATAATTGCCTTTGAAGTAAGGGATCTAACATTAAGTAGCCCTATTTTGAGATGTGAGGTATCATGATCTCTTTCAATAATGACAGGAATGGAGGTGGTCTTTATCCTAGTGAGATTGCTAAGGCGAACACCGCCATGTTTAGTTTTGCCCAACCCAGGTCGAGGCACAGACACGGTCTCAATGGTGATAGCTGAGCTGACTACACTGACTGTGCTAGTGGCAGACTCCACTATGCTGGCAGGCTGGCTAACAGCCTGCTGCCTGGCCTGCACCCTATTTCATTGTGGAGCTAGAGGAGTTAGAGCCCTGTCTATGTTGGTAGATAAAATGAGAGCACCCCTCCAGCTAGGATGGAGTCCGTCACTCCTCAGCAGGTCAGGCTTGGTCCTGTTTGTGGGTGAGTCCCAGAAAGAGGGCCAATTATCTACAAATTCTATCTTTTGGGAGGGGCAGAAAACAGTTTTCAACCAGCGATTGAGTTGTGAGACTCTGCTGTAGAGCTCATCACTCCCCCTAACTGTGTCTGTTCATTTGTAATGTTATGACTGCTACTGAATGTTATGTCTGTTCATTTGTAATGTTACGTCTGTTCATTTGTAATGTTATGTCTGTTCATTTGTAATGTTATGACTGCTACTGAATGTTATGTCTGTTCATTTGTAATGTTACGTCTGTTCATTTGTAATGTTATGACTGCTACTGAATGTTATGTCTGTTCATTTGTAATGTTATGACTGTTCATTTGTAATGTTATGACTGCTACTGAATGTTATGACTGTTCATTTGTAATGTTATGACTGCTACTGAATGTTATGTCTGTTCATTTTGTAATGTTATGACTGCTACTGAATGTTATGTCTGTTCATTTGTAATGTTATGACTGCTACTGAATGTTATGTCTGTTCATTTGTAATGTTATGACTGCTACTGAATGTTATGTCTGTTTATTTGTAATGTTATGACTGCTACTGAATGTTATGTCTGTTCATTTGTAATGTCTGTTCATTTGCAATGTTATGTCTGTTCATTTGTAATGTTACGTCTGTTCATTTGTAATGTTATGACTGCTACTGAATGTTATGTCTGTTCATTTGTAATGTTATGACTGTTCATTTGTAATGTTATGACTGCTACTGAATGTTATGACTGTTCATTTGTAATGTTATGACTGCTACTGAATGTTATGTCTGTTCATTTGTAATGTTATGACTGCTACTGAATGTTATGTCTGTTCATTTGTAATGTATTTTATTTCGAGGAATGCCAAATGCTCCTGACTTTATGTTCTCCACCATTTACATAGGAAACAACACAGAGCTCCAGCCCAACTGGAAGACTGGAGAGTAAAATATAGTGTGTAATGTACACAAATATTCTAAAATGCACATACAATTTCATGATGAGCTTAAAAAGTGCTGTGATTTGCCATGGATAAATATTACCAGCGAAGAAAAAAAAAAAAAGGTCCCATATTGGCCCCATCCACTTGGCCCAGTCCACTTGGCCCCGCCCACTTGGCCCTGTCCACTTGGCCCCGCCCACTTGGCCCCGTCCACTTGGCCCAGTCCACTTGGCCCCGTCCACTTGGCCCAGTCCACTTGGCCCCGTCCACTTGGCCCCGCCCACTTGCCCCGCCCACTTGGCCCTGTCCACTTGGCCCCGCCCACTTGGCCCAGTCCACTTGGCCACGTCCACTTGGCCCCGCCCACTTGGCCCCGTCCACTTGGCCCCGCCCACTTGGCCCCGTTCACTTGGCCCCGCCCACTTGGCCCAGTCGAACCAGTGACTGTAGTGACACCTCTTGTACTAAGATGCAGAGCCTTGGACCGCTGCCCCACTCGGGAGACCCCCCCCCCCCCTAAAAAAAGATAGCATATTAATGTGAGGAATCTAAGTATTCTGTCAAATGTAGGAAGGTAGGTTTATGGAGTCCAGGTGAGCAGGGTATACAATGTATATAACATGTCAACATCACACGTATTTCTTTAGTGTTATTGTTTTTCTGGGTGAATAAAGTTTGTAAAATATCCTTGTGGCTGGGGTGGGGGAGGGGGGGGGGGTGATGCCTAAAGTATGGTAAGTATACTAAGTGATCTCATCTCATTGGGAACAATAGCAATGTAAGTTTATGATGAAACTTGCATGTGTGTTTTGATGAAGTTGATCACATAGTCAGTCCTCAGTCACACAATTGTTAATAATGGGGTTTTCTCTGAATGTCTTCTTGTAGTTGTTGTAACAAACATTCTATCACAGGTGCAGAATGCCGTGTCCAGTGGGCTGACTGGCGTAGCCTGCACAGATGAGCAGTGACAATGGAATGCAGGGACTCGGAGGAACCTTGAGCCAAAGTGGTTAAACAGCATTGACTTCCCACACCATAAGGCCAGTGACCAATAATATGCAGAAAAGCGTCCGGAATGTCCACCCCTGGTTCCCACTCCTGCCTCCCACCCCTGGTTCCCACTCCTGCCTCCCACTCCTGCCTCCCACCCCTGCCTCCCACCCATGGTTCCCACCCCTGGTTCCCACTCCTGCCTCCCACCCCTGCCTCCCACCCATGGTTCCCACCCCTGGTTCCCACTCCTGCCTCCCACCCCTGCCTCCCACCCCTGGTTCCCACTCCTGCCTCCCACCCCTGCCTCCCACCCCTGCCTCCCACTCCTGGTTCCCACCCCTGCCTCCCACCCCTGCCTCCCACCCCTGCCTCCCACCCCTGCCTCCCACCCCATGCCTCCCACCCCATGCCTCCCACCCCTGCCTCCCACCCCTGCCTCCCACCCCTGGTTCCCACTCCTGCATTCCACCCCTGCCTCCCACCCCTGCCTCCCACCCCTGGTTCCCACTCCTGCATTCCACCCCTGCCTCCCACCCCTGCCTCCCACCCCTGGTTCCCACTCCTGCATTCCACTCACAGGAGGAATTGAATAGGAGCCTGAGACACCTGAATCTGCCTGTGGGGAATCTGCTCTATGAGTGTGTTAATGCTGAACCGACAATAACATCACAGCCAGTAGCATCCCAGGTAAAATTGGACGGAAAGGAACATTTATTTGTGGCTGTACCATTTTCAATGTATGTGAAGATAATGAGCTCCCAGTGGCTGGAAGACTGTGGATACTCTGTGGACCACAGAGGCACTGTTGTCAGTGTCGAAGAGCCATGGTTATCAGCAAGTCCTGGTGGAGTACTGAAATCCAAGGAGTTGTTGAAGATCAAGTGTCCTGTCATGGGGTAAAGGCTGTGATTCTCATGTCTTCAATAGGAAAGTGATGTGAAGGTGATGCAGGACACACCTCGACTGCAACCACATGGGCCACGTGGCTACAACATGCAGGTACAAATTGGTCTGTTTCACACAGGACTGAGAGAAAGTAAGGTGCTCATCTGGACTCCGTCCCACACAAGTTGTCATCCCTGTTCCCTATGATGCACGGTCCTGTGCAGAGGCTGTCCTGAGGTTTAAGGCATTCTACTCAACACACATGCTGCCATTTATTGTTGAGGAGCATCATCAGGCAGGCAGATTGTCACAGAGTGACAAATATATATATGCAGCTCTGTAGAAGTATGTCGTCAGATGTCTCACCTGTTTACAGATACTATTAAAACCTTGTTTTTCAATTTAAAAGCCTGACTTAATGCATCAACAGTCTCAGTGTTGTGGAAATGTTTTTTTTCGGCTTTGTTTTTCATTAAGATGAATGAGTATGTAAAACAAATAATTAAGTTGAGTTGTTATTAGAATGAATTGACATTTATTTAACATAACTTTTGACAACTTTAATTCAATATTGGGAAATAGACCTTGTGAATGGCATTTGACTGGTCAGTTCATTCAGGATTTTCGTGATTGATATCACCACGCAGGTTACACAGGGCAGCGCAGATTCAAAGGTATTTTGTCCATTTTAGATGAGAGGTTGATTGGCACTGTCTGTGAGATGATTCTAAGCCGTTTAAGCCTTTGAATTACGCGTTCCACATGAACCCTCACGTTCGCTATCCGTCTTGTAGATGTGGCGTCCTTCTCTGACAGCTGTGCACCTCTATTTTTTTTTTGAAGGCTGGAATTGTTCATTTGACCTTCCTCTCGTGTAGCAGATCACGGATTGTGAAGTCTCGGTCAGCCATGACCTCATCACCTGGCCAGAGGTACTCCAGGAACCCAGAATCCGATATATATTTTTCCGCTACATCTACTTCCATATGCTGAGGAGATGAACATCACGAGGTGCAATGGCCACCGGATACTTGATAGTGTTCTGGGCGTAGTAATGGCTAAACGACTCCCTCCTTGAATCCTGATTCTTGCACTTCTGTAAAGCAGTTTCTGAGCAGTCAATATTGCAAGATGTTCCTGGGTAGTGGTCCTTAAAACATTGTAGCACGGACGGTCTCCCTTAGCAACCACGGAATGTACCCCCTCTGATTCTCTTCCATCGTGTCAATCCAATAACTAATCACTCGACTGACAATCCTCTGGGAAACACCAAACCTTTCTGATAGGTACTGCTGCAAAAAAAATTTAGCTTCAGCTTCATCAGTGTTATCGGAAGTTAGTCTGTCAGTTTTAACTGAAAGCTGCCTTTGTAGATGGGTGGAAGATGTTTCCTTCAGGGTAGAAAAGGCAGCAAGAGACAAGCCTGTATGCAGTGGGACAGAGTGCTTCGTTCGTCAGCAGGGTTTTGTAGAGAGGTGCTGCTGGGCTTTGTGTCCGCTGCCTCACAGGTAGCGGGGCTTTACATGATCACCTGAGCTGTAGCTGTGATCACTTAGAGATGGGTCTTCGCATTGGGTTTAGGCATCCTTCTCTGGAATAATATCCATTCCTTCTATCTGTGTTGGCCAATCCCCAATTTCAATTAGGTGAAAACACAACAGGCTCAGTGATCACGGCGATTTAGTTGCAATTGTGATTCTTTTTCCGACAACATCCGCGCGACGCTAGTGGCCAGCCTCCCCTGTGACGTTCCAGAATAAGGTGAATATACTAGTAATGAGCTGAAGGACATGGAAGTGGCAGTCCTATACACTAGAGTGATCCCTATCACGGGGGAAGTCAGTCTGCTGTAGCCTTTATGGAACTAGAGGCCCCACACATTTGTTGTTAGAGAGAGAATGTGACAGTCAGCCTGCCCAGTCCACTGGAGAAATCCCATTTCCCACTGCTCAATCAACCTAACCCATAGCTAACTCTCCTGTCTGAGAGACACTGATAAGGTCACAGATTTAAAACTCCCTGGTGTTTCTGCTGGCTTCTCAGTCAGTGTGGTGGACCGTCTTGTTGTGGTCTGACGTTTCCTGATGTCGTGGAAGACGAATGAAGATGAATGTTTTAGTGTATACTGCCTATTATTGCTGCTGCTGCTGCTGCTTGAGCTGTATGATTGGTTGAGGTCTGTTGAGCTTGCAGTAGGGCTTCGGTGTCTGTCAATCTGTCACTCACTGTCTGTCTGTCTGTCGGTCAGCCTGTCTGTCTGTCTGTCTGTCTGTCTGTCTGTCGGTCAGCCTGCCTGCCTGCCTGCCTGCCTGCCTGCCTGCCTGCCTGCCTGCCTGCCTGCCTGCCTGCCTGTCTGTTGGCCTGCCTGCCTGTCTGTCGTGTCTGTCGGCCTGCCTGCCTGCCTGCCTGCCTGCCTGCCTGCCTGCCTGCCTGCCTGCCTGCCTGCCTGCCTGTCTGGCAGCCTGTCTGTCAGCCTGCCTGCCTGCCTGCCTGCCTGCCTGCCTGCCTGCCTGCCTGCCTGCCTGCCTGTCTGTCGGCCTGCCTGTCTGTCTGCCTGCCTGCCTGTCTGTCGGCCTGCCTGCCTGCCTGTCTGTTGGCCTGTCTGTCTGTCGGTCGGCCTGCCTGTTGACCTGCTTGTCTGTCTGTCGGCCTGCTTGTCTGTCGGCCTGCCTGTCTGTCGGCCTGCCTGTCTGTCTGTCGGCCTGTCTGTCTGTCTGTCGGCCTGTCTGTCTGTCTGTCGGCCTGCCTGTCTGTCTGTCTGTCGGCCTGTCTGTCTGTCTGTCGGCCTGTCTGTCTGTCTGTCTGTCGGCCTGTCTGTCTGTCTGTCGGCCTGCCTGTCTGTCGGCCTGCCTGTCTGTCGGCCTGCCTGTCTGTCGGCCTGTCTGTCTGTCTGTCGGCCTGTCTGTCTGTCTGTCTGTCGGCCTGTCTGTCTGTCTGTCGGCCTGTCTGCCTGTCTGTCGGCCTGCCTGTCTGTCGGCCTGTCTGTCTGTCTGTCGGCCTGTCTGTCTGTCTGTCGGCCTGCCTGTCTGTCGGCCTGCCTGTCTGTCGGCCTGCCTGTCTGTCGGCCTGTCTGTCTGTCTGTCGGCCTGTCTGCCTGTCTGTCGGCCTGTCTGTCTGTCTGTCGGCCTGTCTGTCTGTCTGTCGGCCTGTCTGTCTGTCGGCCTGTCTGCCTGTCTGTCGGCCTGTCTGCCTGTCTGTCGGCCTGTCTGTCTGTCTGTCGGCCTGTCTGTCTGTCTGTCGGCCTGTCTGTCGGCCTGCCTGTCTGTCTGTCGGCCTGTCTGCCTGTCTGTCGGCCTGTCTGTCTGTCTGTCGGCCTGTCTGTCTGTCTGTCGGCCTGTCTGTCTGTCTGTCGGCCTGCCTGTCTGTCTGTCGGCCTGTCTGCCTGTCTGTCGGCCTGTCTGTCTGTCTGTCGGCCTGTCTGTCTGTCGGCCTGTCTGCCTGTCTGTCGGCCTGCCTGTCTGTCGGCCTGTCTGTCTGTCTGTCGGCCTGTCTGTCTGTCTGTCGGCCTGCCTGTCTGTCGGCCTGCCTGTCTGTCGGCCTGTCTGTCTGTCTGTCGGCCTGTCTGTCTGTCTGTCGGCCTGTCTGTCTGTCTGTCGGCCTGTCTTGACATAACTTTTTACTTATTTTTAAAATGTTTTCCATTTTCTCTTAAGAAATGTTAAGTGAATCCAGGCTCTGCTTTTCAATAGACCTCGACTGCTTGGGTTCCATTCACTGGTACAGTACAATAGACCTGTGTGACTAGAGCCCTGTTCTACTTACAATAGACCTGTGAGACTGCAGCACTGTGCTGGAGAGATTTGAAGCCCTCTGTCTCCTCTGCACCCCAGAGATATAGAAACTCAGACAAACTGTTACAGCAGTGTCTATTATGCTAGGGAATTAGGAGAATATGAGGTGTCGAGAGAAAGACAGAGACTAAGAAGTTTTAAGTTCACACAGTACAGTAGCACTGATTTGATTTCATGAAGTTAAAAATACCATTTGTTAGCAGTTGCTTGTTTTTTGAGAGAAGAGTTGCAGAAGGGGAAACTCCTGATTGTCCTTGTCACCATCACTATGATAGATCACTCTTCAGGTTTTAGTCAGTGGCTGTGTTCTTGTCTCTTTGAGCTGTAAAATCAAGCCTTCAATTGTGTTAGTTCAGTTGTCTATGTGAACTGTTGCACTATTCATAGGTCACAGGTAGATTTACTGTTTGGATTTTAGTTTAAAGCTGGAATCCTTAGTGGTCATACTGCCACGTCCAAACTGCCACGTCCAAACTGCCACGTCCAAACTGCCACGTCCAAACTGCCACGTCCGTTTGAGATATTACAACAACAAAGACGCTACTGTCCCCCCCCCCCCCCCCCCTCTGACATCACTGCATGTGAGATAGAACAGAAAAATATGGTCTGCAACTTTATTTTACGTTGATGCGCGACGCTTCCCCAGCTCTCTGAGGCGGACAGTGGAGGTTTTTGCCCTACTGAGGATTCCATCTTTACGGGAGCATACGCCTGCTGTAGGACAGGTTGTCTACAGTCAGTCAATCAGTCAGTCAATCAGTCAGTCTACAGCCAGTCAGTCAATTAGTCAGTCTACAGCCAGTCAGTCAATTAGTCAGTCTACAGCCAGTTAATCAGTCAGTCAATCAGTCAGTCTACAGCCAGTCAGTCAATTAGTCAGTCTACGGCCAGTCAGTCAATTAGTCAGTCTACAGCCAGTTAATTAGTCAGTCTACAGCCAGTTAATCAGTCAGTCTACAGTCAGATTGTCAGTCAGTCAGTGTACAGTAAGCGTTTCAGTCTAAAGTCAGGCAGTCAGTAAAACAGTCAGTCTACAGCCATTTAGTCAGTCTACAGCCAGCCAGTTAGTCAGTCTGCCTGACTAGACGGATTTCCTGACTGTAGACTGTCTGTAGATTGACTGACTGACTGACTGTAGCCTGACTGTAGACTGATTGCCTGACTGTAATCAGTCTACAGTCAGGCAATCAGTCTACAGACAGTCTACAGTCAGTGTGTGTGTATAACCTGTAATTATTAGCTGTCTGAAGCAGCTGTGGGAGCTGACCAGGGTTAGAGAGAGCACAGCATGGGAACTAGGGGAGGTTTCTATTCCAGAGAAATCAGAACCAACCAACCAGCAGCCTAATTACTCTCTCTGAGTTACGATGAACAATGGCTCCAGGGCTGTGTGTGTGTGTGTGTGTGTGTGTGTGTGTGTGTGTGTGTGTGTGTGTGTGTGTGTGTGTGTGTATATATATATAAAAGCCTTGGGTCTCACCATACACCATGCATTATGGCCCTAGTCCCAGCAGTATACAGTAAGTGGTACTTGTACATGGTGTTTAGTGCCAAGGCCCACCACTCAGTCCTCTCTGCTGACCAGCCTTACCATGCCTACCGCCCACTGAGGCCTGATGGAGAGCCTGTGGACCGGAATGTGCACACACACACACACACACACACACACACTAACACATTCAATTACATTCCATGAGCAACAGAGGGCTAACTGAGATGTCGTATATGGCTAGCTGCTGGGCATGTTGTTTGCTTCAACGGAAAACAAGAGGCACAGCAAAAAGACTGAGAGAGCTTGTTGCGGCCAGGTTGCTCAAGATCCACTGCAAAATTAGACGTCCGTCCAGGTAAGCAGGATGTCAGGAGATTACGTCAACCGTCCTCTAGGGGCAACAGTGAGCGCTATTACCATCAAGTAGGCTTAGGTTTTGCTAGGATGCTGTGGAAGTGGATGGTGGATCGGGGTAAACTGTGAGCTCTGGCTTTGAGTGTTGTGTGATCAATTTCAGTACTAAGCACTCATTTTAGAACATTTTTGTACCCTGTCCCAAACCTTAACTCTTAACTTAACCATTTGGAATTGATGCCTAAACTTAAAGGTGCAATAATGCAGAAATTGCTCTGCCATTTCCTGGTTGCTAACATTCTGTTTGACTAATTACAGTTTATGCAGTGGTAGAAAAAGTACCCAATTTTCATACTTGAGTAAAGATACTTTAATAGAAAACAACTCAAGTAAAAGTGGAAGTCACCCAGTAAAATACTACTTGAGTAGTCTAAAAGTATTTGGATTTAAATGTACTTAAAGTATCAAAAGTAAAAGTATAAATCATTAACAATTTCTTATATTAAGCAAACCAGACAACACGATTTTCTTGATTTTTTTAAATTTACGGCTTGCCAGGGGCACAGTTCAACACTCAGACAAAATTCACAAACAAAACATGTGTGTTTAGTGAGTCTGCCAGATCAGACGCAGTAGGGATGACCAGGGATGTTCTCTTGATAAGTGCGTGAATTACACCATTTTCCTGTCCTGCTACAAATTCTAAATGTAAGGATGGGTGTCAGGGAAAAATGTAAGGGATAAAAAGTACATTATTTTATTTAGGAATGTAGTGAAGTAAAAGTAGTCAAAAAATATAAATAGTAAAGGACAGATACCCCCAAAAAACGACTTAAGTAAAAAATACTTTTAAGTAGTACTTAAGTACTTAACACTACTGAGTTTGTGACAAAAGCAAGCAATGTAGAGAATCATTGTACCATCTAAACCGCTGTGAAATATATTTTCAATAGACAAAAATATCGTATTTTCAGTTGTTTGAAGATGATGTACAAAACCGAATGTGAAAGACTCAAAACAAAACATAAGAACGGGGAAGCATAGAAATAGAGCACATAGAACACATCTACCGCTTCTTAGACTTGCTTTCAATGAGAATGAAATATCTTTAACTCACATTTCTATGTGAATTTGGCAAGGTCACGCCCAAAAAGTTACTTATTGCAGCTTTAACCATGGAGTTGTATTTGTTTTTTTTACCCAATGCTAAACCTTAACCCTTAACTTAACCATTCAAAATGAATGCCTTAACTTAACCATTCAAAATGAATGCCTTAACTTAACCATTCAAAATGAATGCCTTAATTTAACCATTCAAAATGAATGCTTTAACTTAACCATTCAAAATGAATGCCTTAACTTAACCATTCAAAATGAATGCCTTAATTTAACCATCCAAAACGAATGCCTTAATTTAACCATTCAAAATGAATGCCTTAACGTAACCATTCAAAATGAATGCCTTAACGTAACCATCCAAAACGAATGCTTTAAAATGTAATATTTGTTGATTGTACAGTGGGTTGTGGACTGCAGTTGAAGCTTAAACAACTCCTCTACATGTTCGATTGTTCTGCTCAGAGTCACTCCTTGTTCATTATCAGCACACCTGGTTGCAAATATTATTTGAAATCTTTAAAATACTGTGAGTGTTTGCTCTAGCCTGCATGCACTGCCAGGTGGGTGGGGTTTACCGTTTTGGGGCTATTCTATTGGTCCATTAAGCCAGGCGAGCTCAATCAAGCACAGAGACTTTTAAAAAATGATTTCAAACAGTATTTGAAGCCAGGTCTGATTATCAGATTGTTAAATGCAATACAAGGCTAGTTTAGCTGCTGTCTCACAATTGACAGGCATGAATAGATATCGTTCCTGGAGGTTATACTGTAGGGTAATCTGATGGCTTCATATTCAACCACTCATACCAAGTCGTTTCACTGTCATAAAAAATATAATTGCAATTTTATTAGCCGGACAAATGAGCCACAACATAGCTGCGTATATACACGAAATGGCACCCTATTCCCTATTTGGTGCACTCCTTTTGATCATGTCCCATAGGTCAAAAGTGGTGCACTATATAGGGAATATGATGCCATTTGGGACGGACGCAGAGACGTGATGAAAATACATTATAGCCTCATAGTCTATAAGAGTTCTGCCAACGCAAGCGTTTGAGGAGCTGTTCAGAGGAGAGACGTGCTGAAAGCGCACTGCCGCTGGTCAATAGAAACTCGTTCTTTGGGGATGTTGTCAGCGGATGTAGGCGAATCAATTTACCATCGATTAAGAATATTTATTCAGTATAAAAAAAATGCACAGCACGTTCAATAGAACATTCAATCAATGCATTGCGTCAGTTTCTATGTACATGTTTAGCAATAGTCAGATTTTAATAGACGTGGACAATAGGACGCCACAGCAATATATTTAGAGGGAAACAGGTTATGATATATATTTGTTATCTTCCGATTTTAAAATGCTAATTATTTCACACAAACCTATTTAGTCAAAGAAAGCACCTGGGAAGTCTAATTGGCAGTATTTGAACTCAAAGTAGGCTATAAAAAGTGACGTATATACAGTAAAATTACTAATTTAACTTTTAACATATACGCTAATTGGATGAGGATATATCCATTAATTTACGTCCGGTGGTTAGCTGTTGCTATTAATAGCCCAGGAAAATAATTTGGAGCGAGATAATGATCCATGTCCGTTAATCAATAGAGTGGATCCGCACTGAGTGACAGTCAGTCAGTCAACTACAGTCAGTCTGTCAGTCAGTCGCAGGCAGCCGGCATGTGAAAGAATGCAGAGCGGGGGTGGGGCTGTTTCTCGGAGCATCTACATTCCAAACGCTCCATTGCCGGTAGAGATCATTCTTAGCCTGAAGACAAAGAGAGAAGCCCACGCTGGTGACTTGGTTGGGACTCCGGATCCACCGCCCTAAATCAATTACAATTTCATTTGGTTAGGCTGCTCCATGTTTCCACTATACTCAAACTGGACAGTGTTCCTTCTCTACCCAATGGAGAGCACTTACCGGATTTGACTTAACTCTTCATCTCTCTTCCTCTACTCATCCACCGACGGTTGATCTGTTCTCAGTGTAACGCTCGCTGTGCACCTGCGCTTGGGAGAAGGGCGTGGAGATACACACGAAAGGTACTCGTACGCGGCCAGGCTGAGTGAACAGGGGAGTTGGCCGGGTTCTTCCGCGCGCATGGAGGGAGACGTTATGGACAAGCTAGATAGCATGGCTGCGGTGTGTGACTTCGATCCCATTGCGGGAAGCGTCCCGGCCACCAAAGTGGAGATCACAGTGTCATGCAGGTAAGCTTGCAGAAACCGCTGGCTCTGTATCTCTCACAGATAGGTCCGTTGCGCTTCGGGGAACAGCGGGCAATACGAATCGCCCAGTTGCAAAGTTAATAGACCTTAGCCTAATGATGGAATTGATATTTGTATCGGTGATATTATTGGCCTCTATAGATGTCATATTACATGTGCAGGGAGAGGGTTAGACGGTAACTAGGCAAAGGAAACCCCATTTTCTGAACATGGTGTAATGTGGACATTTCATGTCTAACTTTTAATCAAGTTTTTTTTTTTTACTCTGTGAGATTTTCCTGAGATTTTTGTTTTTAAGGGTGGGGATGGGTGCGAGACTGTTAGACACAAACCGTTCCCCCATGTGTTTGCTGCGCCACTTTTCCAGCCAGTGAATAAAACAGCCGCGTGCCACAGTTGATATCGACGGTCGGAGAGTTTGTGGGGTGAAAAGTTCGCCTGAGGCGCGTGGCTCTTGTGTTGCCTGCTGCGAAATCTCTATAGAATAAGCATCGCAGCATCGCAGCAGCAGCATCGCAGCACAGTTGAAAAAATATATGGCAAATAGAAATCCAATATGGATGGTGTTAAGAGACAGATGAGAAGTGTTGAATGGAGCTCATGGGTGGGAATAATAACAACAAGATAACTCATGTAAAATATACTGACTGTGTCTGTAAAATGTATATAGGTTCAGAACTTTTGTGAAACGGGACAGTTCAAAATGTATGGCAAATAGAAATCAAACTGGATGGACATCAGAAATGTCTGATGTCCGTAAAATGTATGTTATTATGTATCAGCTGGAAGTAGAAGACTAGGTGTTGTTGTTTATTAGTTTACTCCATTTAGAGGAGGGGTGGAGGGTTAGGGGAATATAATAAACAGGTTTTAGTATGTTATTATGTATCAGCTGGAAGTAGAAGACTAGGTGTTGTTGTTTATTAGTTTACTCCATTTAGAGGAGGGGTGGAGGGTTTGGGGAATATAATAAACAGGTTTTAGTATGTTATTATGTATCAGCTGGAAGTAGAAGACTAAGTGTTGTTGTTTATTAGTTTACTCCATTTAGAGGAGGGGTGGAGGGTTTGGGGAATATAATAAACAGGTTTTAGTATGTTATTATGTATCAGCTGGAAGTAGAAGACTAAGTGTTGTTGTTTATTAGTTTACTCCATTTAGAGGAGGGGTGGAGGGTTTGGGGAATATAATAAACAGGTTTTAGTATGTTATTATGTATCAGCTGGAAGTAGAAGACTAAGTGTTGTTGTTTATTAGTTTACTCCATTTAGAGGAGGGGTGGAGGGTTAGGGGAATATAATAAACAGGAAAAATATATTTAAACAAAAATATACAGTATATTTTAAATATATATATATATATATACAAACAAATATATATTTGGGTTAGGGGAATATAATAAAGGAAAAAAAATATTTTAAAAAGACATGTGTGTATGTGTGTATGTATGTATGTATGTATGTGTGTGTGTGTGTGTGTGTGTGTGTGTGTGTGTGTGTGTGTGCTTGCGTGCGTGCCCAATTTTTCAGTTTTTGATTTGTTAAAAAAGTTTGAAATATCCAATAAATGTCGTTCCACTTCATGATTGTGTCCCACTTGTTGTTGATTCTTCACAAAAAAATACAGTTTTATATCTTTATGTTTGAAGCCTGAAATGTGGCAAAAGATCGCAAAGTTCAAGGGGGCCGAATACTTTCGCATATGTATGTATGTATGTACGTATATGTGTATGTGTGTGTGTATGTGTCTCTGTGTGTATGTATATGTGTGTATGCATGTGTGTGTGTGTATATGTATTTATGTATGTGTGTGTGTGTGTGTGTGTGTATGTATGTGTGTGTGTGTGTGTGTGTGTCAATGTGTGTGTGTGTGTGTGTGTGTGTGTATATGTGTCTCTGTGTGTATGTATGTGTGTGTGTGTATGTGTGTGTGTATATGTGTGTATATGTGTGTGTGTGTGTGTGTGTGTGTGTGTGTGTGTGTATATGTGTCTCTGTGTGTATGTATATATATATATGTATGTATGTATGTATGTACTTATGTGTGTGTGTATGTATGTATGTATGTATGTATGTATGTATGTATGTATGTATGTATGTATGTATGTATGTATGTATGTGTGTGTGTGTGTGTGTGTGTGTGTGTGTGTGTGTGTGTGTATATGTGTGTATATGTGTGTGTGTGTATGTATGTGTGTGTGTATGTATGTGTGTGTGTGTGTGTGTGTGAGTCAATGTTTGTGTGTGTGTGTATGTATATGTGTGTGTATGTGTGTGTGTGTGTGTGTGTGTGTGTGTGTATATGTGTCTCTGTGTGTGTGTGTGTGTGTGTGTACCCGGCTACCTGGGGAGGCAAGTATTCTAGTGGTTACAGTGTTGGGCCAGTCACCAAAAGTTTGGTGAATTGAATACCGAGCTGCCAAGGTCAAAATCTGTCGTTCTGCCCCTGAACAATGCAGTTAACCCACTGTTCCTAGTCCGTCATTGTAAATACGAATTTGGTCATAACTGACTTGCCTAGTTAAATAAAGGTTACATAAAATGAAATATATATGTATGTATACATATATGTATGAAATGATGCAGACAATTACATTGATGGAAGCTACAATGTATCTGCAATATTAAATCTGATCTACCCCCCCCCCCCCCCCCCCTCCAAAAAAGAAAGAAAAGCATAGCACATGTAGCCAAGTTTTTCCCACAATTCCTAGCCTAATCATTTTGCCACGACAACTGCGTCCAACTGCCCTCACTACAGTGGCGTGGATTGGGGTGGGGTTTGAGAAGGACAATGCTCCCACACACTATTATTTGTCCAGCTTCATCGTAAAGCAGATGCAGTGCCATCAGAAATGATACACTACCCCTGGACTTTTTCCACATTTTGTTGTGTTACAGTCTGGATTTAAAATGGATTACATTGAGATTGTGTGTCCCTGGCCTACACACAATACCCCATAATGTCAAAGTGGAATTATGTTTTTAGAAACTTTTACACATTAATAATACAAGAAAAGCTGAAATGCCTTGAGTCAGTAAGTATTCAATCCCTTTGTTGTTATGGCAAGCCTAAATACGATTAGGAGTAAAAATGTGCTTAAAAAGTCACATAATAAGTTGCATGAACTCACTCTGTGTGCAATAATAGTGTTTAACTTGATTTTTTAAATGATTACCTCCTCTCTGTATCCCACATATACAAGTAACTATATCTAAGGCCCCTCAGTTGAGCAGTGAATTTCAAACATAGATTCAACCACAAAGACCAGGGAGGTTTTCCATTGCCTTGCAAATAAGGGCACCTATTGGTAGATGGGTAAAAAAAACAACAACCTGACATTGAGTATCCCTTTGAGCATGGTGAAGTTTATAAATTATACTTTGGATGGTGTGTCTATATACCCAGTCACTACAAAGATACAGGCGTCCTTCCTAACTCAGTTGCCGGAGAGGAAGGAAACCCCTCAGGCATTTCACCATTAGGCCATTGGTTACTTTAAAACAGTTTGTATTTGTATTTATTATGGATCCCCATTAGCTGTCGCCAAGGCAACAACATTAATGCAGTTGTATAAAACATTTTTGAAACATTACAAAGCATTTCACAACAGGTTTCACATCAGGTTTCACATCAGGTTTCACATCAGGTTTCACAACAGGTTTCACATCAGGTTTCACAACAGGTTTCACATCAGGTTTCACATCAGGTTTCACATCAGGTTTCACATCAGGTTTCACAACAGGTTTCACATCAGGTTTCACATCAGGTTTCACAACAGGTTTCACATCAGGTTTCACAACAGGTTTCACAACAGGTTTCACATCAGGTTTCACATCAGGTTTCACATCAGGTTTCACAACAGGTTTCACATCAGGTTTCACATCAGGTTTCACAACAGGTTTCACATCAGGTTTCACAACAGGTTTCACAACAGGTTTCACATCAGGTTTCACATCAGGTTTCACATCAGGTTTCACAACAGGTTTCACATCAGGTTTCACATCAGGTTTCACAACAGGTTTCACATCAGGTTTCACAACAGGTTTCACAACAGGTTTCACATCAGGTTTCACATCAGGTTTCACCCTCGGGCCGCTATTCTACTACCACATACAACACAACACAAAATCCATGTGTACATGTGTGTATAGGGCATATGTATGTATGTCATAGCCACCGCTGTTCCATTTTTAAATGTGTTAAAAAAAAAAAAAATCTGTTTCTACTGCTTGCATCAGGTGCTTGATGTGGAATAGAGTTCCATGTAGTCATGGCTCTGTGTAGTACTGTGTGCCTCCCATAGTCTGTTCTGGACTTGGGGTCTGTGAAGAGACCTCTGGTGGCATATCTTGTGGTGGGTGTCCGAGCTGTGTGCTAATAGTTTAAACAGACAGCTTGGTGCATTCAACATGTCAATACCTCTCACAAATACAAGTAGTGCCAAAGTCAATCTCTCCTCTATTTTGAGCCAGGAGAGATTGACATGAATATTATTAATGTTAGCTCTCCATGTACATTAAAGGGCCAGCCGTGCTGCCCTGTTCTGAGTCCAATTGTACTTTTCCTAAGCCCCTCTTTGTGGCAACTGACCACACGACTGGACACTAGTCCAGGTGCGACAAATCTAGGGACTGTAGGATTTAGCGTTGTTGAGAGTTTAATGACTGTGATATGAGAAAACTACAACATTGTAGTTACTCCAACTACAACTACTCCGTAGTTACTCCATAATACTCACCTAAATGACATAGTGAAAAGAAGGAAGCCTGTACAGAATAACAATATTCCAAAACAAGCATCCTGTCTGCAATAAGGAACTAAAGTAAAACTGCAAAAAATATGGCAAAGATATTAACTTTACGTCCTGAATACAAGTGTTATGTTTGGGGCAAATCCAACACCACTCTTCATATTTTCAAGCATGGTGGTGGCTGCATCATGTTATGGGTATGCTTGTCATCGGCAAGGACTTGGGAGTTTTTTTAGGATAAAAATAAACGGAATAGAGCTAAACACAGGCAAAATCCTAGAGGAAATCCTGGTTCAGTCTGCTTTCCAACAGACACTGGGAGACAAATTCACCTTTCAGCAGGACAATAACCTAATAACCTAGATGAAATATACACAGGAGTTGCTTACCAAGACAACACTGAAGGTTCCTGAGTGGCCTAGTTACAGTTTTAACTTAAATCTGCTTGAAAATCAATGGCAAGACTTGAAAATGGCTGTCTAGCAATTATCAACAACCAATTTGACAGTTTTTTAAAGAATTTGTAAAACAATAATGTGCAAATATTGTACAATCCAGGTGTGGAACGATCTTAGAGACTTACCCAGAAAGACTCACAGCTGTAATCGATGCCAAAGGTGATTCTAACATGTATTGACAACTTATGTAAATGTGATATTTCTGTATTTCATTTGCAATAAATTAAATAATTTGAAAATCAATTTAATCCGTTCACGCTGTAACACAAACAAAATGTGGAATAAATCAAAGGGTATAAATACTTTCTGAAGGCACTGGAGAGGCCACGGCGACCTTAATCGGCTGTTCCTGTATTAAATTCAGTTGGCAATTTCCATTAGAGGTCTGGGAGGTGGAAATAAACAGATAATCAAATAACGATAGCCTGTTATCAAGTCCATCTGGAGTCATATACAGTGGGGCAAAAAAGTATTTAGTCAGCCACCAATTGTGCAAGTTCTCCCACTTAAAAAGATGAGAGAGGCCTGTAATTTTCATAATAAGTACACTTCAACGATGACAGACAAAATTAGAAAAAAAATCCAGAAGATCACATTGTAGGATTTTTAATGAATTTATTTGCAAATTATGGTTTCTAACAGAGGCTATACTAGTCGCATGTTGGTTAGGCTATCCCTCATTGTAACTTAAAGGGCACATGCTGAATTTTTCTCAATACCGGCAATTGATGAGTGTGTCACAGAACTATCAGAAATCAATATGATGTCACCGGCCCTGGAGGAGGAGAGAGATTGATCAGGGGCTTTACTTTGATGCTGCTTGTGGTCTCCCTGGAGCTGCTTACACACACACATGAACACACGCGCACACACACACACACACACACACACACACACACACACACACACACACACACACACACACACACACACACACACACACACACACACACACACACACACACACACACACACACACACACGTGCACACACACACAAACACACAAACACAGACACGAACACACAAACACACCCTCCTATAAATAAATAGGCTCACCACTGGCTATTCAATTAACTGGAGGGGAAATTGATATGGTACTGTAGATGCATTACAGTTTAACTTAATGTGTAATAGTCAGCTTAACCTTGTGTATTCATTTAATATTCAAATGAAGTCTAACTTATCCATCCAATCACCAAGCTGTCTCTGTTTCCTTTATTAATGACTCCCTTTGACTGTGACCTTTTGACTGACGTATAGAATCTGAAGCCAGATGTAACAGACAGTAGCACTGTTCTTCTGTGCTTAGTTTTAATGTGTATTTGGCCAATAAACCGCTACGTGGACAAATGTCACCCTGTTCTATATATAGTCCGCTACAGTTGAGCACTTGGACCCAGGTCAGTAGTGTGTAGGTGAGAAATTAGAGAAAATAAGTGTGTGTAAAGGCCTCAGATTGCAGCACATATGGAATTGAATTGGCGCTCAGCTCTGCTTTCACCCCTACAGCCATTCTAAGATTCTTATCAGCCATTCTAAGGTTCTTATCAGCCATTCTAAGATTCTTATCAGCCATTCTAAGATTCTTATCAGCCATTCTAAGGTTCTTATCAGCCATTCTAAGATTCTTATCAGCCATTCTAAGATTCTTATCAGCCATTCTAAGATTCTTATCAGCCATTCTAAGATTCTTATCAGCCATTCTAAGATTCTTATCAGCCATTCTAAGGTTCTTATCAGCCATTCTAAGATTCTTATCAGCCATTCTAAGATTCTTATCAGCCATTCTAAGATTCTTATCAGCCATTCTAAGATTCTTATCAGCCATTCTAAGGTTCTTATCAGCCATTCTAAGATTCTTATCAGCCATTCTAAGATTCTTATCAGCCATTCTAAGATTCTTATCAGCCATTCTAAGATTCTTATCAGCCATTCTAAGATTCTTATCAGCCATTCTAAGATTGTTATCAAATCCCACCTGCCTGCCGCCGCCGTCAAGGCAGTAAAGCTCCGACAAAACGGGAGGTGCAGAAGGAGATAACCCCTTCAGTATCAAAATATTTATCTGAAGGCAGATTGTTTCTATCACACAGCAACAGACAGACAGACCATGGCTTTCTGTTTAAAAGGACCTGGGACTCTGAGCACTCCAACCCTGATAGGAGATGGTCTGTATGTGTCGCTGCCTGTCTGGCCTTAGAGAGATACAGTGCTGCATGAATACAGGGCAGACAGAGAGGTTTGAATCCAAGATCAGGGATTTCTATTGGAGCTGTTTAGAAGTAGTGTAACCTAGTTACTTTCTTGGCCCCTAAGACCCTCACAAATTTCTACAGATGCACCATTGAGAGTATTCTGTCAGGCTGGATCACTGCTTGGTACGGTAACTGCAGCACCGCCTGCAACCGCAAGGCTCTCCAGAGGGTGGTGCCGGTCAGCCCAACGCATCACTGGGGGCGCACTGCCTGCCCTCCTGGACATCTACAGTACCCAGTGTCACAGGAAGGCTAAGAAGATCATCAAGGACCTATTCTGGACTCTGACGTTGCTCGTTCTGACATCGCTCTTTCTGATATTTTTGTATGTCTTTCTTTTATTTTTTGGGGATTATGTGCCTATTGTTTTGTATTGCTAGGTATTATTACTGCACTGGTGGAGCACCTGCGATAACATCTGCAAATCTGTGTACACAACCAATAAACTTTGATTTGCTTTGATTTGCTTACCGCCACAATGGGTCCACAGACGACGCAATCGCAATCACACTGCGCACTGCCCTAACCCATCTGGACAAGAGGAATACCTATGTTAGAATGCTGTTCATCGACTACAGCTCAGTATTTAACACCATTGTACCCTCCAAACTCGTCATTAAGCTCGAGACCCTGGGTCTCGACCCCGCCCTGTGCAACTGGGTACTGGACTTCCTGGCGGGCCGTCCCCAGGTGGTGAGGGTAGGTAACAACATCTCCACCCCGCTGATCCTCAACACTGGGGCCCCACAAGGGTGCATTCTCAGCCCTCTCCTGTACTCCCTGTTCACCCATGACTGTGTGGCCATGCACGCCTCCAACTCAATCATCAAGTTTGCAGACGACACTACAGTGGTAGGCTTGATTACCAACAACGACGAGACGGCCTACAGGGAGGAGGTGAGGGCACTCGGAGTGTGGTGTCAGGAAAATAACCTCTCCCTCAATGTCAACAAAACAAAGGAGATGATCGTGGACTCCAGGAAACAGCAGAGGGAGCAGCCCCCTATCCACATCGATGGGACAGTAGTGGAGAGGGTGGAAAGTTTTAAGTTCCTCGGCGTACACATCACGGACAAACTGAAATGGTCCACCCACACAGACAGCGTGGTGAAGAAGGCGCAGCAGCGCCTCTTCAACCTCAGGAGGCTGAAGAAATTCGGCTTGTCACCAAAAACACTCATAAACTTCTACAGATGCACAATCGAGAGCATCCTGTCGGGCTGTATCACCGCCTGGTACGGCAACTGCTCCGCCCACAACCGTAAGGTTCTCCAGAGGGTAGTGAGGTCTGCACAACGCATCACCGGGGGCAAACTACCTGCCCTCCAGGACACCTACACCACCCAATGTCATAGGAAGGCCAAAAAGATCATCAAGGACAACAACCACCCGAGCCACAGCCTGTTCACCCCGCTATCATCCAGAAGGCGAGGTCAGTACAGGTGCATCAAAGCAGGGACCGAGAGACTGAAAAACAGCTTCTATCTCAAGGCCATCAGACTGTTAAACAGCCATCACTAACATTGAGTGGCTGCTGCCAACATACTGACTCAACTCTAACCACTTTAATAATGGAGAAATTGATGTAATAAATGCATCACTAGCCACTTTAAACAATGCCACTTTATATAATGTTTACATATCCTACATTACTCATCTCATACGTATATACTGTACTCTATACCATCTACTGCATCTTGCCTATGCCGTTCTGTACCATCACTCATTCATATATTTTTATGTACATATTCTTATTCATTCCTTTACACTTGTGTGTATAAGGTAGTTATGAAATTGTTAGGTTAGATTACTTGTTAGATATTACTGCATGGTCGGAACTAGAAGCACAAGCATTTCGCTACACTCGCATTAACATCTGCTAACCATGAGTATGTGAGAAATAAAATTGGATTTGATTTCTGTTTCTATTGGAGCGGTCTATATTCAGTCTCTTTGGCGTGGAGAGTTAGACAGACAGGAAATGGAATAGTCGAGGTCCAGCTGAGCTCAGGACAGGGATGTGCTCTGTGTGGTTTTTGGATCAGTTGGTTTGGTCGGTAAGTAGGTTGTTTGTTGAGTATCTTGTCAGTTGAGCATCTTGTCAGTTGAGCATCTTGTTGGTTGAGAATCTTGGGTGTTGAGCGTCTTGATATTGATAGTTGAGTATCTGGTCAGTTAAGATTCTTGTTAGTTGATCATCTTGATGGTTGAGCATCTTGTCAGTTGAGAATCTTGATGTTGATCATTTTGCTGTTTGAGCATCCTACTGGTTGAGCATCTTGCTGGTTGAGAATCTTGGCTGTATGATTCATGGGTTGGTTTCCTGTACATACACTAAATGGTTTGTTTGGTTACATCAGGCATAATAATAAGCACAAGAGGATGAGTAACTGTGACTCCAGCTGTATTTCTCTCTGTGTGTCTCCACCAGCTGAGATCCTGTGTAACGGTGTTAAATCAAATCAAATCAAATGTATTTATATAGCCCTTCGTACATCAGCTGATATCTCAAAGTGCTGTACAGAAACCCAGCCTAAAACCCCAAACAGCAAGCAATGCAGGTGTAGAAGCACGTTGGCTAGGAAAAACTCCCTAGAAAGGCCAAAACCTAGGAAGAAACCTAGAGAGGAACCAGGCTATGTGGGGTGGCCAGTCCTCTTCTGGCTGTGCCGGGTGGAAATTATAACAGAACATGGCCAAGATGTTCAAATGTTCATAAATGACCAGCATGGTCGAATAATAATAAGGCAGAACAGTTGAAACTGGAGCAGCAGCACAGCCAGGTGGACTGGGGAGAGCAAGGAGTCATCATGTCAGGTAGTCCTGGGTCATGGTCCTAGGGCTCAGGTCCTCCGAGAGAGTGAAAGAAAGAGAGAAAGAGAGAATTAGAGAGAGCACACTTAAATTCACACAGGACACCGAACAGGACAGGAGAAGTACTCCAGATATAACAAACTGACCCTAGCCCCCCGACACATAAACTACTGCAGCATAAATACTGGCGGCTGAGACAGGAGGGGTCAGGAGACACTGTGGCCCCATCCGAGGACACCCCCAGACAGGGCCAAACAGGAAGGATATAAACCCACCCACTTTGCCAAAGCACAGCCCCCACACCACTAGAGGGATATCTTCAACCACCAACTTACCATCCTGAGACAAGGCTGAGTATAGCCCACAAAGATCTCTGCCACGGCACAACCCAAGGGGGGGGCGCCAACCCAGTTAAATGACCTAACGTTAACAAGGACTTTAGCGACTGTAAGTGACTCCAGATAGATAACCAGTGTGTGACTAGTTTTAGTCGTATGTACATGATACACATGGTACATGGTATACACTGCCCAACAAAATTCCTTCCTTCTCAGCAATGCAATAAACACTGTGTTTCTTGTTTCCTGGTAACGGAGAGATGGAGCAAAAACAGAACTGACAAAATGTCACCAACCCCCTGAAGGGTAGAAACTAGTGTTTTTTTTTCTTATTTCACCATTTGTTTTCCTTCATTTCCTTTTCTTTCTCCCTGGAAAGACCACTGGGTTTATCTTTTCCTCTGTGTCCTTTTCTTTCTGCCTGGAAAGACCAATTGGTTTATTTTTTCCTCTGTGTCCTTTTCTTACTCCCTGTAAAGATCGAACCCCATGACACAAGTCATTATTAATACCTATGGAGGTGATAGGATAGACCTATCTACCATTGGGCAAAAACTGGTTGAAGAAACCTTGTTTCCACGTCAATTCAACCCCATCTATGTGATGATGTTGAATCAACGTGGAAAATTGATTGGATTTGCAACAAGTCATTAAACGTTAAGGGCATATTGTCTTTTTCCTCAACGGACTTTGAACCTAAATCCAACGACATGGTGACATTTTGTGTTGATTTCACATTTGAATTCATGTTCGTTGACAACTCAACCAAATGTAAATCAAAACTAGAAGTTGAACTGACGTCTGTGCCCAGTGGGTGCAGACCAGCTCCTAAAGTAAATTCACAACAGGGAAATTCACGTAAGTCACTCAGAATCCAGGCCCCTTTATACCTCACCAGTTCTCTGTTCTGGAACACTTACCATTCCACAGAGGAAGAAGAGATTTGGAGAGAAGATTCTCTAGAAGGTTGCTGACAGTCGAGCCTCTCTCTCTCTCTGCTCTCTAGAACAGGCAGGTCACACACACACACACACACACACACACACACACACACACACACACACACACACACACACACACACACACACACTGACTGTTTCTATTATGGTTGAGGACACACTAGAGAGCATCAGTGAATCTCTATCTCCGGCGTTTCTTTACTACTCCACAGATAGAGACTCACCCCCATGCCCCCCCATGCCCTCTGATGCCCCCCATGCCCTCTGATGCCCCCCATGCCCTCTGATGCCCCCCCATGCCCTCTGATGCCCCCCCATGCCCTCTGATGCCCCCCCAAAGCCCTCTGATGCCCCCCATGCCCTCTGATGCCCCCCATGCCCTCTGATGCCCCCCCAATGCCCTCTGATGCCCCCCCATGCCCTCTGATGCCCCCCCAATGCCCTCTGATGCCCCCCATGCCCTCTGATGCCCCCCATGCCCTCTGATGCCCCCCCATGCCCTCTGATGCCCCCCAATGCCCTCTGATGCCCCCCCATGACCTCTAATGCCCCCCATGCCCTCTGATGCCCCCCCATGCCCTCTGATGCCCCCCCAATGCCCTCTGATGCCCCCCCATGCCCTCTGATGCCCCCCATGCCCTCTGATGCCCCCCATGCCCTCTGATGCCCCCCCATGCCCTCTGATGCCCCCCCAATGCCCTCTGATGCCCCCCCATGCCCTCTAATGCCCCCCATTTCCTCTGATGCCCCCCCATGCCCTCTGATGCCCCCCCAATGCCCTCTGATGCCCCCCCATGCCCTCTGATGCCCCCCCATGCCCTCTGATGCCCCCCATGCCCTCTGATGCCCCCCCATGCCCTCTGATGCCCCCCATGCCCTCTGATGCCCCCCCATGCCCTCTGATGCCCCCCATGCCCTCTGATGCCCCCCATGCCCTCTGATGCCCCCCCATGCCCTCTGATGCCACCCCAAGGCCCTCTGATGCCCCCCCATGCCCTCTGATGCCCCCCCATGCCCTCTGATGCCCCCCCAATGCCCTCTGATGCCCCCCCATGCCCTCTGATGCCCCCCCATGCCCTCTGATGCCCCTCCAATGCCATCTGATGCCCCCCCAATGCCCTCTGATGTCCCCCCATGCCCTCTGATGCCCCCCATGCCCTCTGATGCCCCCCCATGCCCTCTGATGCCCCCCATGCCCTCTGATGCCTCCCCATGCCCTCTGATGCCCCCCCATGCCCTCTGATGCCTCCCCATGCCCTCTGATGCCCCCCCATGCCCTCTGATGCCTCCCCATGCCCTCTGATGCCCCCCCATGCCCTCTGATGCCCCCCCATGCCCTCTGATGGCACCCCCCATGCCCTCTGATGGCACCCCCCATGCCCTCTGATGCCCCCCCGTGCCCTCTGATGCCCCCCCATGCCCTCTGATGCCCCCCCATGCCCTCTGATGCCCCCCATGCCCTCTGATGGCACCCCCCATGCCCTCTGATTTCTCCCCATGTCCTCCGATGTTACCGCCCATGCCCTCTGCTGTCCCCCACCACCCCATGCCCTCTGCTGTCCCCCACCACCCCATGCCCTCTGCTGTCCTCCACCACCCCATGCCCTCTGCTGTCCCCCCCATGCCCTCTGATGGCACCCCCCATGCCCTCTGCTGCCCCCCCCCCCCTCCCCATGCTCTGTGCTCCCCCCCTCCCTTGCTGGACCCACCCCTGCATGCCCTCTGCTGGCCCCCCCATGCCCAATGCCACCCCCCACCCCCTCATGCACTCTGCTGACCCCCCCACCCCCCCCCCCCACCCCCCATGCCCTCTGCTGGCCCCACTGATTTGGTGAGATAGATTGATATAGATTGGTTAGAGTAGAATTATGTGGTGTGTGTGTGTGTGTGTGTGCGTGTGCGTGTGCACCGAGGCACAGTGAGGTCACTGAGGTTCGATGGAATTCATTACCTGCTGAGAAACACACGCAGAAAATCACAGAGGTTATATCACAACAGAGATATTTGTGACAAATAGTAGTGAAGTGTGTGCCTGTGTGTGTGGATCCCCTGGGCCCAGTGCTTGAGACCATAGATTGCTGTCCTCCAGGGACCTGTTTTATGTTTCTCCTGCTTCTCAGAATAACTGCTGCTTCTCAGTCTAACTGTCCCTCGGGGATCAATGTAGGGGAGGATAGGGACGGAGGGGGAGGAGGGAAGATGAGTGGCGGGGTGGGGTGGATGGATGAGAGGGGAATAGAGGGGGGGAGCTGAGAAGGAGTAAAGGGAGGAAACGATGGAGGACTGGAGGTGGAAAAGGGAGGGAAGAGAGAATGAGGGAGGGATGGAGTGAGGAGTGGTGGCTGGAGGAGGAAGGAGGGATGGAGAGAGGAGTGGTGGCCGGAGGAGGGATGGAGGGAGGAGTGGTGGCCGGAGGAGAAAGGAGGGATGGAGGGAGGAGTGGTGGCCGGAGGAGGAGGGAGGGATGGAGGGAGGAGTGGTGGCCGGAGGAGGAGGGAGGGATGGAGGGAGGAGTGGTGGCTGGAGGAGAAAGGAGGGATGGAGGAAATAGTGGTGGCCGGAGGAGGAGGGAGGGATGGAAGGTGGAAGGAGTGGTGGCCGGAGGAGGAAAAAGGGATGGAGGGAGGAGTGGTGGCTGGAGGAGGGAGGGATGGAGGGTGGAGTGGTGGCTGGAGGAGGAAGGAGGGATGGAGGGAGGAGTGGTGGCTGGAGGAGGGAGGGATGGAGGGTGGAGAGGTGCCCGGAGGAGAAAGGAGGGATTTTGGGGAGTTTCTCCCATTCTGGAGAGCGTCGCTGCACAGCTATTTTCAGGTCTCTCCAGAGACGTTCGATCTGGTTCAAGTCCGGGCTTTGGCCGGGCCACTCAAGGACATTCAGAGACTTGTACCGAAGCCACTCCTTTGTTGTCTTGGCTGTGTGCTTAGGGTTGTTGTGCGGTTGGAAGGTGAACCTTCGTCCCAATCTGAGATCCTGAGCACTCTGGAGCAGATTTTCATCAAGGATCTCTCTGTATTTTCCTCCGTTCATCTTTCCCTTGATCCTGTCTAGTCTCCCAGTCTGAGAGTCTTTAGGTGCCGTTTGGCAAACTCCAAGTGGGCTGTCATGTGGCTTTTACGGAGGAATGGCTTCCGTCTGGCCATTCTACCATAAAGGCCTGATTGGTGGAGTGCTGCAGAGATGGTTGTCCTTCTGGAAGGTTGTCTCATCTCCACCTAGGAACTCTCGAGCTCTGTCAGAGTGACCATCGGGTTCTTGGTCACCTCCATGACCAAGGCCTTTCTCCCCCGATTACTCAGTTTGGCCAGGCGGCCAGCTCTAGGAAGTCTTGGTGGTTCCAAACTTTCTTCGACCTTGAGGCTTGGTTTTTGCTCTGATGTGCACTGTCAACTGTGGGATGTTATATAGACAAGTGTGTGCCTTTCAAAATCATGTCAAATCAATTGAATTTACCACAGGTGGACTCCAATCAAGTTGTTTCAAGGACATTTCAAGGATGATCAATGGAAACAGGATGCACCTGAGCTAAATTTCGAGTCTCATAGCAAAGGGTCTGAGTACTTATATGTACATAAAGTATTTGTGGTTTATTGTGTGTACATTGATGAGGATTTTTTTTTATTTAATCCATTTTAGACTAACATAACATTTGGGAAAAGTCAAGGGGTCTGAATAAATTCCGAATGCACTGTATAATCACTCTGCACTCTCTGACCTGTAAACACACACCACTAAATCGGATGTGTTCCCTGTAAACACACATAACTAAATCGGATGTGTTCCCTGTAAACACACACCACTAAATCGTATGTGTTCCCTGTAAACATACAACACGAAATCGGATGTGTTCCCTGTAAACACACACCACTAAATCGGTTGTGTTCCCTGTAAACACACAACACTAAATCGAATGTGTTCCCTGTAAACACACACCACTAATCGGTATGAGGTGTGTGTTGTTTTCTGACTCAACCCTAAAAGCCTACCTAGTAGTTATCAGTGTGTGTGTGTGTGTGTGTGTGTGTGTGTGAGAGAGAGAGAGAGAGAGAGAGAGAGAGAGAGAGAGAGAGAGAGAGAGAGAGAGAGAGAGAGAGAGAGAGAGAGAGAGAGAGAGAGAGAGAGAGAGAGAGAGAGAGAGAGAGAGAGAGAGAGAGAGAGAGAGAGAGAGAGAGAGAGAGAGAGAGAGAGAGAGAGAGAGAGAGAGAGAGAGAGAGAGAGAGAGAGAGAGAGATCTTTTTCCAATTTTGGGGATGTTAAGATTGCGCCTCACTGGGTCTCACAGGTCGATGGAGCGGATAATTAATGTAGGAACCCTCGACACCACGGAGGACAAAATTAGTTTAGATCAGAAAACACTTGGCTGCCCTGAATAAGTGTCTCTCATTAATACTGTCTCATCTGTAACCAACGACCAGCTGATGACAACAGAATTTTTGGGTCACAACCCACAGCCCCATCAAGTGAAATCAAAGTTTATTGGTTGTGTACACAGATTTGCAGATGTTATCGCATGTCCAGTGCAGTAATACCTAGCAATACAAAACAATAGGCACACAATCCAAAAAGTTTAAAAAAACATTAAGAAATATCAGAACGGGCAGTGTCAGAAAAAGCAATGTCAGAGTCCGCTGTCATGTTTATGACATGATAATATCACATTTATGTCATTCCAATGTCAACCAGTTTGTTTCATGGTTTGATTTACAGGGGGTTTCCCATAACAAATCAGGGTACCCCAGAATCAAGGTACCCCATGCGCCACAGAATCAGGGTACCTCGTACGCCCCAGAATCAAGGTACCCCATACTCCCCAGAATCAGGGTACCTCGTATGCCCCAGAATCAAGGTACCCCATACTCCCCAGAATCAGGGTACCCCATGCGCCCCAGAATCAGGGTACCTCGTAGGGCCCAGAATCAGGGTACCCTATACTCCCCAGAATCAGGGTACCCCATACTCCCCAGAATCAGGGTACCCCATACTCCCAGAGTCAGGGTACCCCATACACCCCAGAGTCAGGGTACCCCATACACCCCAGAATCAGGGTACCCCATACTCCCCAGAGTCAGGGTACCCCATACACCCCACTCGAAGACTCAATGTGTGCTTTGAATCCTGTCTGGTTATACTGTATGCATTTGTAGGAGCTAGGTTATTTAACCTTACATCAAATCTGGTTTAGGGTTGGATAATCTAATGTAGCAGGCTTAAAGGAAACGTCTGAAACTAGACCCCCTTCCACACTGGTCTTGACAAGAATCAAAAAACTGTCGGGATTGGTTCTCTTCTGGGCTGTTCAACCAATTAGGATGAAATGTTGCCTTGTTAACGTCCAAAAGGCTCTCTTTCCACTTCCCCTGAAAACAGAAACTGCCGGTTGTTCGGGACTCGGCAGAGGCTAAGCGTTGAGAGATAGACAGTGAGAGGTGCTGTATGTGAATAACAGGAGAGGGGAGATGTCACCACAGTTGAAGTCGGAAGTTTACATACACCTTAGCCAAATACATTTAAACTCAGTTTTTCACAATTCCTGACATTTAATCCTAGTCAAAATTATAGTCTTAGGTCAGTTAGGATCACCACTTTATTTTAAGAATGTGAAATGTCTGAATAATAGTAGAGAGAATTATTTATTTCAGCTTTTATTTCTTTCATCACATTCCCAGTGGGTCAGAAGTTTACATACACTCAATTAGTATTTGGCGGCATTGCCTTTAAATTGTTTAACTTGTGTCAAACGTTTCGGATAGCCTTCCACAAGCTTCCCACAATAAGTTGGGTGAATTTTGGCCCATTCCTCCTGACACAGCTGGTGTAACTGAGTCAGGTTAGTCGGCCTCCTTGCTCGCGCACACCTTTTCAGTTCTGCCCACACATTTTCTATAGGATTGAGGTCAGGGATTTGTGATGGCCACTCCAATACCCTTGACTTTGTTGACCTTAAGCCATTTTGCCACAACTTTGGAAGTATGCTTGGGGTCATTGTCCATTTGGAAGACCCATTTGCGACCAAGCCTTAACTTCCCAATTGATGTCTTGAGATGCTGCTTCAATATATCCACATGATTGTCCTTCTCATGATGCCATCTATTTTGTGAAGTGCACCAGTCCCTCCTACAGCAAAGCACCCCCACAGCATGATGCTGCCACCCCCGTGCTTCACGGTTGGGATGGTGTTCTTGGGCGTGCAAGCCTCCCCCATTTACTCCAAACATAACAATGTTCATTATGGCCAAATAGTTATATTTTTGTTTCATCAGACCAGAGGACATTTCTTCAAAAAGTACTATCTTTGTCCCCATGTGCAGTTGCAAACCGTAGTCTGGCATTTTTATGGCGGTTTTGGAGCAGTGGCTTCTTCCTTGCTGAGCAAGGACTAGATCAGGTTATGTCGATATTGGACTCGTTTTACTGTGGATAGAGATACTTTTGTACTTGTTTCCTCCAGCATCTTCACAAGGTCCTTTGCTGTTGTTCTGGGATTGATTTTCACTTTTCGCACCAAAGTACGTTCATCTCTAGGAGACGGAACGCGTCTCCTTCCTGAGCGGCATGACGGCTGCGTGGTCGCATGGTGTTTATACATGCATACTATTGTTTATACAGATGAACGTGGTACCTTCAGGCGTGTGGAAATTGCTCCCAAGGATGAAACAGACTTGTGGAGGTCTACAACTTTCTTGGCTGATGTCAAGGAAAGAGGCAGTGACTTTGAAGGTTTGCACGCCCAATTTTTCAGTTTTTGATTTGTTAAAAAAGTTTGAAATATCCAATAAATGTCGTTCCACTTCATGATTGTGTCCCACTTGTTGTTGATTCTTCACAAAAAAATACAGTTTTATATCTTTATGTTTGAAGCCTGAAATGTGGCAAAAGGTTGCAAAGTTCAAGGGGGCCGAATACTTTCGCAAGGCACTGTATATATATACACTGGATGTTGTTGACATGATGGTGTCAGTAACCTTTCTGTCAGACACTGTACATAGAATTTAACCTTATCACATACTGCATAGCCACAGCATATCAAGATACTCCTGGAGGTAAATTGGCATGTGTGTGTGTGTGTGTGTGTGTGTGTGCGTGCGTGCGTGCGTGTGCCTGCTTGTGCATGTGTGTATATATAGGCTCCATTCCAAGTGTGTCAGATTGACAGTCTGTGTGTTTAGCTGGCGTAGAGGAGAGAGACATGGTGAAATTGGCGTGAATTCCTGCTAAGCGAAGTGGAAAGTAACTCTGTGGAGGTTCTAATAGGCAGAGAAAGTATTCATGACTCTTGACTTATTCCAAATAGTGTTGTGTTACAGCCTGAATTCAAAATGGATTCAATTGATTTATTTTCCATCTAAACCCAATAGGTTTTTAGAAAATGTTTCATCTTTATTGAAAAATGAAATACAGACATATCTAGTATTTACACCCTTTTGCTATGACACTCCACATTTGAGCTCAGGTGCATCCAATTTCATTTTGATCATTCTTGAGACGTCGTTAACAACTTGATTGGAGTCCACCTATAGCCAATTCAATTGTTTGGACACTGGTAAGGATAGAGGGAACAGTGAATGGAACCAAATACAAATCCTCGATGAGAACCTGCTTGATGAGAACCTGCTTGACGAGAACCTGCTTGACGAGAACCTGCTTGACGAGAACCTGCTTGATGAGAACCTGCTTGATGAGAACCTGCTTGATGAGAACGGTTGAATAATTCAACAGACAGAGAGAAAAACTACCTGGTACCTCCATCATATGAAAGTCAATGGATGGGCTTAGCTACGGCTAATACAGGAAGCAGATTGGTTTGTTACAGGCTCCCCCAAGCGCAGATCTATCAGATTGGGAAAGGGGGATACCTAGTCAGTTGCACAACTGAATGCATTCATCCAAAATGTGTCTTCCACATTTAAACCAGAGAGGTGCGGGGGGGCTGCGTTAATTCAGCCCCCCCCCCCCCCTCCCCCGCCAGCTTGAGGACTCAAACCAGCGACCATCTGATTACTGGCCCAATGTTCTTAACCGCTAGGTTCTGTTTATAATGGGGGGATGTTACAGGTTATGTTATAGTGACAACCACACCCAAACTCAGATTTATCCATCAACTGAGTCTACATCCTAAATCGCACCCTTTTCCCTAGGGCTCTGGTCAAAAGTAGTGCACTCTGTAGGGAATATTGGGTTCTATCTGGGACGCAGACTGAGTCTCACTGATGACAGTGAAAAAATAAGATGGTGAACTTAGTACTGTACGTAGACATGAGTAGGTGATTATTGCCAGGAGATCTGGAGAATAGAAAAACTATGTGAAGGAGTATCTGCGAGCAAAATTACTAGAGCATGACTAGTAGGAGTTTAAAGGCAGTAGCAATTAGTGTTTTTTTGTGGTCGGTTCGGTTTTTAAAAAAAATATACAGTACCAGTCAAAAGTTAGGACACACCTACTCATTCCAGAGTTTTCTTTATTTTTACTGTTTTCTTCATTGTAGAATAATAGTGAAGACATTAAAACTATGAAATAACATATATGGAATCATGTAGTAACCAAAAAAGTGTTAAACAAATCGAAATATATTTTTTTATTTTACATTCTTCAAAGTAGCCACCCTGTGGAATTTCTTTCCTTCTTAGTGCATTTTAGCCAATCAGTTGATTTGTGACAAGGTACGATTGGTATACAGAAGATAGCCGTGTTTGGTAAAAGACCAAGTCCATATTATGTCAAGAACAGCTCAAATAAGCAAAGAGAAACGACAGTCCATCATTACTTTAACACATAAAGGTCAGTCAATAAAGGAGAATTTCAAGAACTTTGAAAGTTTCTTCAAGTGCAGTCGCGAAAACCTTCAACCAATTTCTAGAGCTTCCTTACCACCTCCTCCTCCTCCTCCCTTCTTTACCTAGAGCTTCTTCTTCACCTCCTCCTCCTCCCTTCTTTACCTAGAGCTTCTTCTTCACCTCCTCCTCCTCCCTTCTTTACCTAGAGCTTCTTTACCACCTCCTCCTCCCTTCTTTACCTAGAGCTTCTTCTTCACCTCCTCCTCCTCCCTTCTTTACCTAGAGCTTCTTCTTTACCACCTCCTCCTCCCTTCTTTACCTAGAGCTTCTTCTTCACCACCTCCTCCTCCCTTCTTTACCTAGAGCTTCTTTACCACCTCCTCCTCCCTTCTTTACCTAGAGCTTCTTCTTCACCTCCTCCTCCTCCCTTCTTTACCTAGAGCTTCTTCTTCACCACCTCCTCCTCCCTTCTTTACCTAGAGCTTCTTCTTCACCACCTCCTCCTCCCTTCTTTACCTAGAGCTTCTTTACCACCTCCTCCTCCCTTCTTTACCTAGAGCTTCTTCTTTACCACCTCCTCCTCCCTTCTTTACCTAGAGCTTCTTCTTTACCACCTCCTCCTCCCTTCTTTACCTAGAGCTTCTTTACCTCCTCCTCCTCCTCCCTTCTTTTGAATGAATTTTCATCTCGATGCCATTTGTCCTCCTGTGACTTCCATTGGACCAATGAGAGAAGAGATGGACTCTCAGCAGCAGCACATGCAGAGTTGGCCGTACAGATTCTATTTAAAACGGACTCACCAAAATAGACGCTTCCTCTTGGAGGTGCCAATTAGGTTACTGAAAACTCCTGGAGAGCACTGGGGCGAAGAGAGGAAGAGAAGGAGGGACTGGAGAGCACTGTGGAGAAGAGATGAAGAGGAGGGACTGGAGAGCATTGTGGAGAAGAAAGGAAGAGAATGAGGGACTGGGGAGAAGAGAGGAAGAGGAGGGACTGGAGAGAACTGGGGAGGAAGAGAAGGAGGGACTGGGGAGAAGAGAGGAAGAGGAGGGACTGGAGAGAACTGGGGAGAAGAAAGGAAGAGAATGAGGGACTGGGGAGAAGAGAGGAAGAGAAGGAGGGACTGGATAAGCTCAATAACATTAAACCCCAACACCTACCCAGACTGGCTCAATAACATTAAACCCCAACACCCACCCAGACTGGCTCAATAACATTAAACCCAATCACCTACCCAGACTGGCTCAATAACATTAAACCCCATCAGCCAGACTGGCTCAATAACATTAACCCCCATCACCTACCCAGACTGGCTCAATAACATTAAACCCCATCACCCACCCAGACTGGCTCAATAACATTAAACCCCAACACCCACCCAGACTGGCTCAATAACATTAAACCCATCACCTACCCAGACTGGCTCAATAACATTAAACCCCAACACCCAGACTGGCTCAATAACATTAAACCCCATCACCCACCCAGACTGGCTCAATAACATTAAACCCCAACACCCACCCAGACTGGCTCAATAACATTAACCCCATCACCTACCCAGACTGGCTCAATAACATTAAACCCCAACACCCAGACTGGCTCAATAACATTAAACTCCAACACCTACCCAGACTGGCTCAATAACATTAAACCCCATCACCTACCCAGACTGGCTCAATAACATTAAACCCCAACACCCACCCAGACTGGCTCAATAACATTAAACCCCAACACCCACCCAGACTGGCTCAATAACATTAACCCCATCACCCAGACTGGCTCAATAACATTAAACCCCATCACCCAGACTGGCTCAATAACATTAAACCCCAACACCTACCCAGACTGGCTCAATAACAGTAAACCCCAACACCCACCCAGACTGGCTCAATAACATTAAACCCCAACACCCACCCAGACTGGCTCAATAACATTAACCCCATCACCCAGACTGGCTCAATAACATTAAACCCCATCACCCAGACTGGCTCAATAACATTAAACCCCAACACCCACCCAGACTGGCTCAATAACATTAACCCCATCACCCAGACTGGCTCAATAACATTAAACCCCATCACCCAGACTGGCTCAATAACATTAAACCCCAACACCCAGACTGGCTCAATAACATTAACCCCCATGACCCAGACTGGCTCAATAACATTAAACCCCAACACCCACCCAGACTGGCTCAATAACATTAAACCCCAACACCCACCCAGACTGGCTCAATAACAGTAAACCCCATCACCCAGACTGGCTCAATAACATTAACCCCATCACGCAGACTGGCTCAATAACATTAAACCCCATCACCCAGACTGGCTCAATAACATTAAACCCAACACCCACCCAGACTGGCTCAATAACATTAAACCCCAACACCCACCCAGACTGGCTCAATAACATTAAACCCCAACACCCACCCAGACTGGCTCAATAACAGTAAACCCCAACACCCACCCAGACTGGCTCAATAACAGTAAACCCCAACACCCACCCAGACTGGCTCAATAACATTAAACCCCATCACCTACCCAGACTGGCTCAATAACATTAAACCCCAACACCTACCCAGACTGGCTCAATAACATTAACCCCATCACCCAGACTGGCTCAATAACATTAAACCCCATCACCCACCCAGACTGGCTCAATAACAGTAAACCCCATCACCCAGACTGGCTCAATAACATTAACCCCATCACCCAGACTGGCTCAATAACATTAAACCCCATCACCCAGACTGGCTCAATAACATTAAACCCCAACACCTACCCAGACTGGCTCAATAACATTAAACCCCAACACCCACCCAGACTGGCTCAATAACATTAAACCCCAACACCCACCCAGACTGGCTCAATAACATTAAACCCCAACACCCACCCAGACTGGCTCAATAACAGTAAACCCCAACACCTACCCAGACTTGAGCAATTTACCTCTCCAATTAGCACAGTGACATGAGGAAATGGAATACTATCTCTGCTCTACGGTTCTGTAAGTTCCATTTAGACAGGTGACGGACAAGCTAATTGGTTTAGATTAATGGAAGATAAAACAGAACAGAGCCAGGTGGTTGCGACAAGGTGTGTGTGTGTGTGTGTGTGTGTGTGTGTGTGTGTGTGTGTTTGACACAGATGGCTTTGTTTTCTCCAATGATAATTACTATGACAACGTTCTCACTGTAGTCAGGTCAGCTGCAGGGTAACCGCTTAACCTACATTATTAAACAATGATAATAGCATCACACACACACACACACATACACACACACACATCTTGTCGCAATCAGAGAGTTTCAGAGGGTTTGGTTAGGGTCATGAATGATGACTTGATGCCTGTACTGAATCAGAGGGTCTGGTATGTATTAATTGAACTGCCCCTCAGCCTGTGGGGCCTGTAGGGATGTAGAGCCTGTAGAGCCTGTAGAGAAGTAGAGCCTGTAGAGCCTGTAGAGATGTAGAGCCTGTAGAGATGTAGAGCCTGTAGAGATGTAGAGCCTGTAGAGCCTGTAGAGCCTGTAGAGATGTAGAGCCCGTAGAGACGTAGAGAAGTAGAACATGTAGAGATGTAGAGCCTGTAGAGAAGTAGAACATGTAGAGATGTAGAGCCTGTAGAGAAGTAGAGCCTGTAGAGCCTGTAGAGATGTAGAGCCTGTAGAGCCTGTAGAGATGTAGAGCCTGTAGAGATGTAGAGCCTGTAGAGCCTGTAGAGCCTGTAGAGATGTAGAGCCCGTAGAGACGTAGAGAAGTAGAGCCTGTAGAGATGTAGAGCCTATAGAGATGTAGAGCCTGTAGAGCCTGTAGAGATGTAGAGCCTGTAGAGATGTAGAGCCTGTAGAGCCTGTAGAGATGTAGAGCCTGTAGAGCCTGTAGAGATGTAGAGCCTGTAGAGCCTGTAGAGATGTAGAGCCTGTAGAGCCTGTAGAGAAGTAGAGCCTGTAGAGCCTGTAGAGATGTAGAGCCTGTAGAGATGTAGAGCCTGTAGAGCCTGTAGAGATGTAGAGCCTGTAGAGCCTGTAGAGATGTAGAGCCTGTAGAGATGTAGAGCCTGTAGAGCCTGTAGAGATGTAGAGCCTATAGAGATGTAGAGAAGTAGAGCCTGTAGAGATGTAGAGCCTGTAGAGATGTAGAGCCCGTAGAGACGTAGAGAAGTAGAGCCTGTAGAGATGTAGAGCCTATAGAGATGTAGAGCCTGTAGAGCCTGTACAGGTGTAGAGAAGTAGAGCCTGTAGAGCCTGTAGAGCCTGTAGAGATGTAGAGTCTGCAGAGCCTGTACAAATGTTGAGATGTAGAGATGTAGAGAAATAGAACACGTAGAGATGTAGAGCCTGTAGAGATGTAGAGCCTGTAGAGCCTGTAGAGATGTAGAGCCTGTAGAGCCTGTAGAGATGTAGAGCCTGTAGAGACGTAGAGAAGTAGAGCCTGTAGAGATGTAGAGCCTGTAGAGATGTAGAGCCTGTAGAGCCTGTAGAGATGTAGAGCCTGTAGAGCCTGTACAGGTGTAGAGACGTAGAGCCTGTAGAGCCTGTAGAGATGTAGAGATGTAGAGTCTGCAGAGCCTGTACAAATGTTGAGATGTACAGGTGTAGAGAAGTAGAGCCTGTAGATATATATATATATATATATATATATATGTAGAGCCTGTAGAGATGTAGAGCCTGTAGAGATGTAGAGCCTGTACAGATGTAGAGCCTGTACAGGTGTAGAGCCTATAGAGATGTAGAGCCTGTACAGATGTAGAGCCTGTACAGATGTAGAGCCTGTACAGATGTAGAGCCTGTACAGATGTAGAGCCTGTAGAGATGTAGAGCCTGTACATGTAGAGCTCTGTATCCTCTCCAGCAGGATGGAAGCTGTTGTGTGAGGGAGGGCTAAAAAAAAATACCTTTATTACCATCATTCAAAATGAATATATGTGGACTGGCCATGTTGATGGCTTTAGTTGGACAATAATGACTGTGACTCCTACTGTCGCTATGTGCTGTGGTCTGCTACGGTTGCTCACCCTGCCCGTGGCACAAATGGTGGCACAACACTCTGCAGTGCTGGTTGCCAGCTCCATTATCACAGAGGGGAACAAACTAGCACCAGCCTACTGCAAACTCACTCACACTCTGCTCTCTGCTTTTTTCCAGAATTGGCTGTTTGCCCGCTAATTGGTGCACAACGTTTTCAATTGGCTCCTCTGCCTCAGTGTCCTCGGTGTCCTGTGAGCTGGCTGGAGATTTACTGTGCAATATAGTACTGTGTGTTGGCAGTGAAAACATAAAGGCGACGGGATATGGTTCGTTTATTGGATAGTGTGTACCACCTGATTGTAAATAACCATGTTAATAGTGTAACGATATGGAGACATTTTGATGAAGCCGTGTGTATTGTGCTCTAAAGAAAGGAAACTGTAATCTAGGCTATACTTAAACGTAGTTATATGTGTTTTTGAGTTGAGTGGGATTATTGTTCAAATAAAAGTCTATTTTATTTATTTAACCAGGCAAGTCAGTTAAGAACAAATTCTTATTTTCAATGACGGCCTGGGAACAGTGGGTTAACTGCCTGTTCAGGGGCAGAACGACAGATTTGTACCTTGTCAGCTCGGGGGTTTGAACTCACAACCTTCCGGTTACTAGTCCAACGCTCTAACCACTAGGCTACCCTGCCACCCCATTGGAATAAATATATTTATTTCAGTACATACACATTGCCAAAACAGTACACAGTACAAACATCTTCTATATCTTGATGGTGAAGAACTTACTTGCGACCTGTTATTTCCTCTTATGACCTGTTATTACCTCTTATGACCTCCTCTAGAACTCTTATGACCTCTTTATGAACTATTATGACCTCACTCTCTGAGCCATAAATATTCAAATCAGACTCATTTCTTCTCTTTCAGGAATCTATTAGACAGAGACACATTCTCCAAATCTGATCCATGTAAGTACTTTACCTTCACAGTTATCATGTCACATTTATCACAATTATTACTGTATTGTGCTACAATTACAGATGAGTGACTGGCTTAGCCTATACGGCTAGTATGTGTAAAAGAATAAAGATTTTTTTTTCAAACTCATTCCACGGAGGGCCGAGTGTCGGCGGGTTATCGCTCCTCCCTTGTACTTGATTGACGAATTAAGGTCACTAATTAGTAAGGAACTCCCCACACCTGGTCCTCTAGGGCCTAATTAAAAGGGAAAACCCCAGAACCCTGCAGACACTAGGCCCTCCGTGAATTGAGTTTGACACCCCTGCCCTATACTTTCCTTCACTTGGTCTGGGTTTAACTGTGATTTAGCTGACTCTGCTATTTCAAAGTGTTCCCTCAAGAACTTGCATCTCATTTGCAGAGTAATATGACAGGTCTTCATCACAGCTAGAGTTATAGAAAGAGACAGTAGCTTTAAGCGATAGTTTGTGATTTTGGCAATGAGGCCCTTTTATCTACTTCCCCAGAGTCAGATGAATTTGTGGATACCATTTTTATGTACTGTATCTTCATCCAGTATGAAAGAAGGTGCTAACTAGCATTAGCACAATTTCTAAGTAGCATTAGCACAATTTCTAACTAGCATTAGCACAATTTCTAAGTAGCATTAGCACAATTTCTAACTAGCATTAGCACAATTTCTAAGTAGCATTAGCACAATTTCTAAGTAGCATTAGCACAATTTCTAAGTAGCATTAGCACAATTTCTAAGTAGCATTAGCACAATTTCTAAGTAGCATTAGCACAATTTCTAAGTAGCATTAGCACAATTTCTAAGTAGCATTAGCACAATTTCTAAGTAGCATTAGCACAGTGACTGGAAGTCTATAGGTGTTCCCGATGACTTTCAATCATTGCAATAACGCTAGTTAGCATTGGCTCGCGAAAATACCTCTATCTTCCTTCATATTGGACTCGGATACATACAAATGGTATCCTTAAGTTCACCTGACTCTGGAGAAGTAGGTCAATCGCATCAGTTCCAAAATACTGAACTTTCCCTTTTAATGCAATGCAGCTACAGTATGGTTCAAACACAGCCCTGACTGAACACACATGGGCTTCTTTAAGGTAAGCTGCCTCAGAGGAGAGGAGAGGAGAGGAGTGGAGTGGAGAGGAGAGGAGAGGAGGGGAGGGGAGGGGAAAGGAGAGGAGAGGAGAGGAGAGGAGAGGAGAGGAGAACTACGTTTGAGGCCTCCAGGGGGTGTTTTTGTATAGAGGCCTTAGATGCATCCCAAATTGCAGGGCCTTCTATGAGACCAGGGTAGAATCCCTCCAGTACCCTTCTATGAGACCAGGGTAGAATCCCTCCAGTCCCCTTCTATGAGACCAGGGTAGAATCCCTCCAGTCCCCTTCTATGAGACCAGGGTAGAATCCCTCCAGCCCCCTTCTATGAGACCAGGGTAGAATCCCTCCAGTCCCCTTCTATGAGACCAGGGTAGAATCCCTCCAGTCCCCTTTCTATGAGACCAGGGTAGAATCCCTCCAGTCCCCTTCTCTGAGACCAGGGTAGAATCCCTCCAGCCCCCTTCTATGAGACCAGGGTAGAATCCCTCCAGTCCCCTTTCTATGAGACCAGGGTATAATCCCTCCAGTCCCCTTCTATGAGACCAGGGTAGAATCCCTCCAGTCCCCTTCTATGAGACCAGGGTAGAATCCCTCCAGTCCCCTTCTATGAGACCAGGGTATAATCCCTCCAGTCCCCTTCTATGAGACCAGGGTAGAATCCCTCCAGTCCCCTTCTATGAGACAAGGGTAGAATCGCTCCCGTCCCCTTCTATGAGACCAGGGTAGAAAACCCCCAGTCCCCTTCTATGAGACCAG
The DNA here is from genome assembly GCF_057628025.1 of Oncorhynchus mykiss. NCBI lineage: Eukaryota > Metazoa > Chordata > Actinopteri > Salmoniformes > Salmonidae > Oncorhynchus > Oncorhynchus mykiss. Next base: position 76,130,874 of record NC_143030.1, on the reverse strand, counting down.
GGTAGAAACCCCCCAGTCCCCTTCTATGAGACCAGGGTAGAAACCCCCCAGTCCCCTTCTATGAGACCAGGGTATAATCCCTCACACTCTATCTCCCCCCAGTCCCCTTATTACGAATTCCCCTAAAGATGATAAGGACCTGGGGTTATATCTGACAGGTCACATGCCTTGTCCCAGCATGCACTGAGAAGGCCCTGGGGTGATATCTGACAGGTCACATGCCCTGTCCCTGCATGCACTGCTTCTTCTGCTCTAGCACCGTTTTGAAGTGAGGAAATAAAAGAGGGAGACCTACTGTTTAGAAATCCTATTTCTGATTATGCAATCACTGTTGCACTGTTGGAGGCTTTGTTAATTGTTAGTGTGTAGTCTCTCACTTGGGGAGATTAATTGCTAGATCTGATAATGTGATACTGAGCAGACAGCGGGCATGGCAGTGCATAATGAATATTATTAATGATGAATGTGATGATAGAAAGAGCATTTGTTTTGTTTTATGAAGTGAAGAAATGGTCATTCAAATGTATTTCTAATCTCCCTCCCTCCCTCCTTCCTCTCTCTCTGTCTCTCCCTCCCTATCCCTCTCTCCCTCCCTATCCCTCTCTCTCTCTCTCTCTCTCTCTCTCTCTCTCTCTCCCCACCTCCCTTCCTCCCTCCTTCCCTACCCAGTGGTGGTGTTGTACACTCAGGGCGTGGAGACCAAACAGTGGAGAGAGGTAAGAAGCAGAACAACTCTCTCTCTCTCTCTCTCTCTCTCTCTCTCTCTCTCTCTCTCAATCGCTCTCTCTCTCTCTCTCTCTCTCTCTCTATTTTGCTTTCTCCAACAATCTAGACTCAATCAAACCACTCTCCATTCCTTTCTATAACAATTTAGAGCCTCATGAGTCTAGACTGTAAACTAGTCAACAGAGAGCATGACTGTCTCCCCAGCATCGGTAGCTCAATCAACCTGCATCTCTTTTCCTCTCCATAACAATATAGAATCTAGCTTGTGGAACACTAAATATAATTGTTCTGGAATACTCCGACTCAGCAGCAGCACTGTGTTGTGTTCCAGCCCTGTCTGTCTCCAGGTGAATGCTGTTGCTGCTGACAATCATTGTCTATTGATTGGCTTGTGAATATTCATTGCTTGGCTTAAGGCATGTTTTTGCTCTGACCAATTGGTCATTAGGGCGATTGCTGCACATATCGATAAAGATTAGCGTCAGTGTCAGAATATCTCCAGGTCTGCCAGGAACCTGCCTTTACCCTTAACCCAGGACGGAGTGTCTTCATTGGGGCCCGAAGTTCAGTGAGTTCAGATAGATGTCTTTATAGGTAGTTATACCACTCTATTCTGCTCTATACCGCTCTATAAATCAAATCAAATGTATTTATATAGCCCTTCGTACATCAGCTGATATCTCAAAGTGCTGTACAGAAACCCAGCCTAAAACCCCAAACAGCAAGCAATGCAGGTGTAGAAGCACGGTGGCTAGGAAAAACTCCTTAGAAAGGCCAAAACCTAGGAAGAAACCTAGAGAGGAACCAGGCTTTGAGGGGTGGCCAGTCCTCTTCTGGCTGTGCCGGGTGGAGATTATAACAGAACATGGCCAAGATCTTCAAATGTTCATAAATGACCAGCATGGTCAAATAATAGGTATGGGACAGGTAGCACGTTGAACAGGTCAGCATTCCATAGCCGCAGGCAGAACAGTTGAAACTGGAACAGCAGCACGGCCAGGTGGACTGGGGACAGCAAGGAGTCATCATGCCAGGTAGTCATGAGGCATGGTCCTAGGGCTCAGGTCCTTCGAGAGAGAGAAAGAAAGAGAGAAAGAGAGAATTAGAGAGAGCATACTTAAATTCACACAGGACACCGGATAAGACAGGAGAAGTACTCCAGAAATAACAAACTGACCCTAGCCCCCCGACACATAAACTGCTGCAGTATAAATACTGGAGGCTGAGACAGGAGGGGTCAGGAGACACTGTGGCCCCATCTGATGATATCCCTGGACAGGGCCAAACAGGAAGGATATAACCCCACCCACTTTGCCAAAGCACAGCCCCCACACCACTAGAGGGACATCTTCAACCACCAACTTACCATCCTGAGACAAGGCCGAGTATAGCCCACAAAGATCTCCGCCACGGGCACAACCCAAGGGGGGGCGCCTACCCAGACAGGAAGATCACATCAGTTAGTCAACCCACTCAAGTGGCTCACCCCTCCTAGGGACGGCATGAAAGAGCACCAGTAAGCCAGTGACTCTCTAGAGACAGAGAATCCCAGTGGAAAGAGGGGAACCGACCAGGCAGAGACAGCAAGGGCAGTTCGTTGCTCCAGAGCCTTTCCGTTCACCTTCACACTCCTGGGCCAGACTACACTCAATCATATGACCCACTGAAGAGATGAGTCTTCAGTAAAGACTTAAAGGTTGAGACCGAGTTTGGTCTCTCACATGGGTAGGCAGACCATTCAATAAAAATGGAGCTCTATAGGAGAAAGCTCTGCCTCCAGCTGTTTGCTTAGAAATTCTAGGGACAATTAGGAGGCCTGCGTCTTTTGACCGTAGCGTACGTGTAGGTATGTACGGCAGGACCAAATCAGAGAGATCGGTAGGAGCAAGCCCATGTAATGCTTTGTAGGTTAGCAGTAAAACCTTGAAATCAGCCCTTGCCTTGACAGGAAGCCAGTGTAGGGAGGCTAGCACTGGAGAAATATGATCACATTTTTTGGTTCTAGTCAGGATTCTAGCAGCCGTATTTAGCACTAACTGAAGTTTATTTAGTGCTTTATCCGGGTAGCCGGAAAGTAGAGCATTGCAGTAGTCTAACCTAGAAGTAACAAAAGCATGGATTCATTTTTCTGCATCATTTTTGGACAGAAAGTTTCTGATTTTTGCAATGTTACGTAGATGGAAAAAAGCTGTCCTTGAAACAGTCTTGATATGTTCGTCAAAAGAGAGATCAGGGTCCAGAGTAACGCCGATATCTTTCCGACAGATAATATCTAAACCAGGCCAGAACTTGTCCGTGTAGACCAGTTTGGGTTTCCAATCTCTCCAAAAGAATGTGGTGATCGATGGTATCAAAAGCAGCACTAAGGTCTAGGAGCACGAGGACAGATGGAGAGCCTCGGTCTGATGCCATTAAAAGGTAATTTACCGCCTTCACAAGTGCAGTCTCAGTGCTATGATGGGGTCTAAAACCAGACTGAAGCATTTCGTATGCATTGTTTGTCTTCAGGAAGGCAGTGAGTTGCTGCGCAACAGCCTTTTCAAAATTTTTTGAGAGGAATGGAAGATTCGATATAGGCCGATAGTTTTTTATATTTTCTGGGTCAAGGTTTGGCTTTTTCAAGAGAGGCTTTATTACTGCCACTTTTAGGGAGTTTGGTACACATCCGGTGGATAGAGAGCCATTTACAGTGCCTTGCGAAAGTATTCGGCTCCCTTGAACTTTGCAACCTTTTGCCACATTTCAGGCTTCAAACATAAAGATATAAAACTGTATTTTTTTGTGAAGAATCAACAACAAGTGGGACACAATCATGAAGTGGAACGACATTTATTGGATATTTCAAACTTTTTTAACAAATTTAAAAACTGAAAAATTGGGCGTGCAAGCTAGTCCGAAGACTTCCAGTTTGGTGTGGCGCCATTTCCGTTCCAATTTTCTGGAAGCTTGCTTCAGACCTCGGGTATTTTCTGTATACCAGGGAGCTAGTTTCTTATGAGAATTTGTTTTAGTTTTTAGGGGTGCAACTGCATCTAGGGTATTGCGCAAGGTTAAATTGAGTTCCTCAGTTAGGTGGTTAACTGATTTTTGTCCTCTGGCGTCCTTGGGTAGACAGAGGGAATCTGGAAGGACATCAAGGAATCTTTGTGTTGTCTGTGAATTTATAGCACAACTTTTGATGCTCCTTGGTTGGGGTCTGAGCAGATTATTTGTTGCAATTGCAAACGTAATAAAATGGTGGTCCGATAGTCCAGGATTATGAGGAAAAACATTAAGATCCACAACATTTATTCCATGGGACAAAACTAGGTCCAGAGTATGACTGTGACAGTGAGTAGGTCCAGAGACATGTTGGACAAAACCCTCTGAGTCGATGATGGCTCCGAAAGCCTTTTGGAGTGGGTCTGTGAATATTAAAGTCACCAAAAATTAGAATATTATCTGCTATGACTACAAGGTCCGATAGGAATTCAGGGAACTCAATGAGGAACGCTGTATATGGCCCAGGAGGCCTGTAAACAGTAGCTATAAAAAGTGATTGAGTAGGCTGCATAGATTTCATGACTGGAAGCTCAAAAGACGAAAACGTAATTTAATTTTTTGTAAATTGAAATTTGCTGTCGTAAATGTTAGCAACACCTCCGCCTTTGCGGGATGCACAGGGGATATGGTCACTAGTGTAACCAGGAGGTGAGTTCTCATTTAACACAGTAAATTCATCAGGCTTAAGCCATGTTTCAGTCAGGCCAATCACATCAAGATTATGATCAGTGATTAGTTCATTGACTATAATTGCCTTTGAAGTAAGGGATCTAACATTAAGTAGCCCTATTTTAAGATGTGAGGTATCACGATCTCTTTCAATAATGGCAGGAATGGAGGAGGTCTTTATCCTAGTGAGATTGCTACGGCGAACACTGCCATGTTTAGTTTTGCCCAACCCAGGTCGAGGCACAGACACGGTCTCAATGGGGGATAGCTGAGCTGACTACGCTGACTGTGCTAGTGGCAGACTCCACTAAGCTGGCAGGCTAACAGCCTGCTGCCTGGCCTGCACCCTATTTAATTGTGGAGCTAGGGCAGTTAGAGCCCTGTCTACGTTGGTAGATAAGATGAGAGCACCCCTCCAGCTAGGATGGAGTCCGTCACTCCTCAGCAGGCCAGGCTTGGTCCTGTTTGTGGGTGAGTCCCAGAAAGTGGGCCAATTGTCTACAAGTTCTATCTTTTGGGAGGGGCAGAAAACAGTTTTCAACCAGCGATTGAGTTGTGAGACTGCTGTAGAGCTCATCACTCCCCCTAACTGGGAGGGGGCGAGAGACAACTACTCGATGCCAACACATCTTTCTAGCTGATTTACACGCTGAAGCTATGTTGCACTTGGTGACCTCTTACTGTTTCATCCTAACATCGTTGGTGCCGACGTGGATAACAATATCTCTATACTCGCCAGTTTTAGCTTTAACCAGCACCATCTTCAGATTAGCCTTAACGTCGGTAGCCCTGCCCCCTGGTAAACAGTGTATGATCGCTGGATGATTTGTTTTAAGTCTAATACTGCGGGTAATGGAGTCGCCAATGACTAGAGTTTTCAATTTGTCAGAGCTAATGGTGGGAAGCTTCGGCGTCTCAGACCCCGTAATGGGAGGAGTAGAGACAAGCGAAGGCTCGGCCTCAGACTCCGACTAGCTGCTTAATGGGTAAAACCGGTTGAAAGTTTCTGTCGGCTGAATGAGCTACACCGGTTTAGCATTCCTACAACATTTCCCTCCAGAAACCGTGAGAAAGTTGTCCGGCTGCGGGGACCGTGCGAGGGGATTTATACTAACGTTACTATCTGTACTTACTGGTGGCACAGAAGCTGTTTCATCCTTTCCTACACTGAAATTACCCTTGCCTAACGATTGCGTCTGAAGCTGGGCTTGCAACACAGCTATCCTCGCCGTAAGGCGATCATTCTCCTGTACATTATGAGTACAGCGTCTGCAATTAGAAGGCAATTGTTAATGTTACTATTTAGCTTCGGCTGGTGGAGGTCCTGACGAACCACGTCCAGATAAAGCGTCCGAAGTGAAAAAGTTGAATGAAAAAAAGTTGAGTGAAGGAAAAACCAAAAATATAAACGGTAATTAAAAAATAAAAACCGTAAAGTTGTCAGGTAGCAAAGTAAGGTCAGCAACAAAACGCACAGCAACACGCAAACAAGTCTGCAAGTTGTGACCGGAAATTACCGCTCTGTACCGCTCTATACCGCTCTATTCTGCTCTATACTGCTCTATTCTGCTCTATACTGCTCTATTCTGCTCTATACCCCTCTATTCTGCTCTATTCTGCTCTATACTGCTCTATACCCCTCTATACTACTCTATACCGCTCTATTCTGCTCTATACCGCTCTATACCACTCTATACCACTCTATACCCCTCTATACTGCTCTATTCTGCTCTATTCTGCTCTGTACCGCTCTATACCGCTCTATTCTGCTCTATACCGCTCTATACTGCTCTACACCGCTCTATACTGCTCTATACCTCTTTACACTGCTCTATTCTGCTCTATTCTGCTCTATTCTTCTCTATACCGCTCTATTCTGCTCTATTCTGCTCTATACCACTCTATACCACTCTATACTGCTCTATTCTGCTCTATACTGCTCTATACCACTCTATACCACTCTTGCTGAACGTGCCCCTGGGTTAAAATACTATGACTCTTTCTTTATAAAAAAACTTTAGCTGTTGGCCTCCCGAGTGGCTCAACTGTCTAAGGCAGGAGTCACTACAGACCCGGGTTCGATCCCAGGCTGTGTCTTAGCCGGCCGCGACCAGGAGACCCATGAGGCGGCGCACAATTGGCCAAGCATCGTCCGGGTTAGGGGAAGGTTTAGCAGGCTGGGATTTCCTTGTCCCATCACACTCTAGCGACTCCTTGTGGCGGGCCGGGCGCGTGCACTCTGACTTCGAACGCCAGTTGTGTTGCTGGCTTCTGGGTGAAGAGAGCAGTGTGTCAAGAAGCAGTGCGGCTTGGGAAGGTCGCGTTTTGGAGGATCAATGGCTCTCGACCGTCGCCTCTCCCGAGTCCGTACGGGAGTTGCAGAGGTGGGACAAGACTGTAACTACCAATTGAAAATCACAAAAATAGGGGTTAAAATGTTTTACTTTAGCAGAGCTTGCCTGCCAGGTGCAATGGAACCAATTAATTGATGTGCATTTGGCACGTAGATTCCAAAAAGTTACAGCAATGCCCAAACTCCTCCTCTCACTGTGTATGGCTGTGAACTTCCTCTCCCTCTCCTCCTCTCACTGTGTATGGCTGTGAACTTCCTCTCCCTCTCCTCCTCTCACTGTGTATGGCTGTTGAGCTTCCTCTCCCTCTCTTCCTTTCTCCTCTCTCTTCTTCTCTCTGTTCCTCTTTCTTCTTCTCTCTGTTCCTCTTTCTTCTTCTCTCTGTTCCTCTCTCTTTTTCTCTTGTTCCTCTCTCTTATTCTCTCTGTTCCTCTTTCTTCTTCTCTCTGTTCCTCTCTCTTCTTCTCTCTGTTCCTCTCTCTTCTTCTCTTTGTTCCTCTCTCTTCTTCTCTCTGTTCCTCTCTCTTCTTCTCTCTGTTCCTCTCTCTTCTTCTCTTGTTCCTCTCTCTCTTCTCTCTGTTCCTCTCTCTTCTTCTCTGGTTCCTCTCTCTTCTTCTCTTTGTTCCTCTCTCTTCTTCTCTCTGTTCCTCTTTCTTCTTCTCTCTGTTCCTCTCTCTTTTTCTCTTGTTCCTCTCTTCTTCTCTCTGTTCCTCTCTCTTCTTCTCTCTGTTCCTCTCTCTTCTTCTCTTTGTTCCTCTCTCTTCTCTCTGTTGTTATCAGGTTACATGCCACCCGCTAACAGATAACAAGCTCAGGGTGCAGTGGGCGCTAAATCTCTATTTTTAAAGAGATATGGGGTCTGTTATTTGGCTCAGGGCAGATTGGCTTTGTGAGCCAGAGTCAAGCTGTGTACAGTTGATAAAGCTAAGCGTTGGTGTCAGCCCCTCTCTCATCAAATGTGTTTTTGTCCTCCTTGTGTTGAGTTAGTAGATACGGTCTGAGCTCTCCTCTGTCTCACCCTGCCACAGACCGCCTGTAATCACAGTACTCTTCTTTCTGTGGGTGGAACTCTTCCTATCTATCCACTGTCTCTTATAGCCCTAGTACTGTAGGAGGGATTCTGCTATCTATCTACTCTGTGGGAGGATGAACTTTTTTATTTGTTTTATTAGAATAGACAAAGGTTAGACTACATGAGAAGGGGAGCCAGATGAGACTTGTTGGAGACAGACAATGAACTTTTCTATCTATCTACTCTATAAGAGGAGGAACTGTCTTCTATCTACCCTGTAGGAGGGAGGAACTGGCCTCTATCTACTCTATAGGAGGGAGAGAAATGTCCTCTATCAACTCTGAAGGAGGGGGGAACTGTCCTCTATCAACTCTGAAGGAGGGAGGGAACTGTCCTCTATCAACTCTGAAGGAGGGGGGGAACTGTCCTCTATCAACTCTGAAGGAGGGAGGGAACTGTCCTCTATCAACTCTGAAGGAGGGAGGGAACTGTCCTCTATCAACTCTGAAGGAGGGAGGGAACTGTCCTCTATCAACTCTGAAGGAGGGAGGGAACTGTCCTCTATCAACTCTGAAGGAGGGGGGGAACTGTCCTCTATCTACTCCAAAGGAGGGGGGAACTGGCCTCTATCTATTCTGAGGAGGCCCTGTCATATAAAATCAAATCAAATCAAATTTATTTATATAGCCCTTCGTACATCAGCTGATATCTCAAAGTGCTGTACAGAAACCCAGCCTAAAACCCCAAACAGCAAGCAATGCAGGTGTAGAAGCACGGTGGCTAGGAAAAACTCCCTAGAAAGGCAAAAACCTAGGAAGAAACCTAGAGAGGAACCAGGCTATGAGAGGTGGCCAGTCTTCTTCTGGCTGTGCCGGGTGGAGATTATAATAGAACATGGCCAAGATGTTCAAATGTTTATAAATGACCAGCATGGTCAAATAATAATAATCACAGGCAGAACAGTTGAAACTGGAGCAGCAGCACGGCCAGGTGGACTGGGGACAGCAAGGAGTCATCATGCCTGGTAGTCCTGAGGCATGGTCCTAGGGCTCAGGTCCTCCGAGAGAGAGAAAGAAAGAGAGAATTAGAGAGAGCATACTTAAATTCACACAGGACACCGGATAAGACAGGAGAAATACTCCAGATATAACAAACTGACCCTAGCCCCCCGACACATGAACTACTGCAGTATAAATACTGGAGGCTGAGACAGGAGGGGTCAGGACCTGTTATACAGTGCCTTGCGAAAGTATTCGGCCCCCTTGAACTTTGCGACCTTTTGCCACATTTCAGGCTTCAAACATAAAGATATAAAACTGTATTTTTTTGTGAAGAATCAACAACAAGTGGTACAATATCATGAAGTGGAACGACATTTATTGGATATTTCAAACTTTTTTAACAAATCAAAAACTGAAAAATTGGGCGTGCAAAATTATTCAGCCCCTTAAGTTAATACTTTGTAGCGCCACCTTTTGCTGCGATTACAGCTGTAAGTCGCTTGGGGTATGTCTCTATCAGTTTTGCACATCGAGAGACTGACATTTTTTCCCATTCCTCCTTGCAAAACAGCTCGAGCTCAGTGAGGTTGGATGGAGAGCATTTGTGAACAGCAGTTTTCAGTTCTTTCCACAGATTCTCGATTGGATTCAGGTCTGGACTTTGACTTGGCCATTCTAACACCTGGATATGTTTATTTTTGAACCATTCCATTGTAGATTTTGCTTTATGTTTTGGATCATTGTCTTGTTGGAAGACAAATCTCCGTCCCAGTCTCAGGTCTTTTGCAGACTCCATCAGGTTTTCTTCCAGAATGGTCCTGTATTTGGCTCCATCCATCTTCCCATCAATTTTAACCATCTTCCCTGTCCCTGCTGAAGAAAAGCAGGCCCAAACCATGATGCTGCCACCACCATGTTTGACAGTGGGGATGGTGTGTTCAGCTGTGTTGCTTTTACGCCAAACATAACGTTTTGCATTGTTGCCAAAAAGTTCAATTTTGGTTTCATCTGACCAGAGCACCTTCTTCCGCATGATTGGTGTGTCTCCCAGGTGGCTTGTGGCAAACTTTAAACGACACTTTTTATGGATATCTTTAAGAAATGGCTTTCGTCTTGCCACTATTCCATAAAGGCCAGATTTGTGCAATATACGACTGATTGTTGTCCTATGGACAGAGTCTCCCACCTCAGCTGTAGATCTCTGCAGTTCATCCAGAGTGATCATGGGCCTCTTGGCTGCATCTCTGATCAGTCTTCTCCTTGTATGAGCTGGAAGTTTAGAGGGACGGCCATGTCTTGGTAGATTTGCAGTGGTCTGATACTACTTCCATTTCAATATTATCGCTTGCACAGTGCTCCTTGGGATGTTTAAAGCTTGGGAAATCTTTTTGTATCCAAATCCGGCTTTAAACTTCTTCACAACAGTATCTCGGACCTGCCTGGTGTGTTCCTTGTTCTTCATGATGCTCTCTGCGCTTTTAACGGACCTCTGAGACTATCACAGTGCAGGTGCATTTATACGGAGACTTGATTACACACAGGTGGATTGTATTTATCATCATTGGTCATTTAGGTCAACATTGGATCATTCAGAGATCCTCACTGAACTTCTGGAGAGATTTTGCTGCACTGAAAGTAAAGGGGCTGAATAATTTTGCACGCCCAATTTTTCAGTTTTTGATTTGTTAAAAAAGTTTGAAATATCCAATAAATGTCGTTCCACTTCATGATTGTGTCCCACTTGTTGTTGATTCTTCACAAAAAAATACAGTTTTATATCTTTATGTTTGAAGCCTGAAATGTGGCAAAAGGTCGCAAAGTTCAAGGGGGCCGAATACTTTCGCAAGGCACTGTATCTACTGTGGGAGGACCTGTCATATCTACTGTGGGAGGACCCGTCATATCTACTGTGGGAGGACCTGTCATATCTACTGTGAGGAAGCCCTGTTATATCTACTGTGGGAGGACCTGTCATATCTACTGTGGGAGGACCTGTCATATCTACTGTGAGGAAGCCCTGTCATATCTACTGTGAGGAAGCCCTGTTATATCTACTGTGAGGAAGCCCTGTTATATCTACTGTGGGAGGACCTGTCATATCTACTCTGGGAGGACCTGTCATATGTACTGTGAGGAAGTCCTGTCATATCTGTGGGAGGACCTGACATATTGTTACGCACGCCTCTATGAAGAGGGAACGCAACACCCTGCTACAACTAAACTCTCTGTGAAGTGAAAAAAGGTATGGACTGTAGGTGCGAGTAAGGATGACAACAGACAGAATGTGGTACCGTTTACAAGGACTTTATATGGGGAAAAGGGGCTGGACGGAAGCAAAGCAAAGAAAGTAAATCTCAAAGCCCCCCCTCTCCTATCTTACCTGGCTAACCAATACTTACCTAATTTAGCACCACCTGGTGCCCTAACCAAAATACAGGGGGTGGTCCGCCCAGGTCTTACCTAGTGTGCCTAGACAATGAATATACTACAGGTATATGTATGCCCGCGAGCCTCTTGCCTAAACACTCCCAAGGTGCCTTCCCCTCCCCCCTGGGAACAAATGAAACAGAATATTAAACAATTTCACAAACAAACTAAGAAACAAAGGACATCAAATAAGCTCTACCTGAGCAACAAACTCACAGAACATACCAACTCTCAGCAATGAACTCCCAGCAAAATCAACCTCTAGCAAAAATCAACCTCTAGCAAAATCTCTGCAATGACCTCCCAACAAATCTCTCTAGCAAAATCTCTGCAATGACCTCCCAGCAAATCCTCCAGCAAAATCTCTGCAATGACCTCCCAGCAAATCTTCCAGCAAAATCTCTGCAATGACCTCCCAGCAAATCCTCCAGCAAAATCTCTGCAATGACCTCCCAGCAAATCCTCCAGCAAAATCTCTGCAATGACCTCCCAGCAAATCTTCCAGCAAAATCTCTGCAATGACCTCCCAGCAAATCTCTCCTGAACAGAACACTAGCTTATATACAGCTTCAGAAGGAACAGGTAATTGGAGACTGCTGCGTCTTGACGAGGGGCGGGGTCAGCTCTCCAATTAGCCCTGGAGTCGACCAATCAGCTGCTTGAGGGATTTCAGGAAGCCATTTCCTGAAATAAACACATGCAAGTACACAAACTACAACACATAAACTGGGGAACGTAACACATATCTACTGTGGGAGGACCTGTCATAAAGTACCTCCATACTACTGTTCCATATAGTACACAAACTACAACATATAAACTGGGGAACGTAACACATATCTACTGTGGGAGGACCTGTCATAAAGTACCTCCATACTACTGTTCCATATAGTACACAAACTACAACACATAAACTGGGGAACGTAACACATATCTACTGTGGGAGGACCTGTCATATCTACTGTGGGAGGACCTGTCATATCTACTGTGGGAGGACCTGTTATATCTACTGTGGGAGGACCTGTTATATCTACTGTGGGAGGACCTGTCATATCTACTGTGGGAGGACCTGTCATATCTACTGTGGGAGGACCTGTTATATCTACTGTGGGAGGACCTGTTATATCTACTGTGGGAGGACCTGTTATATCTACTGTGGGAGGACCTGTCATATCTACTGTGGGAGGACCTGTCATATCTACTGTGGGAGGACCTGTTATATCTACTGTGGGAGGACCTGTCATATCTACTGTGGGAGGACCTGTCATATCTACTGTGGGAGGACCTGTCATATCTACTGTGGGAGGACCTGTCATATCTACTGTGGGAGGACCTGTTATATCTACTGTGGGAGGACCTGTCATATCTACTGTGGGAGGACCTGTCATATCTACTGTGGGAGGACCTGTCATATCTACTGTGGGAGGACCTGTTATATCTACTGTGGGAGGACCTGTCATATCTACTGTGGGAGGACCTGTTATATCTACTGTGAGAGGACCTGTCATATCTACTGTGGGAGGACCTGTTATATCTACTGTGAGAGGACCTGTCATATCTACTGTGGGAGGACCTGTCATATCTACTGTGGGAGGACCTGTCATATCTACTGTGGGAGGACCTGTCATATCTACTGTGGGAGGACCTGTCATATCTACTGTGGGTGGACCTGTCATATCTACTGTGGGAGGACCTGTCATATAGTACCTCCATACTACTGTTCCAAATAGTACCTCCATACTACTGCTCCATATAGTACCTCCATAATACTGCTCCATATAGTACCTCCATACTACTGCTCCATATAGTACCTCCATACTACTGCTCCATATAGTACCTCAATACTACTGCTCCATATAGTACCTCAATACTACTGCTCCATATAGTACCTCCATAATACTGCTCCATATAGTACCTCCATAATACTGCTCCATATAGTACCTCCATACTACTGCTCCATATAGTACCTCCATACTACTGCTCCATATAGTACCTCCATACTACTGCTCCATATAGTACCTCCATAATACTGCTCCATATAGTACCTCCATAATACTGCTCCATATAGTACCTCCATAATACTGCTCCATATAGTACCGCCATACTACTGCTCCATATAGTACCTCCATACTACTGCTCCATATAGTACCTCCATACTACTGCTCCATATAGTACCTCAATACTACTGCTCCATATAGTACCTCCATAATACTGCTCCATATAGTACCTCCATAATACTGCTCCATATAGTACCTCCATACTACTGCTCCATATAGTACCTCCATACTACTGCTCCATATAGTACCTCAATACTACTGCTCCATATAGTACCTCCATACTACTGCTCCATAGAGTACCTCCATACTACTGCTCCATATAGTACCTCCATACTACTGCTCCATATAGTACCTCCATACTACTGCTCCATATAGTACCTGCATAGTAATTACCTTGAAGGAGGAGCAGTGCAATATGTGGACTTTGTTGTTGTTAGTTCTGTGATGAAAGGAAAGTTCTACCTACAGCATTCTTTTAAAACGTAGTTGTGATTGTAGTAAGTTGTCTTTCAGGGTTCATGCCAGACCGTGGCTCTTCTGATTCATTTTAGGATTCTCCATTTGTTATGCAATAGGTTGGGCTATGTCGCTCAATCAATCACCTCATGTTGTACTGAGATTAGATTACTTTACAATCCCCAAGATGGATCTACACAATTATTGCTTTAATATATAATGTATGGGTTGTAATGTTTGTAATGTATAATTACCCCATTAACTATTCCATAGCATTCAGCTGAGCTGACAGATATATTGATGTAGTTAGTGGCTTAATAAGTGGTTTTCCTGGTACAGACTCCCGGTTGTTCCCTGTAGTTCAGACTCCCAGGTCTATTGGTCCATGCTTTACATAAATCACATGAATCTTATATTATCTCCACATCTCCTCTCCACAATGTATTCTAGTTAAGGTTAGAGAGAAGGCTGAAGAGTAGGCTGAATTCGAGATAAATCACATTACACGTTCCTGTTGTTCCTAACTGGATTCTCCCACATCTCCACATCTCCTCCTCACAATGTATTCTACTTAAGATTAGAGGGAAGGAAGCGGAGGTTGTGCACAGTCAGAGCCCTGTATCCGACATCTCACTCTATAATATATTGTTGTTAAGCTTACAGAGAAGGCTGTGAGGAGGATTTAACCAGCATCTCCTCCCCACAATGTATTCCAGTTAAAGGGACAATCTGTGATTGGTACATCACCCTTCTGCAGAGCCATCTCTGAACTGTTTACCAAAACAAATGGCTGGGTGTGAATGCTTTGTTGATTTTGGAATCCCAGATTGCCCCTTTACAGATAGCGGGGCAGAGTCTGAACGACATCTCTCCCCACAATGTACAGTGCATTCAACCACATTCATAAAGTATTCATACCCCTTGGACTCACTGTATAATAACAATGTGTTGTAGGTTAGAGGGGTAAAGTCATCTCTCCCACAACAATATATTTATATTTATTTATTACTTTCCAAATAAACATTATTTTTCCATGGAAATACATGGGTAGCCATGAGAAAGACCCCCCCCCCCCCCCCCCCCTAGTGATTGACTATCAAGGATCGCTATGGGGCGCAATCGAGCGATGTAGGCTTGTACACAATCGCCCAACCTTAACACACACACACACTCTCTCTCTCTCTCTCTCTCTCTGTTTACAGTAGGCTAACGTATGTCAATGGTTTTAGGAATGGCAGTAACATCAGGCAGGATTTAGGCTACCAACTGCAATGTTCACATTCCCGCACTGACTGACTGTGTGGAGGCTCATTGATTTAACGTTACGTTAGCCTACATGCTACACCAGTAAAGTAATAAATGATATAGCGGTCTGCTGTATTAACCACGACTTACAGTTCTTTGTGCAGCTTCAAATGTCGAACAACGTTGGAAATTGTTTCGCCTCCGTCTGTAATTTTCTTCCCGCATGTTTTGCAAGTTGCAATCCGTTTTTTTGTTGATACAGCGTCGTCTTTGGGGTATCATCTTTCCAAGGGCTCCATCTGAATTCACCCGCCGACGTTCCTCTGCACTGCCACGCTCAACTGTTTCTCAGCTGGCACAATTTGATTGGCTGCTGTCCGATTCAAACTGTAATCCGTTAAATGAAGAGTTGATGCGCTGCACACTTTTGTTAATAGCATCATTTTGAATATTTGGACTTGGGGAGGCTTGGGGAGGGGTTGGGGAGGCTTGGGGAGACTTGGGGAGGGTTGGGGAGGCTTGGGGAGACTTGGGGAGGCTTGGGGAGACTTGGGGAGGGTTGGGGAGGGTTGGGGAGGCTTGGGGAGGCTTGGGGAGGGTTGGGGAGGCTTGGGGAGACTTGGGGAGGCTTGGGAGGGTTGGGGAGGGTTGAGGAGGGTTGGGGAGGCTTGGGGAGACTTGGGGAGACTTGGGGAGGCTTGGGGAGACTTGGGGAGACTTGGGGAGGCTTGGGGAGGGTTGGGGAGGCTTGGGGAGGGTTGGGGAGGCTTGGGGAGACTTGGGGAGGGTTGGGAAGTCTTGGGGAGGGTTGGGGAGGGTATCAAGTCAGGTCGAGTCATAACGCTCAAGTCCAAGTCACGAGTCACTGGTGTTAAAGTCAAAGTCGAGTTGCAAGTCATGTGACTCGAGTCCACACCTCTGCTTCATACTGTGTGAGTTTCCCTATACCAGACTGCAGGGCTGTGTAGTGTAGCAAACTGCAATTAGAGCTGTTGAGGTGACTGTATTACCGACCACAACACGCGGTCAGAATCATGACCACAGTAGAATTCCACGTGACCGTTGAGTCATGGTAATCTCCTCTTATGCACTCTGGACATGCTTTGGTAGTACCCAACTCACTAACGAGTATCAGGTCCTAATGGCCTGGTACTCAGGGCTCTATTGTCCCTCCATCAGGTCCTAATGGCCTGGTACTCCGGGCTCTATTGTCCTTCCATCAGGTCCTAATGGCCTGGTACTCCGGGCTCTATTGTCCCTCCATCAGGTTCTGATGGCCTGGTACTCCGGGCTCTATTGTCCTTCCATCAGGTCCTAATGGCCTGGTACTCCGGGCTCTATTGTCCCTCCATCAGGTTCTAATGGCCTGGTACTCAGGGCTCTATTGTCCCTCCATCAGGTCCTAATGGCCTGGTACTCCGGGCTCTATTGTCCCTCCATCAGGTTCTAATGGCCTGGTACTCAGGGCTCTATTGTCCCTCCATCAGGTTCTAATGGCCTGGTACTCCGGGCTCTATTGTCCCTCTAACCACTCTGACATCAATGCAAATGAAATGGAAAAATCACATCAAACACTTATCATTAAAACAGTATTTAAAAAAAATAAAAATAAAAACTCACCTCACTGTGATGATCCATTTGAAGAAAGAAGTTCAACAACAGGTTGAAACTGAGTGATCAAATCAAAATCAAATCAAATGTATTTATATAGCCCTTCGTACATCAGCTGATATCTCAAAGTGCTGTACATAAACCCAGCCTAAAACCCCAAACAGCAAGCAATGCAGGTGTAGAAGCACGGTGGCTAGGAAAAACTCCCTAGAAAGGCCAAAACCTAGGAAGAAACCTAGAGAGGAACCAGGCTATGTGGGGTGGCCAGTCCTCTTCTGGCTGTGCCGGGTGGAGATTATAACAGAACATGGCCAAGATGTTCAAATGTTCATAAATGACCAGCATGGTCGAATAATAATAAGGCAGAACAGTTGAAACTGGAGCAGCAGCACAGCCAGGTGGACTGGGGACAGCAAGGAGTCATCATGTCAGGTAGTCCTGGGGCATGGTCCTAGGGCTCAGGTCCTCCGAGAGAGAGAAAGAGAGAAGGAGAGAATTAGAGAATGCACACTTAGATTCACACAGGACACCGAATAGGACAGGAGAAGTACTCCAGATATAACAAACTGACCCTAGCCCCCCGACACATAAACTACTGCAGCATAAATACTGGAGGCTGAGACAGGAGGGGTCAGGAGACACTGTGGCCCCATCCGAGGACACCCCCGGACAGGGCCAAACAGGAAGGATATAACCCCACCCACTTTGCCAAAGCACAGCCCCCACAACACTAGAGGGATATCTTCAACCACCAACTTACCATCCTGAGACAAGGCTGAGTATAGCCCACAAAGACCTCCGCCACGGCACAACCCAAGGGGGGGGGGGGGGGGGAGGCGCCAACCCAGACAGGATGACCACATCAGTGACTCAGCCCACTCAGGTGACGCACCCCCTCCAGGGACGGCATGAGCGAGCCCCAGTAAAGCCAGTGACTCAGCCCCTGAATAGGGTTAGAGGCAGAGAATCCCAGTGGAAAGAGGGGAACCGGCCAGGCAGAGACAGCAAGGGCGGTTCGTTGCTCCAGAGCCTTTCCGTTCACCCTCCCACTCCTGGGCCAGACTACACTCAATCATATGACCCACTGAAGAGATGAGTCTTCAGTAGAGACTTAAAGGTTGAGACCGAGTTTGCATCTCTGACATGGGTAGGCAGACCGTTCCATAAAAATGGAGCTCTATAGGAGAAAGCCCTGCCTCCAGCTGTTTGCTTAAAAATTCTAGGGACAATTAGGAGGCCTGCGTCTTGTGACCGTAGCTTACGTGTAGGTATGTACGGCAGGACCAAATCAGAGAGATAGGTAGGAGCAAGCCCATGTAATGCTTTGTAGGTTAGCAGTAAAACCTTGAAATCAGCCCTTGCTTTGACAGGAAGCCAGTGTAGAGAGGCTAGCACTGGAGTAATATGATCAAATTTTTTGGTTCTAGTCAGGATTCTAGCAGCCGTATTTAGCACTAACTGAAGTTTATTTAGTGCTTTATCCGGGTAGCCGGAAAGTAGAGCATTGCAGTAGTCTTACCTGGAAGTGACAAAAGCATGGATTAATTTTTCTGCATCATTTTTGGACAGAAAGTTTCTGATTTTTGCAATGTTACGTAGATGGAAAAAAGCTGTCCTTGAAATGGTCTTGATATGTTCTTCAAAAGAGAGATCAGGGTCCAGAGTAACGCCGAGGTCCTTCACAGTTTTATTTGAGACGACTGTACAACCATTAAGATTAATTGTCAGATTCAACAGAAGATCTCTTTGTTTCTTGGGACCTAGAACAAGCATCTCTGTTTTGTACGAGTTTAAAAGTAGAAAGTTTGCAGCCATCCACTTCCTTATGTCTGAAACACATTCTTCTAGCAAGGGCAATTTTGGGGCTTCACCATGTTTAATTGAAATGTACAGCTGTGTGTCATCCGCATAGCAGTGAAAGTTAACATTATGTTTTCGAATGACATCCCCAAGAGGTAAAATATATAGTGAAAACAATAGTGGTCCTAAAACGTGGGGTGGTCCTAAAAGCTTGGGGTGATAAAACATGTTCGCTGTGGATGTTGTTTCAAAGCCTAACAACAGGAAATGGTGATGATTAATCCAAAACACATCTGTACGCATATTAGAACTCATGCATAGGATTATCACCCCAAGCCCCCCCCCCCCCAAAAAAAAATGACTGAATTAAAATTACGATTGTTCCATTATGCAAAATATATCTTACCATATATTACGTCTGCCAGAAAATTATTAAACAAAACTGATTTAAGATGTCTCCGGTACGTCACGGGTTTATACTATAACGGGTCTAGCCTATACTCCAACATAAAACAAATTAATGTGTGGTGTGAAGTAAATGTTCTTATAAGTATTTCTCAGCTGCTCATATTAAACACAGCTCTGCTATGAAACCGAAGTAGCCTAGCAGGCATCAACTGAAAAACAGACTTAGCGGGAAGCGCACGGCCTCCATTCACTATTGGAGTACATAGATGACTTTTTTCCTTCTTCCCCCTGCCTCTGTACCTTCCCATTTGACAACGGGCCATTCTAAATCAAAACTAATATTAACTCATTAGTAAAGACCAGATTCAATTGAGAATAGCCTGATGGGTGAAAATGATGATCACTTGATGAGAGAACAGCTGTGCAGCCTGAGGAAAGGAACAGAGCACAAGCTTCTTCTTTTTGAGACTTTCTCAACTCATTAACTGCCTTTGGTCGCATCTTGCAGCCCATATATGTGTTCATCTCTAAGACATTCTAAGGTTTGTATCATTCACAACTAAAGTTGCCAAATAACTCTGAATCTATCATATAAGACCTGTTTCAAATGACCACTTTAATGCTCAACGTAGCCACTCCAATATGCACACTCACTCCAGAATGGGAAAAATATATCCTTTCCATTTTATTAATCTAAGTTAAATTATATTCTTCTTTATTCTAAAATAAAGAAACTAATAAGCATATCTAGTCTTCTAATTGAACAAGTCTACAGCCTATATCATGGGGCATAGACAGATAACATACAGTAGGCCAACTCATATTCTGTTCTCCGGAATACAAAAAATATTCATATCATGTTTCTTTAGACCTGCCTAAAATAAAACATGGATTTATTGTGATGGTTTATATTGATTTATGAGACCTTTTTACGTGTAGATGTTCCATAAGAGGCTTGTAGCCAATGAGGAGGCCTGGAGATGCTAAACGTGTTTATGTTAATTAACCGTCAATTACCGTGAGACCCACAGTCTGTGTAGTATAACAGACTGCAGTACTGTGTAGTATAACCGTCAGCAGTACTGTGTAGTATAACCGTCAGCAGTACTGTGTAGTATAACAGACTGCAGTACTGTGTAGTATAACCGACTGCAGTACTGTGTAGTATAACCGTCAGCAGTACTGTGTAGTATAACAGACAGCAGTACTGTGTAGTATAACAGACAGCAGTACTGTGTAGTATAACAGACTGCAGTACTGTGTAGTATAACAGACTGCAGTACTGTGTAGTATAACCGTCAGCAGTACTGTGTAGTATAACAGACAGCAGTACTGTGTAGTATAACCGTCAGCAGTACTGTGTAGTATAACAGACAGCAGTACTGTGTAGTATAACAGACAGCAGTACTGTGTAGTATAACAGACTGCAGTACTGTGTAGTATAACAGACTGCAGTACTGTGTAGTATAACCGTCAGCAGTACTGTGTAGTATAACCGTCAGCAGTACTGTGTAGTATAACAGACTGCAGTACTGTGTAGTATAACCTTCAGCAGTACTGTGTAGTATAACCGTCAGCAGTACTGTGTAGTATAACAGACTGCAGTACTGTGTAGTATAACCGTCAGCAGTACTGTGTAGTATAACTGTCAGCAGTACTGTGTAGTATAACCGTCAGCAGTACTGTGTAGTATAACAGTCAGCAGTACTGTGTAGTATAACCGTCAGCAGTACTGTGTAGTATAACCGTCAGCAGTACTGTGTAGTATAACAGACTGCAGTACTGTGTAGTATAACCTTCAGCAGTACTGTGTAGTATAACCGTCAGCAGTACTGTGTAGTATAACAGACAGCAGTACTGTGTAGTATAACAGACTGCAGTACTGTGTAGTATAACAGACTGCAGTACTGTGTAGTATAACCGTCAGCAGTACTGTGTAGTATAACCGTCAGCAGTACTGTGTAGTATAACCGTCAGCAGTACTGTGTAGTATAACAGACTGCAGTACTGTGTAGTATAACCGTCAGCAGTACTGTGTAGTATAACAGACTGCAGTACTGTGTAGTATAACCGTCAGCAGTACTGTGTAGTATAACCGTCAGCAGTACTGTGTAGTATAACCGTCAGCAGTACTGTGTAGTATAACCGTCAGCAGTACTGTGTAGTATAACAGTCAGCAGTACTGTGTAGTATAACCGTCAGCAGTACTGTGTAGTATAACCGTCAGCAGTACTGTGTAGTATAACAGACTGCAGTACTGTGTAGTATAACCTTCAGCAGTACTGTGTAGTATAACCGTCAGCAGTACTGTGTAGTATAACAGACAGCAGTACTGTGTAGTATAACAGACTGCAGTACTGTGTAGTATAACAGAGAGCAGTACTGTGTAGTATAACAGACTGCAGTACTGTGTAGTATAACCGTCAGCAGTACTGTGTAGTATAACCGTCAGCAGTACTGTGTAGTATAACAGACTGCAGTACTGTGTAGTATAACCATCAGCAGTACTGTGTAGTATAACAGACTGCAGTACTGTTTAGTATAACAGACTGCAGTACTGTGTAGTATAACAGACAGCAGTACTGTGTAGTATAACAGACTGCAGTACTGTGTAGTATAACCGTCAGCAGTACTGTGTAGTATAACCGTCAGCAGTACTGTGTAGTATAACAGACTGCAGTACTGTGTAGTATAACCATCAGCAGTACTGTGTAGTATAACAGACTGCAGTACTGTGTAGTATAACCGTCAGCAGTACTGTGTAGTATAACCGTCAGCAGTACTGTGTAGTATAACAGACTGCAGTACTGTGTAGTATAACCGTCAGCAGTACTGTGTAGTATAACAGACAGCAGTACTGTGTAGTATAACCGTCAGCAGTACTGTGTAGTATAACAGACAGCAGTACTGTGTAGTATAACAGACAGCAGTACTGTGTAGTATAACAGACTGCAGTACTGTGTAGTATAACAGACTGCAGTACTGTGTAGTATAACCGTCAGCAGTACTGTGTAGTATAACCGTCAGCAGTACTGTGTAGTATAACCGTCAGCAGTACTGTGTAGTATAACAGACAGCAGTACTGTGTAGTATAACAGACTGCAGTACTGTGTAGTATAACAGACTGCAGTACTGTGTAGTATAACCGTCAGCAGTACTGTGTAGTATAACCGTCAGCAGTACTGTGTAGTATAACCGTCAGCAGTACTGTGTAGTATAACAGACTGCAGTACTGTGTAGTATAACCGTCAGCAGTACTGTGTAGTATAACAGACTGCAGTACTGTGTAGTATAACCGTCAGCAGTACTGTGTAGTATAACCGTCAGCAGTACTGTGTAGTATAACCGTCAGCAGTACTGTGTAGTATAACCGTCAGCAGTACTGTGTAGTATAACAGTCAGCAGTACTGTGTAGTATAACCGTCAGCAGTACTGTGTAGTATAACCGTCAGCAGTACTGTGTAGTATAACAGACTGCAGTACTGTGTAGTATAACCTTCAGCAGTACTGTGTAGTATAACCGTCAGCAGTACTGTGTAGTATAACAGACAGCAGTACTGTGTAGTATAACAGACTGCAGTACTGTGTAGTATAACAGAGAGCAGTACTGTGTAGTATAACAGACTGCAGTACTGTGTAGTATAACCGTCAGCAGTACTGTGTAGTATAACCGTCAGCAGTACTGTGTAGTATAACAGACTGCAGTACTGTGTAGTATAACCATCAGCAGTACTGTGTAGTATAACAGACTGCAGTACTGTTTAGTATAACAGACTGCAGTACTGTGTAGTATAACAGACAGCAGTACTGTGTAGTATAACAGACTGCAGTACTGTGTAGTATAACCGTCAGCAGTACTGTGTAGTATAACCGTCAGCAGTACTGTGTAGTATAACAGACTGCAGTACTGTGTAGTATAACCATCAGCAGTACTGTGTAGTATAACAGACTGCAGTACTGTGTAGTATAACCGTCAGCAGTACTGTGTAGTATAACCGTCAGCAGTACTGTGTAGTATAACAGACTGCAGTACTGTGTAGTATAACCGTCAGCAGTACTGTGTAGTATAACAGACAGCAGTACTGTGTAGTATAACCGTCAGCAGTACTGTGTAGTATAACAGACAGCAGTACTGTGTAGTATAACAGACAGCAGTACTGTGTAGTATAACAGACTGCAGTACTGTGTAGTATAACAGACTGCAGTACTGTGTAGTATAACCGTCAGCAGTACTGTGTAGTATAACCGTCAGCAGTACTGTGTAGTATAACCGTCAGCAGTACTGTGTAGTATAACAGACTGCAGTACTGTGTAGTATAACCGTCAGCAGTACTGTGTAGTATAACAGACTGCAGTACTGTGTAGTATAACCGTCAGCAGTACTGTGTAGTATAACCGTCAGCAGTACTGTGTAGTATAACCGTCAGCAGTACTGTGTAGTATAACCGTCAGCAGTACTGTGTAGTATAACAGTCAGCAGTACTGTGTAGTATAACCGTCAGCAGTACTGTGTAGTATAACCGTCAGCAGTACTGTGTAGTATAACAGACTGCAGTACTGTGTAGTATAACCTTCAGCAGTACTGTGTAGTATAACCGTCAGCAGTACTGTGTAGTATAACAGACAGCAGTACTGTGTAGTATAACAGACTGCAGTACTGTGTAGTATAACAGAGAGCAGTACTGTGTAGTATAACAGACTGCAGTACTGTGTAGTATAACCGTCAGCAGTACTGTGTAGTATAACCGTCAGCAGTACTGTGTAGTATAACAGACTGCAGTACTGTGTAGTATAACCGTCAGCAGTACTGTGTAGTATAACAGACTGCAGTACTGTGTAGTATAACCGTCAGCAGTACTGTGTAGTATAACCGTCAGCAGTACTGTGTAGTATAACCGTCAGCAGTACTGTGTAGTATAACTGTCAGCAGTACTGTGTAGTATAACCGTCAGCAGTACTGTGTAGTATAACCGTCAGCAGTACTGTGTAGTATAACAGACTGCAGTACTGTGTAGTATAACCGTCAGCAGTACTGTGTAGTATAACCGTCAGCAGTACTGTGTAGTATAACAGACTGCAGTACTGTGTAGTATAACCGTCAGCAGTACTGTGTAGTATAACCGTCAGCAGTACTGTGTAGTATAACCGTCAGCAGTACTGTGTAGTATAACAGTCAGCAGTACTGTGTAGTATAACCGTCAGTAGTACTGTGTAGTATAACCGTCAGCAGTACTGTGTAGTATAACAGACTGCAGTACTGTGTAGTATAACCTTCAGCAGTACTGTGTAGTATAACCGTCAGCAGTACTGTGTAGTATAACAGACAGCAGTACTGTGTAGTATAACAGACTGCAGTACTGTGTAGTATAACATAGAGCAGTTCTGTGTAGTATAACAGACTGCAGTACTGTGTAGTATAACCGTCAGCAGTACTGTGTAGTATAACCGTCAGCAGTACTGTGTAGTATAACAGACTGCAGTACTGTGTAGTATAACCATCAGCAGTACTGTGTAGTATAACCATCAGCAGTACTGTGTAGTATAACCGTCAGCAGTACTGTGTAGTATAACCGTCAGCAGTACTGTGTAGTGTAACAGACTGCAGTACTGTGTAGTGTAACAGACTGCAGTACTGTGTAGTGTAACAGACAGCAGTACTGTGTAGTGTAACAGACTGAAGTACTGTCTAGTGTAACAGACTGCAGTACTGTGTAGTGTAACAGACAGCAGTACTGTGTAGTATTACCGTCTGCAGTACTGTGTAGTATTACCGTCTGCAGTACTGTGTAGTGTAACAGACAGCAGTACTGTGTAGTGTAACAGACTGAAGTACTGTCTAGTGTAGCAGCCCGAAGTACTGTGTAGTGTAACAGACAGCAGTACTGTGTAGTGTAACAGACAGCAGTACTGTGTAGTGTAACAGACAGCAGTACTGTCTAGTGTAACAGACAGCAGTACTGTCTAGTGTAACAGACTGAAGTACTGCATCATTAAGACTGCTCATTAAGACCTGACTCTGTAATGATTCATTCTCTCTGTCAGTTTATGGTAAGCAACACTTTCTACTGGCCCATCATTAATTCATGTTCATCTCAAAGACTCAGCCTCTCAACATGCATTATTCATAATAGACACAATTAGCTGAGGGAACAAACTAACCGCAGCACAGAGGTGTGTGTGTTGTGTGTGTCCGTGTATGTGTGTATGCCTGCTTGTCAGCACAACACCCTCATCCCAAGCATCCTCACAACATCACGCACACACACACACACACGCACGCACACACACACACAATCAGACAGTAGTTTGAGCACCTCCTCACTATTACAGTTATAGCACCTCATCGTCTCACGCTTTAGTTCATATCAACTCAAATAACATGTTATTGGTCACATACACATGGTTAGCAGATGGTATTGGTCACATACACATGGTTAGCAGATGGTATTGGTCACATACACATGGTTAGCAGATGTTATTGGTCAAATACACATGGTTAGCAGATGGTATTGGTCAAATACACATGGTTAGCAGATGTTATTGGTCACATACACATAGTTAGCAGATGTTATTGGTCACATACACATGGTTAGCAGATGTTATTGGTCACATACACATGGTTAGCAGATGTTATTGGTCACATACACATGGTTAGCAGATGTTATTGGTCACATACACATGGTTAGCAGATGTTATTGGTCACATACACATGGTTAGCAGATGTTATTGGTCACATACACATGGTTAGCAGATGTTATTGGTCAAATACACATGGTTAGCAGATGGTATTGGTCAAATACACATGGTTAGCAGATGGTATTGGTCAAATACACATGGTTAGCAGATGGTATTGGTCAAATACACATGTTTAACAGATGTTATTGGTCACATACACATGGTTAGCAGATGTTATTGGTCACATACACATAGTTAGCAGATGTTATTGGTCACATACACATGGTTAGCAGATGTTATTGGTCACATACACATGGTTAGCAGATATTATTGGTCACATACACATGTTTAACAGATGTTATTGGTCACATACACATGGTTAGCAGATGTTATTGGTCACATACACATGGTTAGCAGATGTTATTGGTCACATACACATGGTTAGCAGATGTTATTGCCAGTGTAGTGAAATGTTTATGCTTCTAGATCCGACAGTGCAGCAGCATCTAACAGGTAATATCTAACAATTCCACAACAAAACCTAGTATCTAACAAATTCCACAACAAAACCTAATTCACACAATCTAGTAAAAGAAATGGGATGAGAATATATAAGTATATGGATGAGAAGTGACAGAGTGGCTAAGATGCAATAGATAGAATAGACAGTATAAGTGTGACCATCCTCTTCCTGGAAATGGACCAAAGCGCGGCGTGATGAGCAGACATTTTCCTTATATTTGAAATGAATGTCGCCAACAAAACAAGGAAACGACCTTGAAGCTTACCTTGGGCCACGAACAAAGTCAACAACTCACAAATGCGAAAGGAAAAAAAAGGCTGCCTAAGTGTGATTCCCCAATCAGAGACAACGATAGACAGCTGCCTCTGATTGAGAACCACACCAGGCCAAAACACAAAGAAATAGAAAACATAGAAATAAAGAAACTAGAATGCCCACCCACGTCACACCCTGGCCTAACCAAAATAGAGAATAAAAACCTCTCTATGGCCAGGGCGTGACAATAGGATACAGTATATACATATGAGATGAGTAATGTTAGATATGTAAACATTCTTAAAGTGGCATTATTAAAGTGACTAGTGATCAATTTATTAAAGTGGCCAATGATATTAAGTCTGTAGGTAGGCACATGCCTCTCTGTGTTGGTGATGGCTGTTTAACAATCTGATGGCCTTGAGATAGAAGCTATTTTTCAGTCTCGGCCTCAGCTTTGATGCACTTGTACTGACCTCGCCTTCTGGATGGAAGTGGGGTGAACGGGCAGTGTCTCGGTTGGTTATTGTCCTTGATTAACTTTTTGGCCTTCCTGTGACATCAGTGTTATAGGTGTCCTGGAGGGCAGGTAGTTTGGTCCCGGTGATGCGTTGTGCAGACCGCACCACCCTCTGGAGGGCCCTGCGCTTGTGGACGGTGCAGTTGCTGTACCGGGCGGTAATACAGCCCGACAGGATGCTCGCGATTGTCTGTGTGCGTGGACCATTTCAGTTTGTCGGTGATATGTACACCGAGGAACGTAATTTTCTACCTTCTCCCCTGCTGTCCCGTCGATGTGGATAGGGGGGTGCTCCCTTTGCTGTTTCCTGATGTCCACGATCATCTCTTTTGTTTTGCTGACATTGAGTGAGAGGTTATCAGCCTGACTACCTCAATCAGCCTGACTAACCGGTGTCTGTATGTAGCCTCTCTACTTTTATAGCCTCGCTACTGTATATAGCCTCGCTACTGTATATAGCCTGTCTTTTTTATTTATTTCTTGACTTACCTATTGTTCACCTAATACCTTTTTTGCACTATTGGTTAGAGCCTGTATTAAGCATTTCACTGTAAGGTTGTATTCGGCGCAAGTGACAAATAAACTTTGATTTGATTTATTTTCCTGACACCACACTTCGAGGGCCCTCATCTCCTCCCTGTAGGCCGTCTCGTCATTGTTGGTAATCAAGCCTACCACTCTTGTGTCGTCTGATGATTGAGTCGGAGGCGTGCATGGCCACGCAGTCGTGGGTGAACAGGGAGTACAACAGGGGGCTGAGAACACACCCTTGTGGGGCCCCAGTGTTGAGGATCAGTGGAGTGGAGATGTCGTTCCTACCTTCACCACCTGGGGGCAGCCTGTCAGGAAGTCTGGGACCCAGTTGCACAGGGCGGGGTCAAGACCCAGGGAATCAAGCTTAATGATGAGTTTGGAGGGTACTATGGTGTTGAATGCTGAGCTGCAGTCAATGAAAAGCATTCTTACATAGGTATTCCTCTTGCCCAGATGGCATAGGGCAGTGTGCAGTGTGATGGCGATTGCATCGTCAGCCTTGCGAGGGATAACATGTTTAAATGTTTTACTCACATCGGCCATGGAGAAGGAGAGCCCACAGTCATTAGTAGCGGGCCGTGTCGGTGGCACTGTATTGTCCTCAAAGCGTGCAAAGACGCTTTGAGGACAAAGACGTCAATGTCCGCGACGGGGCTGGTTTTCTTTTTGTAATCCGTGATTGTCTGTAGACCCTGCCACATATGTCTCGTGTTTGAGCCGTTGAATTGCAACTCCACTTTGTCTCTATACTGATACTTTGCTTGTTTGATTGCCTTACGGAGGGAATAACTACACTGTTTTTCAAAGAAATCTTGAAGCGTGGAATCCAATTGGTCAGGCCAGCATAGGATAGACCTAAGCATGGGTGCTTCCCGTTTTAGTTTCTGCCTATAGGCGGGAAGCAACAAGATGGAGTCATGGTCAGATTTGCCAAAAGAGGGTGGGGGAGGGCCTTGTATGCATGGCGGAAGTTAGAGTAGTAATGGTCGAGCATGTTACTCGCTCGTGTACTGTAATCGATATGCTGATAGAATTTAGGTAGCCTTGTTCTCATATTAACTTTGTTAAAATCCCCAGCTACAATAAATGCAGTCTCAGGATATATGGTTTCCAGTTTGCATAAAGTCCAGTGAAGTTCCTTGATGGCCGTCTTGGTATCCGCTTGCGTGGGGATACACACGGCTGTGACAATAACCAAGGAGAGTTCTCTTGGGAGATAATTTAGTCAGCATTTGATTTTGAGGAATTCTAGGTCAGGTGAACAAAAGGACTTGAGTTCCTGTGTGTTGTTACAATTACACCATGAGCCGTTAATCATGAAATATACATCCCCGCTCTTCTTCTTACCGGAGGGATGTTCATTCCCGTTGCACTGAAAATCCCGTTGGCTGTACTGACTCCGACGGCATGTCCCCAGCTTGCCATGTTTCCTTGAAACAGAGTATGTTACAATCCCGGATATCTCTTTGGAAAGCATCTCTTGCCCTGATATCGTCGACTTTGTTAGCTAGGGACTGGACATTAGCGAGTAGTATACTCGGAAGCGGTGGGTGGTGTGCGCACATCCGTAGCCTCACTAGAAGACCGCTCCGGCACCCTCTCCTCCGGCGGTGTTGTTTTGGGTCGGCCTCTGGAATCAGTTCAAATGCCCTGGGAGGTGCAGACAAAGGATCCGCTTTGGGAAAGTCGTATTCCTGGTCATAGTGCTGGTTGTGCTGGTAAGTTGACGTCTCTCTGATATTCAATAGTTCTTCCCGGCTGTATGTAATAACACTGGGCTAATACTGTAAGAAATAATACATAAAAAATGAAGGACTAGAAGCGAAGCTGCCATCTCTATCGGCGCCATGCTTTAGTTCACATGCTTTAGTTCACATGCTTTAGTTCACGTGCTTTAGTTCACGTGCTTTAGTTCACTTAAGTTCACAGAGACGAGACGAGAGGAGAGGTAAAGTAAACACAGCGACTTTGTTGTGTTTTTCTTTCCCTGTACATACAGGCAAGTGTTTCTGTTGCGTAACGACACCAACAGTTCTCACACTGTGAGGAAGTTGAGTTTCCTCTCTGTGTGATGAAGAGGAAAAAAGAGAGAGACAGTGAGAAGGAGACAGAAATAGAGGGGAGATAGGGAGCAAGAGGGAGAGAGATACAGAGAGAAGGAGACAGAAATAGAGGGGAGATAGGGAGCAAGAGGGAGAGAGATACAGAGAGAAGGAGACAGAAATAGAGGGGAGATGGGGAGCAAGAGGGAGAGAGATACAGAGAGAAGGAGACAGAAATAGAGGGGAGATAGGGAGCAAGAGGGAGAGAGATACAGAGAGAAGGAGACAGAAATAGAGGGGAGATGGGGAGCAAGAGGGAGAGAGATACAGAGAGAAGGAGACAGAAATAGAGGGGAGATAGGGAGCAAGAGGGAGAGAGATACAGAGAGAAGGAGACAGGAATAGAGGGGAGATGGGGAGCAAGAGGGAGAGAGATACAGAGAGAAGGAGACAGAAATAGAGGGGAGATAGATAGGGAGCAAGAGGGAGAGAGATACAGAGAGGAGGAGACAGGGAGCAAGAGGGAGAGAGATACAGAGACAAGGAGACAGAAATAGAGGGGAGATAGGGAGCAAGAGGGAAAGAGATACAGAGATACAGAGAGAAGGAGACAGAAATAGAGGGGAGATAGGGAGCAAGAGGGAGAGAGATACAGAGAGAAGGAGACAGAAATAGAGGGGAGATAGGGAGCAAGAGGGAGAGAGATACAGAGAGAAGGAGACAGAAATAGAGGGGAGATAGGGAGCAAGAGGGAGAGAGATACAGAGAGAAGGAGACAGAAATAGAGGGGAGATAGGGAGCAAGAGGGAGAGAGATACAGAGAGAAGGAGACAGAAATAGAGGGGAGATGGGGAGCAAGAGGGAGAGAGATACAGAGAGAAGGAGACAGAAATAGAGGGGAGATAGGGAGCAAGAGTGAGAGAGATACAGAGAGAAGGAGACAGGAATAGAGGGGAGATGGGGAGCAAGAGGGAGAGAGATACAGAGAGAAGGAGACAGAAATAGAGGGGAGATAGGGAGCAAGAGGGAGAGAGATACAGAGAGGAGGAGACAGGGAGCAAGAGGGAGAGAGATACAGAGACAAGGAGACAGAAATAGAGGGGAGATAGGGAGCAAGAGGGAAAGAGATACAGAGATACAGAGAGAAGGAGACAGAAATAGAGGGGAGATAGGGAGCAAGAGGGAGAGAGATACAGAGAGAAGGAGACAGAAATAGAGGGGAGATAGGGAGCAAGAGGGAGAGAGATACAGAGAGAAGGAGACAGAAATAGAGGGGCGATAGGGAGCAAGAGGGAGAAAGATACAGAGACAAGGAGACAGAAATAGAGGGGAGATGGGGAGCAAGAGGGAGAGAGATACAGAGACAAGGAGACAGAAATAGAGGGGAGATGGGGAGCAAGAGGGAGAGAGATACAGAGAGAAGGAGACAGAAATAGAGGGGCGATAGGGAGCAAGAGGGAGAAAGATACAGAGACAAGGAGACAGAAATAGAGGGGAGATGGGGAGCAAGAGGGAGAGAGATACAGAGACAAGGAGACAGAAATAGAGGGGAGATAGGGAGCAAGAGGGAGAGAGATACAGAGAGAAGGAGACAGAAATAGAGGGGAGATGGGGAGCAAGAGGGAGAGAGATACAGAGAGAAGGAGACAGAAATAGAGGGGAGATAGGGAGCAAGAGGGAGAGAGATACAGAGAGAATGAGACAGAAATAGAGGGGAGATAGGGAGCAAGAGGGAGAGAGATACAGAGAGGAGGAGACAGGGAGCAAGAGGGAGAGAGATACAGAGAGAAGGAGACAGAAATAGAGGGGAGATATGGAGCAAGAGGGAGAGAGATACAGAGAGAAGGAGACAGGGAGCAAGAGGGAGATAGATACAGAGAGAAGGAGACAGAAATAGAGGGGAGAGAGAGAAGGAGAGGGATCGAGAGAGGGAGAGAGAGAGAGAGAGAGGGAGAGAGAGAGAGAGAAGAGAGAGAGAGAGAGCGAGTGTATCAGTGTTTTGTTACTTGCCCATGTTTTTTGTGGACCCCAGGAAAAGTAGCTGCTGCTTCTACAAAAGCTAAATGGGGATCCAACTAAACAAACAAAACAAAGACAGAGGAGCCGTAGTAGTAGCATCCAGTCAGCCATTACAACACTGATTATTGACCTCCACTAATCAAATACTGTGGTCATCTGCTGCAGGGTCTCTACAAGAGAGGAGAGGAGACAGGAGAGAGAGGAGAGGAGACAGCAGATGAGAGGGGTGGAGAGAGGAGAGGAGAAGATGAGAGAGAGGAGAAGAAGGAGAGAGGAGAGGAGAGAGAGGGGAGATAGCAGAGGAGAGGAGAGAGAGAAGAGAAGAAAGAGGAGAGAGGAAAGTGAGGAGAGAGAGGGGAGATAGCAGAGGAGAGGAGAGAGAGAAGAGAAGAAAGAGGAGAGAGGAAAGTGAGGAGAGAGAGGGGAGATAGCAGAGGAGAGGAGAGAGAGAAGAGAAGAAAGAGGAGAGAGGAAAGTGAGGAGAGAGAGGGGAGATAGCAGAGGAGAGAGAGAAGAGAAGAAAGAGGAGAGAGGAAAGTGAGGAGAGAGAGGGGAGATAGCAGAGGAGAGGAGAGAGGAAAGTGAGGAGAGAGAGAAGAGAAGAAAGAGGAGAGAGGAAAGTGAGGAGAGAATAGGAGAGAGAGAGAGGAATAAAAAAGTTGGGCTGCTTTCTTACAAACTGCATAAAATATTATGATTATTTTTGTCACAACTCTCTCTCTCCATTTCTCTCTTTCCCCCTTCCCTCTCTATCTGTCCTCTTCTAGTTTGGGAGAACGGAGGTGATTGACAACACTCTAAACCCAGACTTTGTCAGGAAGTACATCCTGGACTACTTCTTTGAGGAGAAGCAGAATCTACGCTTTGACGTGTGAGTAGTTATTCTCTTTGATCTGGTCCTTGGAGGACTCACCAGGCAGACAGGTAGGGAGGGTGTGTGAGTTTTTACATGTGATGTGCCGTTTCTTCCCAATCCAACCTTCCTTTCCATCCTCCTATCTCTCCTTCTACCTTCTTTCTCTTTTCCCTTCATCTCTCCCCTACTTCCTCTCTTCCTACTATCCTTCTCTCTCTCCTACTTCCTCTCTTCCTACTATCCTTCATCTCTACCCTACTTCCTCTCTTCCTACTATCCTTCTCTCTCCATTCTTGCCCTCTTTTCTCCCTTTCCTACACCACCTCTCTCCTGTGTAATAAATAATCCATCGTTATTCTCCTCTGTCTTGATTGTCATGTGTTGTTGAGATTAGGGGGGAAAGAATTATCAATATTTTATATGATGGTTTTATCCTCATTCTCCATACTGCCTGAAGTCCCAGCAGAGTCCCATAATAATTACAGTCCTCCCTCCTCCATCCTACCTACTATATACTCTTTCCCTCCTCCCTCCTCCATCCTACCTACTATATCCTCTTTCCCTCCTCCCTCCTCCATCCTACCTACTATATCCTCTTTCCCTCATCCCTCCTCCATCCTACCTACTATATCCTAATTCCCTCCTCCCTCCTCCATCCTACCTACTATATCCTCTTTCCCTCCTCCCTCCTCCATCCTACCTACTATATCCTATTTCCCTCCTCCTCCCTCCTCCATCCTACCTACTATATCCTCTTTCCCTCCTCCCTCCTCCATCCTACCTACTATATCCTCTTTCCCTCCTCCTCCCTCCTCCATCCTACCTACTATATCCTCTTTCCCTCCTCCCTCCTCCATCCTACCTACTATATCCTCTTTCCCTCCTCCTCCCTCCTCCATCCTACCGTCTATATCCTCTTTCCCTCCTCCTCCCTCCTCCATCCTACCTTCTATATCCTCTTTCCCTCCTCCCTCCTCCATCCTACCTTCTATATCCTCTTTCCCTCCTCCCTCCTCCATCCTACCTACTATATCCTCTTTCCCTCATCGCTCCTCCATCCTACCTACTATATCCTCTTTCCCTCCTTCCTCCTCCATCCTACCTACTATATCCTCTTTCCCTCCTCCCTCCTCCATCCTACCTACTATATCCTCTTTCCCTCCTCCCTCCTCCATCCTACCTACTATATCCTCTTTCCCTCCTCCCTCCTCCATCCTACCTACTATATCCTCTTTCCCTCCTCCCTCCTCCATCCTACCTACTATATCCTATTTCCCTCCTCCTCCCTCCTCCATCCTACCTACTATATCCTCTTTCCCTCCTCCCTCCTCCATCCTACCTACTATATCCTCTTTCCCTCCTCCTCCCTCCTCCATCCTACCTACTATATCCTCTTTCCCTCCTCCCTCCTCCATCCTACCTACTATATCCTCTTTCCCTCCTCCTCCCTCCTCCATCCTACCGTCTATATCCTCTTTCCCTCCTCCTCCCTCCTCCATCCTACCTTCTATATCCTCTTTCCCTCCTCCCTCCTCCATCCTACCTTCTATATCCTCTTTCCCTCCTCCCTCCTCCATCCTACCTACTATATCCTCTTTCCCTCATCCCTCCTCCATCCTACCGTCTATATCCTCTTTCCCTCCTCCTCCCTCCTCCATCCTACCTTCTATATCCTCTTTCCCTCCTCCCTCCTCCATCCTACCTACTATATCCTCTTTCCCTCCTCCCTCCTCCATCCTACCTACTATATCATCTTTCCCTCATCCCTCCTCCATCCTACCGTCTATATCCTCTTTCCCTCCTCCTCCCTACTCCATCCTACCTACTATATCCTCTTTCCCTCCTCCTCCCTCCTCCATCCTACCTTCTATATCCTCTTTCCCTCCTCCCTCCTCCATCCTACCTACTATATCCTATTTCCCTCCTCCCTCCTCCATCCTACCTACTATATCATCTTTCCCTCCTCCCTCCTCCATCCTACCTACTATATCCTATTTCCCTCCTCCCTCCTCCATCCTACCTACTATATCCTCTTTCCCTCCTCCTCCATCCTCCATCCTACCTACTATATCCTCTTTCCCTCCTCCCTCCTCCATCCTACCTACTATATCCTCTTTACCTCCTCCCTCCTCCATCCTACCTACTATATCCTATTTCCCTCCTCCATCCTACCTACTATATCCTCTTTCCCTCCTCCCTCCTCCATCCTACCTACTATATCCTCTTTCCCTCCTCCCTCCTCCATCCTACCTACTATATCCTATTTCCCTCCTCCCTCCTCCAACCTACCTACTATATCCTCTTTCCCTCCTCCCTCCTCCATCCTACCTACTATATCCTCTTTCCCTCCTCCTCCCTCCTCCATCCTACCTACTATATCCTCTTTCCCTCCTCCTCCATCCTACCTACTATATCCTCTTTCCCTCCTCCTCCCTCCTCCATCCTACCTACTATATCCTATTTCCCTCCTCCCTCCTCCATCCTACCTACTATATCCTCTTTCCCTCCTCCCTCCTCCATTCTACCTACTATATCCTATTTCCCTCATCCCTCCTCCATCCTACCTACTATATCTTCTTTCCCTCCTCCTCCCTCCTCCATCCTACCTTCTATATCCTCTTTCCCTCCTCCCTTCTCCTCCATCCTACCTACAATATCCTCTTTCCCTCATCCCTCCTCCATCCTACCTACTATATCCTCTTTCCCTCCTCCTCCACCCTACCTTCTATATCCTCTTTCCCTCCTCCTCCCTCCTCCATCCTATCTACTATATCCTCTTTCCCTCCTCCTCCCTCCTACCTACTATATCCTCTTTCCCTCCTCCTCCCTCCTCCACCCTACCTACTATATCCTCTTTCCTCTCTCCTCCATCCTACCTACTATATCCTCTTTCTTCCCTCCTCCATCCTACCTACTATATCCTCTTTCCCTCCTCCTCCCTCCTCCATCCTACCAACTATATCCTCTTTCCCTCCTCCTCCATCCTACCTACTATATCTTCTTTCCCTCCTCCTCCATCCTCCATCCTACCTTCTATATCCTCTTTCCCTCCTCCCTCCTCCATCCTACCTACTATATCATCTTTCCCTCATCCCTCCTCCATCCTACCTACTATATCCTCTTTCCTCCCTCCTCCATCCTACCTACTATATCCTCTTTCTTCCCTCCTCCATCCTACCTACTATATCCTCTTTCCCTCCTCCTCCCTCCTCCATCCTACCAACTATATCCTCTTTCCCTCCTCCTCCATCCTACCTACTATATCTTCTTTCCCTCCTCCTCCCTCCTCCATCCTACCTTCTATATCCTCTTTCCCTCCTCCCTCCTCCATCCTACCTACTATATCCTCTTTCCCTCCTCCCCCCTCCATCCTACCTACTATATCCTCTTTCCCTCCTCCTCCATCCTACCTACTATATCATCTTTCCCTCATCCCTCCTCCATCCTACCAACTATATCCTCTTTCCCTCCTCCTCCATCCTACCTTCTATATCCTCTTTCCCTCCTCCTCCCTCCTCCATCCTACCTTCTATATCCTCTTTCCCTCCTCCCTTCTCCTCCATCCTACCTACTATATCCTCTTTCCCGCCTCTTTCCCTCCTCCATCCTACCTACTATATCCTCTTTCCCTCCTCCTCCCTCCTCCACCCTACCTTCTATATCCTCTTTCCCTCCTCCTCCCTCCTCCACCCTACCTTCTATATCCTCTTTCCCTCCTCCTCCCTCCTCCATCCTACCTACTATATCCTCTTTCCCTCCTCCTCCATCCTACCTACTATATCCTCTTTCCCTCCTCCTCCATCCTCCACCCTACCTTCTATATCCTCTTTCCCTCCTCCTCCATCCTACCTACTATATCCTCTTTCCCTCCTCCCCCCTCCATCCTACCTACTATATCCTCTTTCCCTCCTCCTCCATCCTACCTACTATATCATCTTTCCCTCATCCCTCCTCCATCCTACCAACTATATCCTCTTTCCCTCCTCCTCCATCCTACCTTCTATATCCTCTTTCCCTCCTCCTCCCTCCTCCATCCTACCTACTATATCCTCTTTCCCTCCTCTTTCCCTCCTCCATCCTACCTACTATATCCTCTTTCCCTCCTCCTCCCTCCTCCACCCTACCTTCTATATCCTCTTTCCCTCCTCCTCCCTCCTCCACCCTACCTTCTATATCCTCTTTCCCTCCTCCTCCCTCCTCCATCCTACCTACTATATCCTCTTTCCCTCCTCCTCCATCCTACCTACTATATCCTCTTTCCCTCCTCCTCCATCCTCCACCCTACCTTCTATATCCTCTTTCCCTCCTCCTCCATCCTACCTACTATATCCTCTTTCCCTCCTCCATCCTACCCACTATATCCTATTTCCCTTCCCCTCCGTCCTACCTCCTCCTCTTGCATAACAGCCCCTCTCGTCGTCTTGAAAGGCCCAATCAGAGTGCAGGGCAGAGGTGACACTTTATTAAGAGGCTTTGAGAATGGAGACAATTTCCTTATTCCCTTAACTCCCTCTGTACCTCACCTCAGTGCACGTCAACAAGGGGAAAGCAATGTCTAAGAAAATAACTATTGTCTGTCTAGCGTTATCTTTTGATTTCCACTGTGTAGAGACAGAGGTCCTAATGGACTTTAGTAACTAGCTACATATCCACTGTGTAGAGACAGAGGTCCTAATGGACTTTAGTAACTAGCTACATATCCACTGTGTAGAGACAGAGGTCCTAATGGACTTTAGTAACTAGCTACATATCCACTGTGTAGAGACCGAGGCTTTCATGGACTTTAGTAACTAGCTACATATCCACTGTGTAGAGACAGAGGCCTTCATGGACTTTATGATACTGTAGCTAGCCTCTTTCTGTTCATATCCAGCCTCTGTAGCTCTGTCATCAGTCCTCTGTAGCTCAGTCATCAGTCCTCTGTAGCTCTGTCATCATTCCTCTGTAGCTCTGTCATCAGTCCTCTGTAGCTCAGTCATCAGTCCTCTGTAGCTCAGTCATAAGTCCTCTGTAGCTCAGTCATCAGTCCTCTGTAGCTCTGTCATCAGTCCTCTGTAGCTCTGTTATCAGTCTTCTGTAGCTCAGTCCTCTGTAGCTCAGTCATCAGTCCTCTGTAGCTCAGTCATCAGTCCTCTGTAGCTCTGTCATCAGTCCTCTGTAGCTCTGTCATCAGTCCTCTGTAGCTCTGTCATCAGTCCTCTGTAGCTCTGTCATCAGTATTCTGTAGCTCAGTCATTAGTCCTCATCAGTCCTCTGTAGCTCAGTCATCAGTCCTCTGTAGCTCAGTCATCAGTCCTCTGTAGCTCAGTCATCAGTCCTCTGTAGCTCAGTCATCAGTCCTCTGTAGCTCTGTCATCAGTCCTCTGTAGCTCAGTCATCAGTCCTCATCAGTCCTCTGTAGCTCTGTCATCAGTCCTCTGTAGCAGTCCTCTGTAGCGCTGTCATCAGTCCTCTGTAGCTCAGTCATCAGTCCTCTGTATCTCTGTCATCAGTCCTCTGTAGCTCAGTCATCAGTCCTCTGTAGCTCAGTCATCAGTCCTCTGTAGCTCAGTCATCAGTCCTCTGTAGCTCTGTCATCAGTCCTCTGTAGCTCTGTCATCAGTCCTTATCAGTCCTCTGTAGCTCAGTCATCAGTCCTCTGTAACTCAGTCATCAGTCCTCTGTAGCTCAGTCATCAGTCCTCTGTAGCTCAGTCATCAGTCCTCTGTAGCTCTGTAGCTCTGTCATCAGTCCTCTGTAGCTCTGTGCTCAGTCCTCTGTAGCTCTGTCATCAGTCCTCTGTAGCTCTGTCATCAGTCCTCTGTAGCTCTGTGCTCAGTCCTCTGTAGCTCTGTCATCAGTCCTCTGTAGCTCTGTCATCAGTCCTCTATAGCTCAGTCATCAGTCCTCTATAGCTCAGTCATCAGTCCTCTGCTGAACGTGTCAGTAGGATATACTGTGACTTAATTTATTTTGGGTCCTTTACATATATAGTAACTCAGTCAGGGAATTGGGGGATGAGGATGGGTGGACAGTGGACGCATTCAAGTTGAATTACTTTTAGCCAAAGTTTATCACCGGCAGCAGCTGCTACGACACATTGTTTAAAACGTGATTGTTTCTAAAGTGAATGGGTGAGTGACAGCAGGGGAGTCTTGGACAACAGTGAAAGGAAAATAGACTTCATTCATGAAGTGTAGAAGGATGAAGTGAAATAAGTGGTTTTACCGGTTAACAATTTGTCATTTCAAGTTAATATAAATTGATTTTGAGTGGCTTTCTGTTTGTCCGAATGTCATTGTATGAGGAATGATATCAAACCACTTTGGTTCTATTTGTTAATGTTCAAACCCCAGCCAGTTTAGACACAAATAGTTCTCTCTCCGGCCCCTGTCAGCTCTTGCCTCTTTAATGTGTGTTTCTTTCTGTTTTCAGATACGACATCGATTCCAAAAGTCCAGATCTGGCGAAGCATGTAAGTGAAAAAAAGTTATCATGCCTAATAGTTGCTTGTTTTTTACTTTTCAAATCTATCCTCTATGAATGGAAACTTTTGTTTTTTAAAATGGGAACTTTTATTTTGAAATGCATCCCATTCCTTATTTTTGTTTTATGCTAATCAAAATCCATGTGGTCGCAAAGCTGAAATAGTACACCGTAGTGCCTTAGTAGTTTCACAATGTGGCCTTGCTGTCTGTCCGTGCGCATTTATAAATAAATATAACATATTACTTTATGTATTGATAGTGAGTAGCTTTCATAATAATCCAAATCCATATATTTTGTTGTGCGTAGTTATGATTTAATGAAGCATTGTAATTTGTCACACCATTATCAAAGCTTGTCAAACCCGTTTTTCCGAACCTCTAGGCATGATTTATTGTACTCCCATGCTATTAGCAATGTACTCACTAGTAATGATGACCAATGGATGGTGCAGTGAAAGGTTTGATAAAAGCAGCCCATTGCTCACACATACACAATTATAATTAATTATATGTGCAGCTAGCGGTTTGCATAATACTAGAATATTCATCATTATTTCCACATTTGTCATGACTATATTTTTTTGTTTTGTACTCGCTTTTGTGTTAATAGCTCTCTCCTCTCACACAAAAAAACACTTACCTCTTCATCTCTTTATTTCTCTACCACCCTCTTCTCCACTTCTCTCCCTCTCTCTTGTTTTCTCTTGCCCTTGTTTTGATGATGGTGTTGTATGGTTTGAGTCTTGTGCCTACATGATATGCTCTGTTGTTGTTGTTGTCTATGCTGCTGCCTGGTGTACCCCTCCTCCTCTTCCTCCTCCTCCTCTTCCTCCCTGGAAGCCCTCCGACATTGACGTACGTGTTTGACTCCTCTGACAAACTTTTTGCTTATAACAACGCCTATAACAAGGCTTATAACAACGCCTATAACAAGGCTTATAACAACGCCTATAACAAGGCTTATAACAACGCCTATAACAAGGCTTATAACAACGCCTATAACAAGGCTTATAACACACTGCTTAGCTCCATCCTAACTGTCCTTGTTACCCCGTCTACCCCATCTCTCCCCTGAACCCCCTCTATCCTTCCTCCCCCATCTCTCCCCTGAACCCCCTCTATCCTTCCTCCCCCATCTCTCCCCTGAACCCCCTCTATCCTTCCTCTCCCTCCTTTCTCCCCCATCTCTCCCCTGAACCCCTACTATCCTTCCTCTCCCTCCTTTC
This sequence comes from Oncorhynchus mykiss, assembly GCF_057628025.1. Taxonomy (NCBI): domain Eukaryota; kingdom Metazoa; phylum Chordata; class Actinopteri; order Salmoniformes; family Salmonidae; genus Oncorhynchus; species Oncorhynchus mykiss. The sequence goes on along the minus strand of NC_143030.1, from coordinate 76,090,952 downwards.
TCCCCCATCTCTCCCCTGAACCCCCACTATCCTTCCTCTCCCTCCTTTCTCCCCCATCTCTCCCCTGAACCCCCACTATCCTTCCTCCCCCATCTCTCCCCTGAACCCCCTCTATCCTTCCTCCCCCATCTCTCCCCTGAACCCCCTCTATCCTTCCTCTCCCTCCTTTCTCCCCCATCTCGCCCCTGAACCCCCTCTATCCTTCCTCCCCCATCTCTCCCCTGAACCCCCTCTATCCTTCCTCTCCCTCCTTTCTCCCCCATCTCTCCCCTGAACCCCCTCTATCCTCCTTTCTCCCCCATATCTCCCCTGAACCGCCTCTATCCTTCCTCTCCCTCCTTTCTCCCCCATCTCTCCCCTGAACCCCCTCTATCCTTCCTCTCCCTCCTTTCTCCCCTGAACCCCCTCTATCCTTCCTCTCCCTCCTTTCTCCCCTGAACCCCCTCTATCCTTCCTCTCCCTCCTTTCTCCCCCATCTCTCCCCTGAACCCCCCTATCCTTGCTCTCCCTCCTTTCTCCCCCATCTCTTCCCTGAACCCCCTCTATCCTTTCTCCCCCGTCTCTCCCCTGAACCCCCTCTATCCTTCCTCTCCCTTCTTTCTCCCCCATCTCTCCCCTGAACCCCCTCTATCCTTTCTCCCCCATCTCTCCCCTGAACCCCCTCTATCCTCCCCCGTCTCTCCCCTGAACCCCCTCTATCCTTCCTCTCCCTCCTTTCTCCCCCGTCTCTCCCCTGAACCCCCTCTATCCTCCCCCGTCTCTCCCCTGAACCCCCTCTATCCTCCTCCGTCTCTCCCTGCTCACTGTTTCCCCATTAACACCCCCTTCCCCGTCACGCCTCCTCACTCCTCTGTCTTTCCCGCCACCCCCTGTCCCTCCAGCAGGACTTCTTGGGGCAGGTGTTCTGTACTCTGGGAGAGATCGTAGGATCCCCCGCCAGTCGACTGGAGAAACCCCTGGGGTGAGTAGTGCTATCTTTGGTTGATTGGTTGATTGGTTGATTGGTTGATTGGTTGGTTGGCCTGTGTGTGTGAGTAGAATTGGTTTTAAACTGAGACTTATGACGTTACCACGAGCATCAGAATGAACCGCAGAAGTTGCAGATGAACAAGATGCAAGATGATGCACTCACAGAGGATTTGAGCATGTACATGGCTGTGATGATGCACTCACAGAGGATTTGAGCATGTACATGGCTGTGATGATGCACTCACAGAGGATTTGAGCATGTACATGGCTGTGATGATGCACTCACAGAGGATTTGAGCATGTACATGGCTGTGATGATGCACTCACAGAGGATTTGAGCATGTACATGGCTGTGATGATGCACTCACAGAGGATTTGAGCATGTACATGGCTGTGATGATGCACTCACAGAGGATTTGAGCATGTACATGGCTGTGATGATGCACTCACAGAGGATTTGAGCATGTACATGGCTGTGATGATGCACTCACAGAGGATTTGAGCATGTACATGGCTGTGATGATGCACTCACAGAGGATTTGAGCATGTACATGGCTGTGATGATGCACTCACAGAGGATTTGAGCATGTACATGGCTGTGATGATGCACTCACAGAGGATTTGAGCATGTACATGGCTGTGATGATGCACTCACAGAGGATTTGAGCATGTACATGGCTGTGATGATGCACTCACAGAGGATTTGAGCATGTACATGGCTGTGATGATGCACTCACAGAGGATTTGAGCATGTACATGGCTGTGATGATGCACTCACAGAGGATTTGAGCATGTACATGGCTGTGATGATGCACTCACAGAGGATTTGAGCATGTACATGGCTGTGATGATGCACTCACAGAGGATTTGAGCATGTACATGGCTGTGATGATGCACTCACAGAGGATTTGAGCATGTACATGGCTGTGATGATGCACTCACAGAGGATTTGAGCATGTACATGGCTGTGATGATGCACTCACAGAGGATTTGAGCATGTACATGGCTGTGATGATGCACTCACAGAGGATTTGAGCATGTACATGGCTGTGATGATGCACTCACAGAGGATTTGAGCATGTACATGGCTGTGATGATGCACTCACAGAGGATTTGAGCATGTACATGGCTGTGATGATGCACTCACAGAGGATTTGAGCATGTACATGGCTGAGATGATGCACTCACAGAGGATTTGAGCATGTACATGGCTGTGATGATGCACTCACAGAGGATTTGAGCATGTACATGGCTGTGATGATGCACTCACAGAGGATTTGAGCATGTACATGGCTGTGATGATGCACTCACAGAGGATTTGAGCATGTACATGGCTGTGATGATGCACTCACAGAGGATTTGAGCATGTACATGGCTGTGATGATGCACTCACAGAGGATTTGAGCATGTACATGGCTGTGATGATGCACTCACAGAGGATTTGAGCATGTACATGGCTGTGATGATGCACTCACAGAGGATTTGAGCATGTACATGGCTGTGATGATGCACTCACAGAGGATTTGAGCATGTACATGGCTGTGATGATGCACTCACAGAGGATTTGAGCATGTACATGGCTGTGATGATGCACTCACAGAGGATTTGAGCATGTACATGGCTGTGATGATGCACTCACAGAGGATTTGAGCATGTACATGGCTGTGATGATGCACTCACAGAGGATTTGAGCATGTACATGGCTGTGATGATGCACTCACAGAGGATTTGAGCATGTACATGGCTGTGATGATGCACTCACAGAGGATTTGAGCATGTACATGGCTGTGCTGATGCACTCACAGAGGATTTGAGCATGTACATGGCTGTGATGATGCACTCACAGAGGATTTGAGCATGTACATGGCTGTGATGATGCACTCACAGAGGATTTGAGCATGTACATGGCTGTGATGATGCACTCACAGAGGATTTGAGCATGTACATGGCTGTGATGATGCACTCACAGAGGATTTGAGCATGTACATGGCTGTGATGATGCACTCACAGAGGATTTGAGCATGTACATGGCTGTGATGATGCACTCACAGAGGATTTGAGCATGTACATGGCTGTGATGATGCACTCACAGAGGATTTGAGCATGTACATGGCTGTGATGATGCACTCACAGAGGATTTGAGCATGTACATGGCTGTGATGATGCACTCACAGAGGATTTGAGCATGTACATGGCTGTGATGATGCACTCACAGAGGATTTGAGCATGTACATGGCTGTGATGATGCACTCACAGAGGATTTGAGCATGTACATGGCTGTGCTTCAATCTGCTACAGTGTGATAGCTATGAGACCAAAAGAGAAGTTCAACCTCGCACTTAGTCTTTTTTATTATAATATATTTTCTTAGGGGGTGGATCAGCTTTAATATTGAGGATAGATTGTTGCTTCCATCAATGTACATGTCTGAATCATTTCCAATCCCGCATATACAGTGCCTTGCGAAAGTATTCGCCCCCCTTGAACTTTGCGACCTTTTGCCATATTTCAGGCTTCAAACATAAAGATATAAAACTGTATTTTTTTGTGAAGAATCAACAACAAGTGGGACACAATCATGAAGTGGAACGACATTTATTGGATATTTCAAACTTTTTTAACAAATCAAAAACTGAAAAATTGGGCGTGCAAAATTATTCAGCCCCTTTACTTTCAGTGCAGCAAACTCTCTCCAGAAGTTCAGTGAGGATCTCCGAATGATCCAATGTTGACCTAAATGACTAATGATGATAAATACAATCCACCTGTGTGTAATCAAGTCTCCGTATAAATGCACCTGCACTGTGATAGTCTCAGAGGTCCGTTAAAAGCGCAGAGAGCATCATGAAGAACAAGGAACACACCAGGCAGGTCCGAGATACTGTTGTGAAGAAGTTTAAAGCCGGATTTGGATACAAAAAGATTTCCCAAGCTTTAAACATCCCAAGGAGCACTGTGCAAGCGATAATATTGAAATGGAAGGAGTATCAGACCACTGCAAATCTACCAAGACCTGGCCGTCCCTCTAAACTTTCAGCTCATACAAGGAGAAGACTGATCAGAGATGCAGCCAAGAGGCCCATGATCACTCTGGATGAACTGCAGAGATCTACAGCTGAGGTGGGAGACTCTGTTCATAGGACAACAATCAGTCGTATATTGCACAAATCTGGCCTTTATGGAAGAGTGGCAAGAAGAAAGCCATTTCTTAAAGATATCCATAAAAAGTGTTGTTTAAAGTTTGCCACAAGCCACCTGGGAGACACACCAAACATGTGGAAGAAGGTGCTCTGGTCAGATGAAACCAAAATTGAACTTTTTGGCAACAATGCAAAACGTTATGTTTGGCGTAAAAGCAACACAGCTGAACACACCATCCCCACTGTCAAACATGGTGGTGGCAGCATCATGGTTTGGGCCTGCTTTTCTTCAGCAGGGACAGGGAAGATGGTTAAAATTGATGGGAAGATGGATGGAGCCAAATACAGGACCATTCTGGAAGAAAACCTGATGGAGTCTGCAAAAGACCTGAGACTGGGACGGAGATTTGTCTTCCAACAAGACAATGATCCAAAACATAAAGCAAAATCTACAATGGAATGGTTCAAAAATAAACATATCCAGGTGTTAGAATGGCCAAGTCAAAGTCCAGACCTGAATCCAATCGAGAATCTGTGGAAAGAACTGAAAACTGCTGTTCACAAATGCTCTCCATCCAACCTCACTGAGCTCAAGCTGTTTTGAAAGGAGGAATGGGAAAAAATGTCAGTCTCTCGATGTGCAAAACTGATAGACATACCCCAAGCGACTTACAGCTGTAATCGCAGCAAAAGGTGGCTCTACAAAGTATTAACTTAAGGGGGCTGAATAATTTTGCACGCCTAATTTTTCAGTTTTTGATTTGTTAAAAAAGTTTGAAATATCCAATAAATGTCGTTCCACTTCATGATTGTGTCCCACTTGTTGTTCATTTTTCACAAAAAAATACAGTTTTATATCTTTATGTTTGAAGCCTGAAATGTGGCAAAAGGTCGCAAAGTTCAAGGGGGCCGAATACTTTCGCAAGGCACATTAACAAGTCCAATAGCTCAAATGAAAGAAACTCCTTGTTCATCTACCCAGCATGTCAGATTTTTTAAATGTTTTACGGCGAAAACACACCACATATTTATATTAGACCACCACCGAAACCAAGACCAGAAAAAACTATAAAATTATAAAAGCAGGATTAAAAAATAAATCATTCACTAACCTTTTGAAAATCTTCATCAGATGACAGTAATAGGACATGTTACACAGTACTTTTTTTAAAAAAAATAATATGCCATTTATATCCATAAATGTCCATTTACATTGAATTCATGTTCAGAAAATACTCAAAAATGTCCGCAGAAAATGTAGGTAGCGCCGCAAGATAACGTAAATAGACATCATAAACTTTGACTAAATATACATGTTCTACATATAGTTAGAAAGATACACTGCTTCTTTATGCAACCGCTTTGTTACATTTATTTTTAACGTTACAGAAATCGCACACTATTCAATATTCTGAGACGGCGCTCAGATATAAGCTACATTTCTCCGTAATGTTGGAGTCAACAGAAACACAGATTTCAGCATAAATATTCCCTTACCTTCGATGGTCTTCGTTCAGAATGTTCTGGAAAGGTTCATACTTACCCAATACATCGTTTGGTTTCAAGTCTTGCGTCTTTGTATTAGCTACAGCTGAAATGCACCCAAAATGTCCTCTGGTCCGGAAAAGTTGCGCATCAAAACTTCAAAATTACATATTATATGTCGACTAAACAGGTCAAACTAAGTGCAAAACCAAGCTTTAGGATGTTATAGACATACAAAACAATTTTCAATTCAACCGGTCATTGTTTGTCCTTCTTCTGAGTGCTGGAACAAAGGAATGGTTGGGACCAATTCGCGCCCTAACGCACAGGTTTTTTCTCGCGGCACTTACTCAATTCACTCCCATAGGGCCAATTCTCGCGGGATTTGAACGATTAAACGCTCTACAGAATGAGGACATCTAGTGGAAGACATAGAAAGTGTCCCCAGATCCATAACTGGTTGGGAAGGGTGGGGGCGATGACGTCAAAGTTGCTCCAACTTTCATGACCACAAAACTAGTTTGGAAGAATGCCTGCCCTGTGAGTTCTGCTATACTTACAGACATAATTCCAACGGTTTTAGAAGCTTTAGAGTGTTTTCTATCCAATAATTATTATTATATGCATATATTAGCAATTTTTGACAACTATTTTTTCAGTTTACTATGGGCACGCAATTGCTCCAAAGGGGGCAGTAGTCAGCCATATCTTTAACAGGTTTTAATATTTATTAACACGGAACACAAAAACAAAATAACAAGGAGAATGAACGAAAACGATACCGTTCTGTCTGGTGAAGACAATGAGACAGAAAACAATCACCCACAACTAAAATGGGGAAAACAGGCTGCCTAAGTATGATTCTCAATCAGAGACAACGAACGACACCTGCCTCTGATTGAGAACCATACTAGGCCAAACACATAAACACAACATAGAAAAAAGAACATAGACTACCCACCCCAACTCACGCCCTGACCAAACTAACACAAAGACATAATAAAGGAACTAAGGTCAGAACGTGACAGATATTTTGGAGATAATTTCGTTTTCAAATAACCGAAAGTGAGCGGTTGTAATCGGAATAAAGGGACAAAGGACATTCTTGAACATGGGGTGACACATTCTTGCTAATTTACTAGAGAACCATTTTGGATTAAAGTGTAACTTTTGTATGACTGGTGCCTTTAGTGAGAGATCTAAGGCTTTAATATTTAATCATTTCTGCCCTCCGAATTCATATTCGTTATATAAATAGGCCCTTTTAATTTTATCTGGCTTGCCGTTCCAAATTAAATGTTATATTTTTTTGCTCATATAATTTAAAATGCAGGTGTAGGCAAAACCATAAGCAAATAGGTCAACTGTGATATGACTAAAGAGTTAATCAGGGTGATTTTTCCACAAATAGACAGGTGTTTTCCTTTCCATGGTAGCAAGATCTTATCTGTTTTTGCTTACTTTCTATAAAAATGTATTGGAGTGAGATCATGTCTTTCTTTGGGGACATGTATACCGAGTATGTCCACATCCCTGTCAAACCATTTTATTGGTAGACTATACGGTAATGTAAAAGTTGAATTTTTTCGTGATCCAATACCTAATATGTCCACTTATCATAATTTGCTTTTAATCCAGAGAGGTTCGAACAAGTATCTAGATCCTCCATGAGGCTGTGGATTTAAAAGAAAACATGAATCAATGATAAACGTTAATATCAAATAAAGTTGGTTATAGTTCCACTGGTGTGCCATCCAGCCGTGGAGTTTTCCCAGCCTTAAAGGCTTTCATCGCATCAAGATGTTCCTCCCCTGAGTCTTTCTGTACAAGATGTTCATTTTACATTATTAATAGAGAAAAAATCCATACAATGATCTTCGGTTAGTGGAGATGGAGGAGACTGAAACAAAAAACATATTCTTAAAAGTACTTTACTTCCTCTTTCAAAACATTGTTCGGTGAATTATGCGTGACTCCGTCATTTGTAACAAGTTTCAGGAAAATAAATTGTTGGCATTTCTATGCTGAAGATTGAAAAATAATTTGGTGCATTTTCCCCCATATTCCGTCCAGTTCGCTGTATTTTTATGTATTTTAATAATATATTACACTGAATCTTTCTGGAATAAGTTCCTACATTTCTTTTTGTTTTTCCTCTAACTTACTCTATTGGTTTTTATTGCTATCTATCTGTTCTGTTAGTCCTTCAATGTCCTGTTGGTTTTTATTGCTATCTATCTGTTCTGTTAGTCCTTCAATGTCCTATTGGTTTTTATTGCTATCTATCTGTTCTGTTAGTCCTTCAATGTCCTCTGTTAATATGGACTCTTTTGACCTAAATTGTTTTTGTTTTATTGATGAGTATTGAATTGCATGGCCTCTATTGCTGTACTTATGTTATGTCAGGAAAAAGTCAGTTATAAATTCTTCTGTCACTGTTAAAAACAAGTTGTCATCCATTAGGCTTTGATTACATTTCCTATATCCTCGCCCCTCGTGGAAATTCTGTAAGAGTAATATACATGCCAATTATGTGAGGGTCCGACTGCATTCTGTTCCCTATCAACACTTATAAAATAATAATAAATAAACTTTCGCAGCCAGAGAGAATGACATAAGAAGGTAATCAAGACGACTAGCTCGCGCTTAGTCTTAGCAGAAATCAGCCCGATATCGCTGTTTACTTGGTGTGTCACTGACTCTACCTTTAACTAACCCCTGGTTCTGTTCTACTAGCATTACCACGTCGTCTTAGAATGAAACACTACATGTATATTTAGCATGCATGGCCATCGTTCTATTGCATCGCCATCCCAGTGGCTCTTAGAGAGAGTTCCCTAACAACCAACCACTTGGGTCAATCAACAGTAACACTGAAACAGGAAATGACCTTACTCCGACTCAAGAGCTGGGCTCTCTATATATGAGGCTGTGCATTGGAACGTAACACAGCCAGCCGCCGCTTTCATTGGCTCCCATGTGTTCTAGGGTGTGTCCCAAATTGCGCAATTCCCTATACCCTATATATTCCCTATATACTGCACTACTTGTGCACAATGAAGGGCATGGGAGGCAATTTGGGACAATGCCCTAGACTCTAGCTGTGGGATGGTGATAAATATGTCTGTCGTCTATAGCCATCTGTGGAGTAATATGACTGTTGTCTATAGCCATCTGTGGAGTACTTGATGTGTTCAGATTAGACTGGTGTGCGTTGATGGCACTAGTAATTGAACAGGACCGGGGGCTTCCTGTGCCTGCCTGCCTGCCTGCCTGCCTGCCTGCCTGCCTGCCTGCCGTAACGCTGTTACTGTCATTAGGGAAGCAATCTGCCATGCAGAGACACCCTCTAATAGAGACGCACTGTTAACATGAGAGACACCCTCTAATAGAGACGCACTGTTAACATGAGAGACAGACAGAGAGACACCCTCTAATAGAGACGCACTGTTAACATGAGAGACAGACAGAGAGACACTGTCAACATGAGAGACAGACAGAGAGACACCATCTAATAGAGACGCACTGTTAACATGAGAGACAGACAGAGAGACACCATCTAATAGAGACACACTGTTAACATGAGAGACAGACAGAGAGACACCCTCTAATAGAGACGCACTGTTAACATGAGAGACAGACAGAGAGACACTGTCAACATGAGAGACAGACAGAGAGACACCCTCTAATAGAGACGCACTGTTAACATGAGAGACAGACAGAGAGACACTGTCAACATGAGAGACAGACAGAGAGACACCCTCTAATAGAGACGCACTGTTAACATGAGAGACAGACAGAGAGACACTGTCAACATGAGAGACAGACAGAGAGACACCATCTAATAGACACACTGTCAACATGAGAGACAGACAGAGAGACACCCTCTAATAGAGACGCACTGTTAACATGAGAGACAGACAGAGAGACACTGTCAACATGAGACAGACAGAGCGACACCCTCTAATAGAGACGCACTGTTAACATGAGAGACAGACAGAGAGACACTGTCAACATGAGAGACAGACAGAGAGACACCCTCTAATAGAGACGCACTGTTAACATGAGAGACAGACAGAGAGACACTGTCAACATGAGAGACAGACAGAGCGACACCCTCTAATAGAGACGCACTGTTAACATGAGAGACAGACAGAGAGACACTGTCAACATGAGAGACAGACAGAGAGACACTGTCAACATGAGAGACAGACAGAGAGACACCATCTAATAGACACACTGTCAACATGAGAGACAGACAGAGAGACACCATCTAATAGACACACTGTCAACATGAGAGACAGAGAGAGACACTGTCAACATGAGAGACAGACAGAGAGACACCATCTAATAGACACACTGTCAACATGAGAGACAGACAGAGAGACACCATCTAATAGACACGCTGTCAACATGAGAGACAGACAGAGAGACACCCTCTTCTCATAGACGGCACCAGCAATGCACTGCAGAGCTAGGTTATTAGTACCAGCAACGCACTGCAGAGCTAGGTTATTAGTACCAGCAACGCACTGCAGAGCTAGGTTATTAGCACCAGCAATGCACTGCAGAGCTAGGTTATTAGTACCAGCAACGCACTGCAGAGCTAGGTTATTAGCACCAGCAACGCACTGCAGAGCTAGGTTATTAGCACCAGCAACGCACTGCAGAGCTAGGTTATTAGCACCAGCAACGCACTGCAGAGCTAGGTTATTAGTACCAGCAACGCACTGCAGAGCTAGGTTATTAGCACCAGCAACGCACTGCAGAGCTAGGTTATTAGCACCAGCAACGCACTGCAGAGCTAGGTTATTAGCACCAGCAATGCACTGCAGAGCTAGGTTATTAGCACCAGCAACACACTACAGAGCTAGGTTATTAGTAGCTACTACAGGTTATTAGTAGCTACTACAGGTTATTAGTAGCTACTACAGGTTATTAGTAGCTACTACTACTACAGGTTATTAGTAGCTACTACAGGTTATTATAGCTACTACAGGTTATTAGTAGCTACTACAGGTTATTAGTAGCTACTACAGGTTATTAGTAGCCACTACAGGTTATTAGTAGCTACTACAGGTCATTAGTAGCTACTAGAGGTTATTAGTAGCTATTACAGATTATTAGTAGCTACTACAGGTTATTATAGCTACTACAGGTTATTAGTAGCTACTACAGGTTATTAGTAGCTATTACAGGTTATTAGTAGCTACTACAGGTCATTAGTAGCTACTACAGGTTATTAGTAGCTACTACAGGTTATTAGTAGCTACTACAGGTCATTAGTAGCTACTACAGGTTATTAGTAGCTATTACAGGTTATTAGTAGCTATTACAGGTTATTAGTAGCTATTACAGGTTATTAGTAGCTACTACAGGTCATTAGTAGCTACTACAGGTTATTAGTAGCTATTACAGGTTATTAGTAGCTATTACAGGTTATTAGTAGCTATTACAGGTTATTAGTAGCTATTACAGGTTATTAGTAGCTACTACAGGTTATTAGTAGCTATTACAGGTTATTAGTAGCTATTACAGGGTATTTTCGATCTGTGTTTTTCTATCAGTTCTTCCATTGTTATTTGAACCTCAGTTTAGTTTCAGTTAGTTTTCAGACCTGATTTGTTAGTTTTTATTTAGTTTCAGTTGTTTAATATTTTTTTTTTTTTATATCATTTAGTTTCAGTTTTAGTTTTAGTAGTAGGGACAGAAAGCATGCATGGGAGGCTAGGAGCCATTTGTGTAATTTTGGACAGAGCAGACATTTCCATATATTTTTGTTAGCTGTATGTGTGACCTAACTCCACCAGTCCTATTTATACCATTTACAAAGATTATACCATGTTGTTGTTTTTTAATCAATTAGTATATTTGAGTTGAACTATTTGTTGCTATATTTGTTCTGTATTTTCTGGTGGATTAAATAAAAATTGCAACCAAACTTTCTATGGCTTGTTTTAAAATAGCAATATTTTGTAGATGAATTCATTTTCAAATAACCGAAAGTGAGAGGTTGTAATCTGAATAAAGGGGAAAAGGCCATTCTTGAACACGCGGTTAGCAATTCTTACTAATCTGCTAATCTACCAGTTCGGATTTAAGTATAGCTTTTGTATGACTGAAGCCTTTAGTGAGAGGTCTAATGCTTTTATTTGTAAAAAAAAAAAAAATGGTAACCTTTATTTAACTAGGCAAGTCAGTTATGACCTAGAAAGTGGGTTAACTGCCTGTTCAGTGGCAGAACGACAGATTTGTACCTCATCAGCTCGGGGATTTGAACTTTCCGGTTGCTAGTCCAACGCGCTAACCACTAGGCTAACCTGCTGCCCCTTTAACCTACTGTTCCTAGGCCGTCTGGTTTGGTCTTAACTGAGTTTGGTCTTAACTGACTTGCCTAGTTAAATAAAGGTTAACAAAATGAATAAATAATCATTATTAAAGACTCACATACTTTATTTTCATTTCAACCACTTAACGTCTATGATGCTACTCTGCCACCACTTACTGCAGTTCTCTGCCCTACAAACTGCAGCTCTCAGCCCTACCTACTGCAGCTCTCTGCCCTACTTACTGCAGCTCTCAGCCCTACTTACTGCAGCTCTCTGCCCTACTTACTGCAGCTCTCAGCCCTACTTACTGCAGCTCTCTGCCCTACTTACTACAGCTCCCTGACTCTCTTACTGCAGCCTTCTGCCCTACCTACTGCAGCTCTCTGCCCTACTTACTGCAGAACCAATGACCTATATTCTTTACTTGACTATTGTTCCTGGTGTTATCCCTAAGATCTGGAAAGTGGCACATGTCCTCCCCCTACATTAATGAGGATATCCTTCTGTCCAATTTCCAAATTAGTTGGAAATTGGTTTTTGAATCCCTGGCCAACTGTCAGCTAAGAACTTTTTAAACTTCTCACTCTATTCTTAATGTGCACCAGTCTGGTTTCAGAACTGCACGTAGCACCCTTCCAGTTGCTATGTTTGTTTTAGATTGTGTTAAATGGCTTAGATCATAACAATTGTTCTGCCTTGTTTCTAGACTTTTCCAAGGCCTTTGACACTGTTGACCAGAATTATCTGTCAGAGAGGATACAATGTGTGATTTCTGATGGTCTTAAATTTAATTTCCTGGATATCACAATAGGTGTACCACAGGGGTCAATATTGGGACCTGTCCTGTTTACTATTTTTTATTGATATTTTTAAAAATGTGTACATTTTGTTGCCTTACAGAAAACCCTGGTTGGTTTAAAACTTGTACTTAATGCAGGCAAGACTAAATACATGTTGTTCTCTAATTCTGGCAAAAATATTTCAGTTGGGCTACATATTTATTCACTGGATGGTTCTCCCATCGATCGGGTTCCTGCCTATAAATATTTGGGCATTTGGATTGAAAAAGATGAAAAAGATGTAATGTTTAAAAAACCATACAAATGAGGTAGTTAAAAAAAGCTACGAGTTTAACAGTGTGGTAGTGTTGTGTTGCAGTGAGCCCAGGCTGGGCTGCCAGCGGACAGTGTGGTAGTGTTGTGTTGCAGTGAGCCCGGACTGGGCTGCCAGTGGACAGTGTGGTAGTGTTGTGGTGCTGTGTTGCAGTGAGCCCGGACTGGGCTGCCAGTGGACAGTGTGGTAGTGTTGTGGTTCTGTGTTGGGGTGAGCCCGGGCTGGGCTGCCAGTGGTAACACTGTGGACAGTGTTGTGGTGCTGTGTTGCAGTGAGCCCGGGCTGGGCTGCCAGTGGACAGTGTGGTAGTGTTTACCAGTATGGTGTTTACAAGTATGGTGTTTACCAGTATGGTGTTTACCAGTATGGTGTTTACCAGTATGCTGTTACCAGAATGGTGTTACCAGAATGGTGTTGCCAGAATGGTGTTACCAGAATGGTGTTACCAGTATGGTGTTTATCAGAATGTTGTTTATTATTATGCCTCAAAGACAGACAGGGGGGGCAGAGAAGGAGGGAGAGAGAGAGAAAGAGAGAGGGGGTGGGTAGCGGTGTGTGTGTGTGTGTCGATAGTGGTGTGTGGGTGGGTAGCGGTGTGTGTGTGTGTGTGTGCGTGGGTAGCGGTGTGTGTGTGTGTGGGTAGTGGTGTGTGTAGGTAGCAGTGTGTGTGTGTGGGTAGAGGTGTGTGTGTGTCGATAGTGGTGTGTGTGTGTGTAGGTTGCGGTGTGTGTGTGTGTGGGTAGCGGTGTGTGTGTGTGTGTGTGTGTGTGTGGGTAGCGGTGTGTGTGTGTCGATAGTTGTTCGTGTGTGTGTGTGTGTGGTTAGCGGTGTGTTCATGCCTGTAGCTATTGGCTTGTTAACAGCATTGTGGTTGCCCTCAAATACCTCCCTTGTGATTAGAACTAATTTTCTTGAAATGATCCGAAGGAAGGAGGGTTTCTCATGCAGTGAATGGCATTTAGCTGAAGGTCTTGACTGTAGCCCAAACTACTGAATGTGCGTCTTGTGAATGGTAGCATGGTTAGCCATGGCTAATGAAGACATTTCCTCTCCTGCCCACACTAGACTGTGACAGAGCTGTTAGTGGGGGGGGGGGGTCCCTCTCTCCTCCATCATCACAGGGCACTGTATTTCAACTCTACCAAGGGACTGGGAGAAGGAGGAGGTGTGGGCACTGCAGGGACTGAGGACATCTGGTAGCCATGTTTAAATGAGCTCTCCCACAGGGCAGGAAGGCACCAACTGAGCACACACTGGTTGGATCCTTTATGTTGTACCAATGTGAAATAGACGTTGAATTGACGTCTGTGCACAGTGTGCGGGCACGCTCACTACATCAATGACCTGCTTAAGTTAAGAAGTACCTCAGTCCCCACTCTATTCTCTCTCTTTCTAATTCTCTTACTTTTGGCTCGTCCAACATCTCGTTCCAAAATCATGGGTATTAATATGGAGTTGGTCCCCCTTTGCTGTTATTACAGCCTCCACTCTTCTGGGAAGGCTTTCCACTAGATGTTGGAACATTGCTGCGGGGGACTTGCTTCCATTCAGCCACAAGAGCATTAGTGAGTTCGGTCACTGATGTTGGGTGATTTAGGTCTGGCTCGCAGTCGGCGTTCCAATTCTTCCCAAAGGTATTCGATTGGGTTGAGGTCAGGGCTCTGTGCAGGCCACTCCGCGCTCCTTAACCAGGAAGCCAGCCACACCAATGTCTGGGAGGAAACACCGTTCAACTGGCGATTAGGCCTGGCTTGCAGTCGGCGAGCTTTACACCACTCCAGCCGACGCCTGGCATTGCAGATGGTGTTTTTTGGCTTGCGTGCGGTTGCTCGGCAATGGAAAAAAAATTCACGAAGATATCCGACAAACAGTTGTTGTGCTGACGTTGGTACCAGAGGCAGTTTGGAATGTGATAGTGAGTGTTGCACCAAGAACAGACAATTTTTACGTGTTATGCACTTCAGCACTCGGCGGTCCTGTTCTGTGAGCTTATGTGGCCTACCACTTCGCAGCTGAGCCGTTGTTGCTCCTAGACGTTTCCACTTCACAATAACAGCACTTCCATTTCACCGGGACAGCTCTAGCAGGGCAGACATTTGAGGAACTGACATGTTGGAAAGGTGGCATCCAATGTCAATTTCACATTGAAAGTCACTGAGCTCAAGAAGGCCATTCTACTGCCAATTTTTGTTTATGGAGATTGCATGGCTGTGTGCTCGCTTTTATACAGCTGTCATCAACGGGTGTGTAGTTGAAATAGCCAAATCCACTCATTTGAATGGGTGTCCACATACTTTTGTAAATGTAGTCTCGCTCCCGCTCTCTCTCGCTCTCTCTCTCTCTCTCTCCCTCTCTCTCTCCCTCTCTCTCCCTCTCTCCCTCTCTCTCTCCCTCTCCCTCTCTCCCTCTCTCTCTCTCTCTCTCCCTCTCTCTCTCTCTCTCTCTCTCTCCCTATCTCTCTCCCTCTCTCTCTCTCTCTCTCTCTCTCTCTCTCTCCCTCCCTCTCTCTCTCTCTCTCCTTCTGAAGAAAAGGAGGGTGACGTGTATCCACACTAGAGAATGCCAGCTAAAAGCATACTATGATAAAAAGGAATGAGAGGCCCGCACACTGAACATTAACCATCAAGGAAATGTAGGGAAGCGATGTGTGCTATGACAGCTGCCCCCAAATTCAAGTAAACATTTTGAACCATAGCAACAAAAAAACTCTGTGTATGGGGTTTACACTGTACTGTATTTGTAAATATGCCAGTTCTGCTTTTTAAAGACAGATGGTACCTTGTGGTTCTGTAATGAACAGACTGGGATGAGGCTTGACACAAATGTATTCGGTGAAAACTGGAGCAGCAAGCTGGAGGAGAAGAGAACGGTCTCATCTTGACTTCAGAGACTGTGAGTTTGAAGTTTTTTTGGTTAATGTCCTCGATCGGCTGTTGCCAGTTCTGACTCAAGGCTACATTTACATTTTAGTAATTTAGCAGACGCTCTTATCCAAAGCGACTCACAGGAGCAATTATGGTTAAGTGCTTTGCTCAAGGGCATATCCACACATTTTTCATCTATTCAGCTCAGGGATTCAAACCAAGAACCTTTCGGGCACAGGTCCAATGCTCTTAAAACCGCTAAGCTACCTGCATAAAACAACACAGGCTGTTCTTCACAGACAAGGAGGAAATGTGCTCTGTTGATAAAAAATAAGGAGTGGAAAACTGAAAACCCTTTTCAGTAGATATTCTTAAGATGCACCCTATTCCCTATGTGGGTCCTGGTCAAAAGTAGTGCGTTATATAGGGTGCCATTTGGGACAAGTTGAAGAGGATCCATACAGATAAGCCATGTTTATTTCAGGCTGCCGCTGTCTTGCATTATTTACCTGGAGGTGAAGCGTTTGAGGCCGGCTGGCAGTAATTAGCCTGCGGTGTCTTGGGACATCCTACAATTAGACCGCTGAGCCACTAAACGGCCATTTTATACCCATGGCTGAGCTTTCTAGCAAACAAAGGGCCCTCACTAATAACGTGTTCCTGCTTAGGTTGGGGGAAAAAAACTACTATAATCTTGCTGACATTACAACCTTTCTATTTATTTGCACCGAGGGGGATTTGGTTCCCATTATGAATCCATATTCAAATTTGAATTAATTTCTAAGAATGATGTGCTAACTAAAGCACATCAAAAGATCTCAGTTAGTTTGAAAGTGTCTTGATGTTTATACAGTAAATCTGAGAAGGACTGTGCCTGTGTCCTCTCTCTCTTTCTTTCTTTTTCTTTTTCTCTCTCTCTCTCTCTCCCTCCCTCTCCTCTCTCTCCCTCCCTCTCCTCTCTCTCCCTCCGTCTCCTCTCTCTCTCTCTCTCTCTCTCTCCCCTTCTCTCCATCTCTCTCCCTCCCTCTCCTTCTCTCACTCTCTCATTTCTCTCCCTCTTTCTCTTGTATACACTGATTGTGGAAGTGGGTAGGTTTTTACAGTTTTTCTCAATTGCTAAAACACTTCTCAAATCAAATCAAATCAAATCAAATCAAATCAAATTTTATTTGTCACATACACATGGTTAGCAGATGTTAATGCGAGTGTAGCGAAATGCTTGTGCTTCTAGTTCCGACAATGCAGTAATAACAAGTAATCTAACTAACAATTCCAAAACTACTGTCTTGTACACAGTGTAAGGGGATAAAGAATATGTACATAAGGATATATGAATGAGTGATGGTACAGAGCAGCATAGGCAAGATACAGTAGATGGTATCGGGTACAGTATGTACAATGAGATGAGTATGTAAACAAAGTGGCATAGTATAGTATAAAGTGGCTAGTGATACATGTATTACATAAGGATACCGTCGATGATATAGAGTACAGTATATACGTATGCGTATGAGATGAATAATGTAGGGTAAGTAACATTTATATAAGGTAGCATTGTTTAAAGTGGCTAGTGATATATTTACATCATTTCCCATCAATTCCCATTATTAAAGTGGCTGGAGTTGAGTCAGTGTCAGTGTGTTGGCAGCAGCCACTCAGTGTTAGTGGTGGCTGTTTAACAGTCTGATGGCCTTGAGATAGAAGCTGTTTTTCAGTCTCTCGGTCCCAGCTTTGATGCACCTGTACTGACCTCGCCTTCTGGATGATAGCGGGGTGAACAGGCAGTGGCTCGGGTGGTTGATGTCCTTGATGATCTTTATGGCCTTCCTGTGACATCGGGTGGTGTAGGTGTCCTGGAGGGCAGGTAGTTTGCCCCCGGTGATGCGTTGTGCAGACCTCACTACCCTCTGGAGAGCCTTACGGTTGAGGGCGGTGCAGTTGCCATACCAGGCGGTGATACAGCCCGCCAGGATGCTCTCGATTGTGCATCTGTAGAAGTTTGTGAGTGCTTTTGGTGACAAGCCGAATTTCTTCAGCCTCCTGAGGTTGAAGAGGCGCTGCTGCGCCTTCTTCACGATGCTGTCTGTGTGAGTGGACCAATTCAGTTTGTCTGTGATGTGTATGCCGAGGAACTTAAAACTTGCTACCCTCTCCACTACTGTTCCATCGATGTGGATAGGGGGGTGTTCCCTCTGCTGTTTCCTGAAGTCCACAATCATCTCCTTAGTTTTGTTGACGTTGAGTGTGAGGTTGTTTTCCTGACACCACACTCCGAGGGCCCTCACCTCCTCCCTGTAGGCCGTCTCATCGTTGTTGGTAATCAAGCCTACCACTGTTGTGTCGTCCGCAAACTTGATGATTGAGTTGGAGGCGTGCGTGGCCACGCAGTCGTGGGTGAACAGGGAGTACAGGAGAGGGCTCAGAACGCAACCTTGTGGGGCCCCAGTGTTGAGGATCAGCGGGGAGGAGATGTTGTTGCCTACCCTCACCACCTGGGGGCGGCCCGTCAGGAAGTCCAGTACCCAGTTGCACAGGGCGGGGTCGAGACCCAGGGTCTCGAGCTTGATGACGAGCTTGGAGGGTACTATGGTGTTGAATGCCGAGCTGTAGTCGATGAACAGCATTCTCACATAGGTATTCCTCTTGTCCAGATGGGTTAGGGCAGTGTGCAGTGTGGTTGAGATTGCATCGTCCGTGGACCTATTTGGGCGGTAAGCAAATTGGAGTGGGTCTAGGGTGTCAGGTAGGGTGGAGGTGATATGGTCCTTCTCCCTGAGAATTGTATGTTTTGAACAATGTGTTTTCTATTTTTCGGTGTATTGTTTACTGACTGCTTGAGAGTGTATTGATCACTTTGTTTATGATTTGTGAGCCGTGTTTGATTTTGAACACAGGTAAAACTGTTCTGAGGTGAATGTTTCATTTTGCGAGAGGAGTCAGAGGTTATGTAAATTCTGCTTGAAGAGGAGGTTTTGTGTTTAACGTTTTCAGGAAATGGAGCAAGGTTTCAGAAATTGTGTTTTAGCAATTGAGAAAAACTGTAAAAGAAGTGCAGACAGCCAATCATGCAGAGCGGACATTTCCCACCCAGAGTAGAACCCTCCGGGGAAAGTAAATGGGAGGACACTGGACATTTTTTAACCTTAAGCAAGATAATTGCACTGTTTTTATTATTGTATCAAAAGTCAAACAGTTTGTTTATTCGCTACTGGGGCCACAAACCTCATCAAGGACAGAGTCCATGCTGCTGGAGAAGTGGCATACAGAGATGGACAGTATTTCTGTTACATTTCAAATATGTATTTCAATTACTTCTGAGTATTTAAGCATTTATATTATACTGGGCTGAACTACACTCTGATGTATTTTGTCAAATATACTTTCAAGAGCTTTTTTCAAAATACAAAATACTTTCCTCTGCCATGTTTTTTTTAGAGCGGTTCACCACCTTTCACCCTCATTGGTATCAGAAGTCTGATGGCACTATGGTGTGATAAGACCGTAGGCTAAATTAGGTTGTCTAGAAGGGATACAGCTTTTGTCAAAATTGACTGTCGTAGCAGGTTTAGGAGAACTTACGCAGCAGGTTAAGACAATTAACATAGCAGGTTAGGAAAATGAAGTTGACCAGGACAGAGGTTCTGAAGTTGACCAGGACAGAGGTTCTGAAGTTGACCAGGACAGAGTTTCTGAAGTTGACCAGGACAGAGTTTAAAGTTGACCAGGACAGAGTTTCTGAAGTTGACCAGGACAGAGGTTCTGAAGTTGACCAGGACAGAGGTTCTGAAGTTGACCAGGACAGAGTTTCTGAAGTTGACCAGGACAGAGGTTCTGAAGTTGACCAGGACAGAGTTTAAAGTTGACCAGGACAGAGGTTCTGAAGTTGACCAGGACAGAGGTTCTGAAGTTGACCAGGACAGAGGTTCTGAAGTTGACCAGGTCAGAGGTTCTAAAGTTGACCAGGACAGAGGTTCTGAAGTTGACCAGGACAGAGTTTCTGAAGTTGACCAGGACAGAGGTTCTGAAGTTGACCAGGACAGAGTTTCTGAAGTTGACCAGGACAGAGGTTCTGGTTGACCAGGACAGAGTTTAAAGTTGACCAGGACAGAGGTTCTGAAGTTGACCAGGACAGAGGTTCTGAAGTTGACCAGGACAGAGGTTCTGAAGTTGACCAGGTCAGAGGTTCTGAAGTTGACCAGGACAGAGGTTCTGAAGTTGACCAGGACAGAGTTTAAAGTTGACCAGGACAGAGTTTCTGAAGTTGACCAGGACAGAGGTTCTGAAGTTGACCAGGACAGAGTTTAAAGTTGACCAGGACAGAGTTTCTGAAGTTGACCAGGACAGAGTTTCTGAAGTTGACCAGGACAGAGGTTCTGAAGTTGACCAGGACAGAGTTTCTGAAGTTGACCAGGACAGAGGTTCTGAAGTTGACCAGGACAGAGTTTAAAGTTGACCAGGACAGAGGTTCTGAAGTTGACCAGGACAGAGGTTCTGAAGTTGACCAGGACAGAGGTTCTGAAGTTGACCAGGTCAGAGGTTCTAAAGTTGACCAGGACAGAGGTTCTGAAGTTGACCAGGACAGAGTTTCTGAAGTTGACCAGGACAGAGGTTCTGAAGTTGACCAGGACAGAGTTTCTGAAGTTGACCAGGACAGAGGTTCTGGTTGACCAGGACAGAGTTTAAAGTTGACCAGGACAGAGGTTCTGAAGTTGACCAGGACAGAGGTTCTGAAGTTGACCAGGACCGAGGTTCTGAAGTTGACCAGGTCAGAGGTTCTAAAGTTGACCAGGACAGAGGTTCTGAAGTTGACCAGGACAGAGTTTAAAGTTGATCAGGACAGAGGTTCTGAAGTTGACCAGGACAGAGTTTAAAGTTGACCAGGACAGAGGTTCTGAAGTTGACCAGGACAGAGTTTAAAGTTGATCAGGACAGAGGTTCTGAAGTTGACCAGGACAGAGTTTAAAGTTGACCAGGACAGAGGTTCTGAAGTTGACCAGGACAGAGGTTCTGAAGTTGACCAGGACAGAGGTTCTGAAGTTGACCAGGACAGAGGTTCTGAAGTTGACCAGGACAGATCCATTTAATTTTCTCTTCCTCGTCTCTTTTATCTCTTTCTCTTTCTTTTTTTGTAAAGTCAAATGATGCTCTTTAAAACTCTGATCCTGTTTTCACCAGTGGGATTCAATGACTTGAATAACAAAGCTTATCTCATTAAAATAAGATATTTTGTTCCACTGCAGAGCTATGATGATTTTTACATCTAGTTAGGTTGTTGCCCTAATACTGCAAGTAAAACAAGTATTTATTCAACAAGCATAACATGACTTTTAGACAGCTGAAGGACACACGTTTTCTTCTGGATATGTACAGAGGCAAGAACAAGGATGTGAACCCTTTGATCTGATCTTCATCTAAGTCACAACAACAGACAAACACAGTCTGCTTAAACTAATAACACAGAAATGATTGTCTTTTCCTTTTCTATGTTGAATGCATAATTTAAACATTCACAGTGTAGGTTGGAAAAAGTATGTGAACCCCTAGAGGCTAATGACTTCTCCAAAAGCTAATTGGAGTCAGGAGTCAAATCAATGAGATGAGATTGGAGATTTTGGTTAGAGCTGCCCTGCCCCATAAAAAAACACTCACAAAATTTGAGTTGCTATTCACAAGAAGCATTGCCTGATGTGAACCATGCCTCAAACAAAAGAGATCTCAGAAGACCTACGATTAAGAATTGTTGTCTTGCATAAAGCTGGAAAGGGATACAAAAGTATCTCTAAAAGCCTTTGATGTTCATCAGTCCACGGAAAGACAAATTGTCTTTAAATGGAGAAATTTCAGCACTGTTGCTACTCTCCCTAGGAGTGGCCGTCCTGCAAAGATGACTGCAAGAGCACAGCGCAGAATGCTCAATGAGGTTAAGAAGAATCCTAGAGTGTCAGCTAAAGACGTACAGAAATCTCTGTAATCTCTGTAAAAAAAAAACATTGCTGCACGTTTGAAGTTCGCAAGAGAGCACCTGGATGTTCCACAGCACTACTGGCAAAATATTATGTGGACAGATGATCATCTGATCATCGACGGAAAAATGAATTCCCAAGTTTATCAAGACATTTTGCAGGAGAATGTAAGGCTATCTGTCCGCCAATTGAAGCTCAGCAGAAGTTAGGTGATGCAACAGGACAACAACCCAAAAGACAGAAGTACATCAACAACAGAATGGCTTGAACAGAAGAAAATAAGCCTTCTGGAGTGGCCCAGTCAGAGTCCTGACCTCAACCCGATTGAGATGCTGTGGCGCGATCTCAAGAGAGCGGTTCACACCAGACATCCCAAGAATATTATGGAACTGAAACAGTTTTGTAAAGAGGAATGTTCCAAAATTCCTCCTGACCGCTGTGCAGGTCTGATCCACAACTACAGAAAACGTTTGGTTGAGGTTATTGCTGCCAAAGGAGGGTCAACCAGTTATTAAATCCAAGGGTTCACATACTTTTCCCACCCTGCACTGTGAATGTTTACACGGTGTGTTCAATAAAGACATGAACATGTATAATTGTCTGTGTGTTATTAGTTTAAACAGACTGTGTTTGTCTGTTGTTGTGACTTAGATGAAGATCAGATACAATTTTATGACCAATTTATGCAGAAATCCAATTCTAAAGGGTTTTCTTCTCATCATATTTTAGAGTCAGTATACTATTAGAGGTCCAGGTACTCATAATATTTAGGTCCCGGTACTCATCATGTTTTAGAGTCAATATTCTATGAGAGGTCTCGGTACTCATTATATTTAGGTCCTGGTACTCATCATGTTTTAGAGTCAATATTCTAATTAGAGGTCTCGGTACTCATATTTAGGTCCCGGTACTCATCATGTTTTAGAGTCAATATACTATTAGAGGTCTCGGTACTCATTATACTTAGGTCCCGGTACTCATCATGTTTTAGAGTCAATATTCTATTAGAGGTGCTCTTGAGCAGTAGAAAATTCAAAGTGAACACCTGCCCACTTCACACACAGGCTATAGTATTGTATGTGCAACTGTTTGTGTGCAATGAAAAACACAGGGTGTACATAGTTGATATCCTCTGCATTGCTGACTGCCTGGTTAAATACCAACACCATTCCTCATCCTAATGACCAGACGTGAACAACTACCAAAGATTGCTTCCATTCTCCCCCTCCGTTTCTTCCATTCTCTCTCTCCGTCTCTTCCATTCTCTCTCTCCGTCTCTTCCATTTTCCCCCTCCGTCTCTTCCATTCTCTCTCTCCATCTCTTCCATTCTCTCTCTCTGTTTCTTCCATTCTCTCTCTCCGTTTCTTCCATTCTCCCCCTCCATTTCTTCCATTCTCCCCCTCTGTTTCTTCCATTCTCCCCCTCCGTTTCTTCCATTCTCTCTCTCCGTCTCTTCCATTCTCCCCCTCCGTCTCTTCCATTCTCTCTCTCCGTCTCTTCCATTCTCTCTCTCCGTCTCTTCCATTCTCTCTCTCCGTCTCTTCCATTCTCCCCCTCCGTCTCTTCCATTCTCCCCCTCCGTCTCTTCCATTCTCTCTCTCCGTTTCTTTCATTCTCTCTCTCCGTTTCTTCCATTCTCCCCCTCCGTCTCTTCCATTCTCTCTCTCCGTTTCTTCCATTCTCTCTGTCCATCTCTTCCATTCTCTCTCTCCATCTCTTCCATTCTCTCTCTCCGTCTCTTCCATTCTCCCCCTCCGTCTCTTCCATTCTCTCTCTCCGTTTCTTCCATTCTCTCTGTCCATCTCTTCCATTCTCTCTCTCCATCTCTTCCATTCTCTCTCTCCGTCTCTTCCATTCTCCCCCTCCGTCTCTTCCATTCTCTCTCTCCGTCTCTTCCATTCTCTCTCTCCGTCACTTCCATTCTCTCTCTCCGTCTCTTCCATTCTCCCCCTCCGTCTCTTCCATTCTCCCCCTCCGTCTCTTCCATTCTCTCTCTCCGTTTCTTTCATTCTCTCTCTCCGATTCTTCCATTCTCCCCCTCCGTCTCTTCCATTCTCTCTCTCCGTTTCTTCCATTCTCTCTGTCCATCTCTTCCATTCTCTCTCTCCATCTCTTCCATTCTCTCTCTCCGTCTCTTCCATTCTCCCCCTCCGTCGCTTCCATTCTCTCTCTCCGTTTCTTTCATTCTCTCTCTCCGTTTCTTCCATTCTCCCCCTCCGTCTCTTCCATTCTCTCTCTCCGTTTCTTCCATTCTCTCTGTCCATCTCTTCCATTCTCTCTGTCCATCTCTTCCATTCTCTCTCTCCATCTCTTCCATTCTCTCTCTCCGTCTCTTCCATTCTCCCCCTCCGTCTCTTCCATTCTCTCTCTCCGTTTCTTCCATTCTCTCTGTCCATCTCTTCCATTCTCTCTCTCCATCTCTTCCATTCTCTCTCTCCGTTTCTTCCATTCTCCCCCTCTGTTTCTTCCATTCTCCCCCTCCGTCTCTTCCATTCTCTCTCTCCGTCTCTTCCATTCTCTCTCTCCGTTTCTTCCATTCTCTCTCTCCATCTCTTCCATTCTCTCTCTCCATCTCTTCCATTCTCTCTCTCCGTCTCTTCCATTCTCCCCTTCCGTCTCTTCCATTCTCCCCCTCCGTCTCTTCCATTCTCTCTCTCCGTCTCTTCCATTCTCTCTCTCCATCTCTTCCATTCTCTCTCTCCGTCTCTTCCATTCTCCCCCTCCGTCTCTTCCATTCTCTCTCTCCGTTTCTTCCATTCTCCCCTTCCGTCTCTTCCATTCTCTCTCTCTGTTTCTTCCATTCTCCCCCTCCGTTTCCTCCATTCTCCCCCTCCGTCTCTTCCATTCTCTCTCTCTGTTTCTTCCATTCTCTCTCTCCGTTTCTTCCATTCTCCCCCTCCGTCTCTTCCATTCTCTCTCTCTGTTTCTTCCATTCTCTCTCTCCGTCTCTTCCATTCTCCCCCTCCGTCTCTTCCATTCTCTCTCTCCATCTCTTCCATTCTCTCTCTCCATCTCTTCCATTCTCTCTCTCTGTTTCTTCCATTCTCTCTCTCCGTTTCTTCCATTCTCCCCCTCCGTTTCTTCCATTCTCCCCCTCTGTTTCTTCCATTCTCCCCCTCCGTTTCTTCCATTCTCTCTCTCCGTCTCTTCCATTCTCCCCCTCCGTCTCTTCCATTCTCTCTCTCCGTCTCTTCCATTCTCTCTCTCCGTCTCTTCCATTCTCTCTCTCCGTCTCTTCCATTCTCCCCCTCCGTCTCTTCCATTCTCCCCCTCCGTCTCTTCCATTCTCTCTCTCCGTTTCTTTCATTCTCTCTCTCCGTTTCTTCCATTCTCCCCCTCCGTCTCTTCCATTCTCTCTCTCCGTTTCTTCCATTCTCTCTGTCCATCTCTTCCATTCTCTCTCTCCATCTCTTCCATTCTCTCTCTCCGTCTCTTCCATTCTCCCCCTCCGTCTCTTCCATTCTCTCTCTCCGTTTCTTCCATTCTCTCTGTCCATCTCTTCCATTCTCTCTCTCCATCTCTTCCATTCTCTCTCTCCGTCTCTTCCATTCTCCCCCTCCGTCTCTTCCATTCTCTCTCTCCGTCTCTTCCATTCTCTCTCTCCGTCTCTTCCATTCTCTCTCTCCGTCTCTTCCATTCTCCCCCTCCGTCTCTTCCATTCTCCCCCTCCGTCTCTTCCATTCTCTCTCTCCGTTTCTTTCATTCTCTCTCTCCGTTTCTTCCATTCTCCCCCTCCGTCTCTTCCATTCTCTCTCTCCGTTTCTTCCATTCTCTCTGTCCATCTCTTCCATTCTCTCTCTCCATCTCTTCCATTCTCTCTCTCCGTCTCTTCCATTCTCCCCCTCCGTCGCTTCCATTCTCTCTCTCCGTTTCTTTCATTCTCTCTCTCCGTTTCTTCCATTCTCCCCTTCCGTCTCTTCCATTCTCTCTCTCCGTTTCTTCCATTCTCTCTGTCCATCTCTTCCATTCTCTCTGTCCATCTCTTCCATTCTCTCTCTCCATCTCTTCCATTCTCTCTCTCCGTCTCTTCCATTCTCCCCCTCCGTCTCTTCCATTCTCTCTCTCCGTTTCTTCCATTCTCTCTGTCCATCTCTTCCATTCTCTCTCTCCATCTCTTCCATTCTCTCTCTCCGTTTCTTCAATTCTCCCCCTCTGTTTCTTCCATTCTCCCCCTCCGTCTCTTCCATTCTCTCTCTCCGTCTCTTCCATTCTCTCTCTCCGTTTCTTCCATTCTCTCTCTCCATCTCTTCCATTCTCTCTCTCCATCTCTTCCATTCTCTCTCTCCGTCTCTTCCATTCTCCCCTTCCGTCTCTTCCATTCTCCCCCTCCGTCTCTTCCATTCTCTCTCTCCGTCTCTTCCATTCTCTCTCTCCGTTTCTTTCATTCTCTCTCTCCGTTTCTTCCATTCTCCCCCTCCGTCTCTTCCATTCTCTCTCTCCGTTTCTTCCATTCTCTCTGTCCATCTCTTCCATTCTCTCTCTCCATCTCTTCCATTCTCTCTCTCCGTCTCTTCCATTCTCCCCCTCCGTCTCTTCCATTCTCTCTCTCCGTTTCTTCCATTCTCTCTGTCCATCTCTTCCATTCTCTCTCTCCATCTCTTCCATTCTCTCTCTCCGTCTCTTCCATTCTCCCCCTCCGTCTCTTCCATTCTCTCTCTCCGTCTCTTCCATTCTCTCTCTCCGTCACTTCCATTCTCTCTCTCCGTCTCTTCCATTCTCCCCCTCCGTCTCTTCCATTCTCCCCCTCCGTCTCTTCCATTCTCTCTCTCCGTTTCTTTCATTCTCTCTCTCCGATTCTTCCATTCTCCCCCTCCGTCTCTTCCATTCTCTCTCTCCGTTTCTTCCATTCTCTCTGTCCATCTCTTCCATTCTCTCTCTCCATCTCTTCCATTCTCTCTCTCCGTCTCTTCCATTCTCCCCCTCCGTCGCTTCCATTCTCTCTCTCCGTTTCTTTCATTCTCTCTCTCCGTTTCTTCCATTCTCCCCCTCCGTCTCTTCCATTCTCTCTCTCCGTTTCTTCCATTCTCTCTGTCCATCTCTTCCATTCTCTCTGTCCATCTCTTCCATTCTCTCTCTCCATCTCTTCCATTCTCTCTCTCCGTCTCTTCCATTCTCCCCCTCCGTCTCTTCCATTCTCTCTCTCCGTTTCTTCCATTCTCTCTGTCCATCTCTTCCATTCTCTCTCTCCATCTCTTCCATTCTCTCTCTCCGTTTCTTCCATTCTCCCCCTCTGTTTCTTCCATTCTCCCCCTCCGTCTCTTCCATTCTCTCTCTCCGTCTCTTCCATTCTCTCTCTCCGTTTCTTCCATTCTCTCTCTCCATCTCTTCCATTCTCTCTCTCCATCTCTTCCATTCTCTCTCTCCGTCTCTTCCATTCTCCCCTTCCGTCTCTTCCATTCTCCCCCTCCGTCTCTTCCATTCTCTCTCTCCGTCTCTTCCATTCTCTCTCTCCGTTTCTTCCATTCTCTCTCTCCATCTCTTCCATTCTCTCTCTCCATCTCTTCCATTCTCTCTCTCCATCTCTTCCATTCTCCCCCTCCGTCTCTTCCATTCTCTCTCTCCGTCTCTTCCATTCTCTCTCTCTGTTTCTTCCATTCTCTCTCTCCGTCTCTTCCATTCTCCCCCTCCGTCTCTTCCATTCTCTCTCTCCGTTTCTTCCATTCTCTCTCTCCGATTCTTCCATTCTCCCCCTCCGTCTCTTCCATTCTCTCTCTCCGTTTCTTCCATTCTCTCTGTCCATCTCTTCCATTCTCTCTGTCCATCTCTTCCATTCTCTCTCTCCATCTCTTCCATTCTCTCTCTCCGTCTCTTCCATTCTCCCCCTCCGTCTCTTCCATTCTCTCTCTCCGTTTCTTCCATTCTCTCTGTCCATCTCTTCCATTCTCTCTCTCCATCTCTTCCATTCTCCCCCTCCGTCTCTTCCATTCTCTCTCTCTGTCTCTTCCATTCTCTCTCTCCGTCTCTTCCATTCTCTCTCTCCGTCTCTTCCATTCTCCCCCTCCGTCTCTTCCATTCTCCCCCTCCGTCTCTTCCATTCTCTCTCTCCGTTTCTTTCATTCTCTCTCTCCGTTTCTTCCATTCTCCCCCTCCGTCTCTTCCATTCTCTCTCTCCGTTTCTTCCATTCTCTCTGTCCATCTCTTCCATTCTCTCTCTCCATCTCTTCCATTCTCTCTCTCCGTCTCTTCCATTCTCCCCCTCCGTCTCTTCCATTCTCTCTCTCCGTTTCTTCCATTCTCTCTGTCCATCTCTTCCATTCTCTCTCTCCATCTCTTCCATTCTCTCTCTCCGTCTCTTCCATTCTCCCCCTCCGTCTCTTCCATTCTCTCTCTCCGTCTCTTCCATTCTCTCTCTCCGTCTCTTCCATTCTCTCTCTCCGTCTCTTCCATTCTCCCCCTCCGTCTCTTCCATTCTCCCCCTCCGTCTCTTCCATTCTCTCTCTCCGTTTCTTTCATTCTCTCTCTCCGTTTCTTCCATTCTCCCCCTCCGTCTCTTCCATTCTCTCTCTCCGTTTCTTCCATTCTCTCTGTCCATCTCTTCCATTCTCTCTCTCCATCTCTTCCATTCTCTCTCTCCGTCTCTTCCATTCTCCCCCTCCGTCTCTTCCATTCTCTCTCTCCGTTTCTTCCATTCTCTCTGTCCATCTCTTCCATTCTCTCTCTCCATCTCTTCCATTCTCTCTCTCCGTTTCTTCAATTCTCCCCCTCTGTTTCTTCCATTCTCCCCCTCCGTCTCTTCCATTCTCTCTCTCCGTCTCTTCCATTCTCTCTCTCCGTTTCTTCCATTCTCTCTCTCCATCTCTTCCATTCTCTCTCTCCGTCTCTTCCATTCTCCCCTTCCGTCTCTTCCATTCTCCCCCTCCGTCTCTTCCATTCTCTCTCTCCGTCTCTTCCATTCTCTCTCTCCATCTCTTCCATTCTCTCTCTCCGTCTCTTCCATTC
This sequence comes from Oncorhynchus mykiss, assembly GCF_057628025.1. Classification (NCBI taxonomy): domain Eukaryota; kingdom Metazoa; phylum Chordata; class Actinopteri; order Salmoniformes; family Salmonidae; genus Oncorhynchus; species Oncorhynchus mykiss. The sequence goes on along the minus strand of NC_143030.1, from coordinate 76,062,149 downwards.
TCCCCCTCCATCTCTTCCATTCTCTCTCTCCGTTTCTTCCATTCTCCCCTTCTGTCTCTTCCATTCTCTCTCTCTGTTTCTTCCATTCTCCCCCTCCGTTTCCTCCATTCTCCCCCTCCGTCTCTTCCATTCTCTCTCTCTGTTTCTTCCATTCTCTCTCTCCGTTTCTTCCATTCTCCCCCTCCGTCTCTTCCATTCTCTCTCTCTGTTTCTTCCATTCTCTCTCTCCGTCTCTTCCATTCTCCCCCTCCGTCTCTTCCATTCTCTCTCTCCATCTCTTCCATTCTCTCTCTCCATCTCTTCCATTCTCTCTCTCTGTTTCTTCCATTCTCTCTCTCTGTTTCTTCCATTCTCTCTCTCCGTTTCTTCCATTCTCCCCTTCCGTCTCTTCCATTCTCTCTCTCTGTTTCTTCCATTCTCTCTCTCCGTTTCTTCCATTCTCTCTCTCCGTCTCTTCCATTCTCTCTCTCCGTTTCTTCCATTCTCTCTCTCCGTCTCTTCCATTCTCCCCCTCTGTCTCTTCCATTCTCTCTCTCCATTTCTTCCATTCTCTCTGTCCATCTCTTCCATTCTCTCTCTCCATCTCTTTCATTCTCTCTCTCCGTCTCTTCCATTCTCCCCCTCCGTCTCTTTCATTCTCTCTCTCCGTCCCTTCCATTCTTCCCCTCCGTCTCTTCCATTCTCTCTCTCCGTCTCTTCCATTCTCTCTCTCCGTCTATTCCATTCTCTCTCTCCATCTCTTCCATTCTCTCTCTCCGTCTCTTCCATTCTCTCTCTCCGTCTCTTCCATTCTCTCTCTCCATCTCTTCCATTCTCTCTCTCCATCTCTTCCATTCTCTCTCTCCGTCTCTTCCATTCTCCCCCTCCGTCTCTTCCATTCTCTCTCTCCGTTTCTTCCATTCTCCCCTTCCGTCTCTTCCATTCTCTCTCTCTGTTTCTTCCATTCTCCCCCTCCGTTTCTTCCATTCTCCCCCTCCGTCTCTTCCATTCTCTCTCTCTGTTTCTTCCATTCTCTCTCTCCATCTCTTCCATTCTCTCTCTCCATCTCTTCCATTCTCTCTCTCCGTCTCTTCCATTCTCCCCCTCCGTCTCTTCCATTCTCCCCCTCCGTCTCTTCCATTCTCTCTCTCCGTCTCTTCCATTCTCTCTCTCCATCTCTTCCATTCTCTCTCTCCGTCTATTCCATTCTCTCTCTCCATCTCTTCCATTCTCTCTCTCCGTCTCTTCCATTCTCTCTCTCCGTCTCTTCCATTCTCTCTCTCCATCTCTTCCATTCTCTCTCTCCGTCTCTTCCATTCTCCCCCTCCGTCTCTTCCATTCTCTCTCTCCGTTTCTTCCATTCTCTCTCTCCGTCTCTTCCATTCTCTCTCTCTGTTTCTTCCATTCTCCCCCTCCGTTTCTTCCATTCTCTCTCTCTGTTTCTTCCATTCTCTCTCTCCGTTTCTTCCATTCTCCCCCTCCGTCTCTTCCATTCTCTCTCTCTGTTTCTTCCATTCTCTCTCTCCGTCTCTTCCATTCTCCCCCTCCGTCTCTTCCATTCTCTCTCTCCATCTCTTCCATTCTCTCTCTCCATCTCTTCCATTCTCTCTCTCTGTTTCTTCCATTCTCCCCCTCCGTTTCTTCCATTCTCCCCCTCCGTCTCTTCCATTCTCTCTCTCTGTTTCTTCCATTCTCTCTCTCCGTTTCTTCCATTCTCCCCCTCCGTTTCTTCCATTCTCCCCCTCTGTTTCTTCCATTCTCCCCCTCCGTTTCTTCCATTCTCTCTCTCCGTCTCTTCCATTCTCTCTCTCCGTTTCTTCCATTCTCTCTCTCCGTCTCTTCCATTCTCCCCCTCCGTCTCTTCCATTCTCCCTCTCCGTTTCTTCCATTCTCCCCCTCCGTCTCTTCCATTCTCTCTCTCCGTCTCTTCCATTCTCTCTCTCCGTTTCTTCCATTCTCCCCCTCCGTCTCTTCCATTCTCTCTCTCCGTCTCTTCCATTCTCTCTCTCCATCTCTTCCATTCTCCCCCTCCGTTTCTTCCATTCTACCCCTCCGTTTCTTCCATTCTCCCCCTCCGTCTCTTCCATTCTCTCTCTCCGTCTCTTCCATTCTCTCTCTCCGTCTCTTCCATTCTCCCCCTCTGTTTCTTCCATTCTCCCCCTCCGTTTCTTCCATTCTCTCTCTCCGTCTCTTCCATTCTCCCCCTCTGTTTCTTCCATTCTCTCTCTCCGTCTCTTCCATTCTCCCCCTCTGTTTCTTCCATTCTCTCTCTCCATCTCTTCCATTCTCCCCCTCTTTTTCTTCCATTTTCTCTCTCCGTCTTTTCCATTCTCTCTCTCCGTCTCTTCCATTCTCTCTCTCCGTTTCTTCCATTCTCCCCCTCTGTTTCTTCTACCTCCCCCCCATCCGTCTCTCTAATTCACCCCATTTCTATCACCGGGGGTAATGGGAGAGAATGGGAAATGTTTTCTCTCTTCACGATAGTTACTGCCTGGGGCCCTAAGGGAAGGGGAGCTGGAAGAATGGAAGGCTATATATTTAGAATGGTAGAATGGAAGGCTATATATTTAGCCTGCAATACATAATGTGTCATGCATATAATTTAATTCGTTATTTTGCACAAGAAAAGGGCTATAAAAAATAAGTGGCTTAAAGGTGTGTGCTCTCTGTTTGTGACAGAAAAGGATCCCCACCTTGTTCAGTTTTCTGTACACAGACACCTTTAACCGACAGTATCACAGACATCTTTAACTGACAGGCATCACAGACATCTTTAACCGACAGCATCACAGACATCTTTAACCGACAGCATCACAGACATCTTTAACCGACAGCATCACCGACATCTTTAACCGACAGTATCACAGACATCTTTAACTGACAGGCATCACAGACATCTTTAACCGACAGCATCACAGACATCTTTAACCGACAGCATCACAGACATCTTTAACCGACAGCATCACCGACATCTTTAACCGACAGTATCACAGACATCTTTAACTGACAGGCATCACAGACATCTTTAACCGACAGCATCACAGACATCTTTAACCGACAGCATCACAGACATCTTTAATCGACAGCATCACCGACACCTTTAACCGACAGCATCACAGACATCTTTAATCGACAGCATCACCGACACCTTTAACCGACAGCATCACAGACATATTTAATCGACAGCATCCCAGGCATCTTTAACCGACAGTATCACAGACATCTTTAACAGACAGCATCACAGACATCTTTAGCCAAAAAACGGTGAAGGAGATAAGGTAACATTATTTATCTAATCTATCAAACCGTTTAGAATGATCAAATAAAGCAATTACATTTGACATTTGAGGCAAACTATTCTTCACACCGTGTCAGACTCAGGTCTTCTAGTAACAGATACAGCATGTTAACACCGTGTCAGACTCAGGTCTTCTAGTAACAGATACACCAAGCAGGCCTATACCGTATGGAGATTTTTACCCCCCCCCCCCCCCCTCCCTACTGAGAATCACTTTACATTACAATAGTTCCATCTCTGGAGCTGCCGTCATCAAGCCAAATATCCCCAGATTCATCTGTCTTTCTGAGGGTGTTCTCCTTTCTAAAGTCTTGTTTGATCCGCAGTGCTTTCTGTAGTGAGGAACAGGGAGCAGGAGGGAGGAGGTCGGGGGGAGGCGGGAGGGATGATGGGAAGAGGGAGGATGAGAAGAGGGAAGGGGGAGGAGGAGGAGGAGGAGAAGAAGGAGGATGAGAAGAGGGAAGGAGGAGGAGGAAAAGAAGGAGGATGAGGAGAGGGAAGGGGGAGGAGAAGAAGGAGGATGAGGAGAGGGATGGCTACTTCACTGACAGTCTGTTCATCTGGCTGTGGTTGAAACCCACCTGAGGTTCTGATGGGGGACATCAGTCTGCATAACGCACTAACGTGTCATCAGCCTTCAAAGGACCGTATGTTTTCTGTGTCTATTGAGAGCCAAGGGAAGCCCCAGTGGCTCAGTTACAATATGCCTGTAGACTAGAGTGTCATACTGCAAGTGTCACTTAGCACGGTAGTTAGTGCTGTCCATCTGCCCCTGCAGTGTTAGTAGTCAAAATACATTGTCCGTGTCATAAATAGCACCCTATATACCTATGTAGTGTACTACGCTGTAGAAAAACGTATAGTATTCCGTAAGTCCAACTACCACACTGTTAACAGGCTGAACCAGCAATGAAAACAGACAGGCCTCTCCTTGCCACTCTACTAGGGTGTGGGTGTGTGTGTGTGGGTCTGTGCCTGCGTTGTTGTGTGGTTGTGTGAATGTGTGTGTGTGTGTGTGTGTGTGTGTGTGTAGCACTTTGCACACTAGGTGACCTCTCCAAGGCCTTTCGACACTGTGAGCAGGGACCTACTATGAGGCATTCTACTCAGATTTGGCTGTCCAGACAAATTTGTCAACATCCTTTGCCAGTTCCATGATGGCGTTGATGGCTCGGGTGGCCATAGCAGGGTGGGAGTCGGTGCCTGTTGGAGTAAGCATCGGTGTGAGGCAGGGGTGTGTGCTGGTACCGGTCCTCTATAACATCTTCCTCCTAGGTGTGACCCAGCTTCTCCACAAGGAGCTTGAGGTCAGCAGCGGGGTTGTGGTGGACTTCAGGCTGGATTGAAACCTGTCGTTCTGCCCCTGAACAAGGCAGTTAACCCACAGTTCCTAGGGCCGTCATTGAAAATAAGAATTTGTTCTTAACTGACTTGCCTAGTTAAATAAAGGTCAAATTAAAAATAAAGTAAAAATATTCAACACCAAGCAACCACCAAGGTTTTGACAGAGTGGGTTCTTGAGCTTCTTGAGCTGGCCCACTCTCAGGAAGACCTTCAGTCCATCCTTGTAGTGTCGATGAGGGTCTATAGCAGGATGGGACTGTCTATCAACACCACCAAGACAGAGATGGTCTGCCAATGGAGATCCAGCCCTCCACCCATCATGCCTGTCTTCACCATTGAACACAAATCACTGGCAATAGTTCTGTCCTTCAAATACCTGGGCAGCATCCTCTCGGAGGACTGCAGCATCGACCTCGGGATTCAAAATAGGATCGAGCATCCGCTGTCTTCAGGAAACTCACTGTCTATCAAGCCGTCGGCATCCCCACACTTCTTTACAGCTGTGAAGACTGGGTCACTTACAGTCACCACCTTAAGCAGCTAGAGCGATTCCACATAAGATGCCTGCAGTGCATCCTGGGATTCACCTGGTGCGACCTTGTGCCCCATACAGAAATACTTGCTAAGATCAACTGCAAGAGTATGGTGGCCATGGTCACCCAACACCAACTACGCTGGCTTGGGCATGTCATTAGAATGTCTCAGGAGTACTTTTGGTGCAAAAAGTGCAAATCAATCCCAGCAAAGGACCTTGTGAAGATGCTGGAGGAAACGGGTACAAAAGTATCTATATCCACAGTAAAACGAGTCCTATATCGACATAACCTGAAAGGTCACTCAGCAAGGAAGAAGCCACTGCTCCAAAACCGCCATAAAAAAGACAGACTATGGATTGAAACTGCACATGGGGACAAAGATCGTACTTTTTGGAGAAATATCCTCTGGTCTGATGAAACAAAAATAGAACTGTTTGGCCATAATGATGATCGTTATGTTTGGAGGAAAAAGAGGGAGGCTTGCAAGCCGAAGAACACCATCCCAACCGTGAAGCACGGGGATGGCAGCATCATGTTGTGGGGGGTGCTTTGCTGCAGGAGGGACTGGTGCACTTCACAAAATAGATGGCATCATGAGGGAGGAAAATGATGTGGATACATTGAAGCAGCATCTCAAGACATCAGTCAGGAAGTTAAAGCTTGGTCGTAAATGGGTCTTCCAAATGAGCAATGACCCCAAGCATACTCCCAAAGTTGTGACAAAATGGCTTAAGGACAACAAAGTCAAGCTATTGGAGTGGCCATCACAAAGCCCTGAGCTCAATCCTATAGAATATTTGCGGGCAGAACTGAAAAAGTGTGTGCGAGCAAGGAGGTCTACAAACCTGACTCAGATACACCAGCTCTGTCAGGAGGAATGGGCCAAAATTCACCCAACTTATTGTGGGAAGCTTGTGGAAGGCTACCCAAAACATTTGACCCAAATTAAACAATTTAAAGGCAATGCTACCAAATACTAATTGAGTGTATGTAAACTTCTGACCCACTGGGAATGTGGTGAAAGAAATAAAAGCTGAAATAAATCATTATCTCTACTATTATTCTGACATTTCACATTTTTAAAATAAGGTGGTGATCCCAACTGACCTAAGACAGGGAATTCTTATTAGGTTTAAATGTCAGGAATTGTGAAAAAATGAGTAATGTATTTGGCTAAGGTGATCTTCTGACTTTAGCTGTACATACACATACACACATACACATAATGTACACACATGCACACACACACACAAAAGCAGAGGCAGCCTGGGAATTAATAAATGCTGTGTGAAGGCCTGTTCTCTTCTCACAGGCCGTGCCTGCCTGCCTGCCTGCCTGCCTGCCTGCCTGCCTGCCTGCCTGCCTGCCTGCCTGCCTGCCTGCCTGCCTGCCTGCCTGCCTGCCTGCCTGCCTGCCTGCCTGCCTGCCTGCCTGCCTGCCTGCCTGCCTGCCTGCCTGCCTGCCTGCCTGCCTGCCTGCCTGCCTGCCTGCCTGCCTGCCTGCCTGCCTGCCTGCCTGCCTGCCTGCCTGCCTGCCTGCCTGCCTGCCTGCCTGCCTGCCTGCCTGCCTGCCTGCCTGCCTGCCTGCCTGCCTGCCTGCCTGCCTGCCTGCCTGCCTGCCTGCCTGCCTGCCTGCCTGCCTGCCTGCCTGCCTGCCTGCCTGCCTGCCTGCCTGCCTGCCTGCCTGCCTGCCTGCCTGCCTGCCTGCCTGCCTGCCTGCCTGCCTGCCTGCCTGCCTGCCTGCCTGCCTGCCTGCCTGCCTGCCTGCCTGCCTGCCTGCCTGCCTGCCTGCCTGCCTGCCTGCCTGCCTGCCTGCCTGCCTGCCTGCCTGCCTGCCTGCCTGCCTGCCTGCCTGCCTGCCTGCCTGCCTGCCTGCCTGCCTGCCTGCCTGCCTGCCTGCCTGCCTGCCTGCCTGCCTGCCTGCCTGCCTGCCTGCCTGCCTGCCTGCCTGCCTGCCTGCCTGCCTGCCTGCCTGCCTGCCTGCCTGCCTGCCTGCCTGCCTGCCTGCCTGCCTGCCTGCCTGCCTGCCTGCCTGCCTGCCTGCCTGCCTGCCTGCCTGCCTGCCTGCCTGCCTGCCTGCCTGCCTGCCTGCCTGCCTGCCTGCCTGCCTGCCTGCCTGCCTGCCTGCCTGCCTGCCTGCCTGCCTGCCTGCCTGCCTGCCTGCCTGCCTGCCTGCCTGCCTGCCTGCCTGCCTGCCTGCCTGCCTGCCTGCCTGCCTGCCTGCCTGCCTGCCTGCCTGCCTGCCTGCCTGCCTGCCTGCCTGCCTGCCTGCCTGCCTGCCTGCCTGCCTGCCTGCCTGCCTGCCTGCCTGCCTGCCTGCCTGCCTGCCTGCCTGCCTGCCTGCCTGCCTGCCTGCCTGCCTGCCTGCCTGCCTGCCTGCCTGCCTGCCTGCCTGCCTGCCTGCCTGCCTGCCTGCCTGCCTGCCTGCCTGCCTGCCTGCCTGCCTGCCTGCCTGCCTGCCTGCCTGCCTGCCTGCCTGCCTGCCTGCCTGCCTGCCTGCCTGCCTGCCTGCCTGCCTGCCTGCCTGCCTGCCTGCCTGCCTGCCTGCCTGCCTGCCTGCCTGCCTGCCTGCCTGCCTGCCTGCCTGCCTGCCTGCCTGCCTGCCTGCCTGCCTGCCTGCCTGCCTGCCTGCCTGCCTGCCTGCCTGCCTGCCTGCCTGCCTGCCTGCCTGCCTGCCTGCCTGCCTGCCTGCCTGCCTGCCTGCCTGCCTGCCTGCCTGCCTGCCTGCCTGCCTGCCTGCCTGCCTGCCTGCCTGCCTGCCTGCCTGCCTGCCTGCCTGCCTGCCTGCCTGCCTGCCTGCCTGCCTGCCTGCCTGCCTGCCTGCCTGCCTGCCTGCCTGCCTGCCTGCCTGCCTGCCTGCCTGCCTGCCTGCCTGCCTGCCTGCCTGCCTGCCTGCCTGCCTGCCTGCCTGCCTGCCTGCCTGCCTGCCTGCCTGCCTGCCTGCCTGCCTGCCTGCCTGCCTGCCTGCCTGCCTGCCTGCCTGCCTGCCTGCCTGCCTGCCTGCCTGCCTGCCTGCCTGCCTGCCTGCCTGCCTGCCTGCCTGCCTGCCTGCCTGCCTGCCTGCCTGCCTGCCTGCCTGCCTGCCTGCCTGCCTCGTCTTGTCTTGCAGGCCACCAGCCATCACTGTGCGGTATGTGTTACACCTCTCCATGCGATGCCACAAACAGCTGCTAGCTCGATGTAGTACTGAGGTGCTTGTGACACGGGGGAGAATAACAGTCAGTTTCTGAATAACACGAAGGCTTGATAATGTATGTGATATCAACAGAGGTATATTTTCAGGGGTGATTTAAATACTGACTGGCTTTCATCAAGCTGCCCACTCAAGAAAAAGCTTCAATCTGTTAACAGTGCCTGCAACCTGGTTCAGGTTATCAGTCAACCTACCAGGGTATTTACAAACAGCACAGGAATGAAATCATCAACATGTATTGATCACATCTTCACTTCTGTTTCTCCAAAGCAGTATCCAACTCCATCAAATGTAGTGATCATAATATAGTGTATAAGAGGTCACACAATTCGTTTTGTAGTGATTCCTATGTTGATGATGTAAATAATATGTGTCGGTTCGTTGTGTGTGTAATGAGGAGCAAACAGACACTGCACTTAACATATTTATGAAATGACATATTCCAATTACCAATAAGCATGCACCCATTAAGAAAACGACTGAGAAGAAAACGGTAAAATCCCTGGGGATTGATGAAAATAACTGAGGATGATAGTGGATGATATTGAGGATGATAGTGGATGATATTGAGGATGATAGTGGATGATATTGAGGATGATAGTGGATGATATTGAGGATGATAGTGGATGATATTGAGGATGATATTGAGGATGATAGTGGATGATATTGAGGATGATAGTGGATGATATTGAGGATGATATTGAGGATGATAGTGGATGATATTGAGGATGATAGTGGATGATATTGAGGATGATAGTGGATGATATTGAGGATGATAGTGGATGATATTGAGGATGATAGTGGACGATATTGAGGATGATAGTGGATGATATTGAGGATGATAGTGGACGATATTGAGGATGATAGTGGATGATATTGAGGATGATAGTGGATGATATTGAGGATGATAGTGGACGATATTGAGGATGATATTGAGGATGATAGTGGATGATATTGAGGATGATAGTGGATGATATTGAGGATGATAGTGGACGATATTGAGGATGATAGTGGATGATATTGAGGATGATAGTGGACGATATTGAGGATGATAGTGGATGATATTGAGGATGATAGTGGACGATATTGAGGATGATATTGAGAATGATAGTGGATGATATTGAGGATGATAGTGGACGATATTGAGGATGATAGTGGATGATAGTGGACGATATTGAGGATGATAGTGGATGATATTGAGGATGATAGTGGATGATATTGAGGATGATATTGAGAATGATAGTGGATGATATTGAGGATGATAGTGGACGATATTGAGGATGATAGTGGATGATATTGAGGATGATAGTGGACGATATTGAGGATGATAGTGGATGATATTGAGGGTGATAGTAGATGATATTGCCACTCCTATTAGCCATCTCTCCAATCCAAGCCTACTAGAAAGTTTACCCCCCCCCCAGGGCCTGGAAGGAAGTAAAAGTCATTCCACTACCCAAGAATAGAAAAGCACCCTTTACTGTCTCAAACATCCAACCATATCAGCCTGTTACCAACCCATAGCAAACTTTTGACCAGAAACAGTGCTGTTTTCAGCACACTTATAGGGAAGGACATTCAACATGTACGACACATGCACAAATTACTGATGTTTGTCTGAGAGAAATAATTGATAATAAAAAATATTGTGGTAGCTGTTTTGTTAGACTTCAGTGCAGCTTTTGACATAATTGATTATAATCTGCTGCTGGTAAAACTGATGTGTTATGGCTTTACATCCCCTGCTATATTGTGGATTTAGAGTTACCTGTCTAACAGAACACAGAGGGTGTTCTTTAATGGAAGCCTCGCCAACATAATCCAAGTAGAGTCAGGCAAACCCCAGGGCAGCTGTTTAGGCCCCTTTTACTTTTTTTTCTAATGAAAATTTTTCTAATGTTACTAATGACATGCCACTGGCTCCAAGTAAGGCCTGTGTGTCTTGTATGCTGATGACTCAACACTCAACACATCCTGCTCAATATACCTTATCCAACCTATTAGTTCCACCACCCACACATGCGATGACATTTCCTGGTTTCAATGATGTTTCTAGGGACAATATCTCTCTCATCATCACTCAATACCTAGGTTTACCTCCACTGTATTCACATCCTACCATACCTTTGTCTGTACATTATACCTTGAAGCTATTTTATCACCCCCAGAAACCTCCTTTTACTCTCTGTTCCAGACGTTCTAGATGACTAATTCTCATTGCTTTTAGCCGTACCCTTATCCTACTCCTCCTCTTTTCCCCTGGTGATGTAGAGGTGAATCCAGGCCCTGCAGATTCTAGCTCCACTTCTATTCCCCAGGCACTCTCTTTTGATGACTTCTGTAACCGTAATAGCCTTGGTTTCATGCATGTTAACATTAGAAGCCTCCTCCCTAAGTTTGTTTTATTCACTGCTTTAGCACACTCTGCCAACCCGGATGTTCTAGCTGTGTCTGAATCCTGGCATAGGAAGACCACCAAAAATTCTGAAATGTTCATCCCAAACTACAACATTTTCAGACAAGATAGAACTGCCAAAGGGGGCGGTGTTGCAATCTACTGAAAGGTAGCTTGCAGAGTTCTGTCCTACTATCCAGGTCTGTACCCAAACAATTTGAACTTCTACTTTTAAAAATCCACCTCTCAAAAAACAAGTCTCTCACTGTTGCCGCCTGCTATAGACCACCCTCTGCCCCCAGTTGTGCTCTGGACACCATATGTGAACTGATTGCCCCCCATCTATCGTCAGAGCTTGTGCTGCTAGGCGACCTAAACTGGAACATTCTTAACACCCCAGCCGTCCTACAATCTAAGCTTGATGCCCTCAATCTCACACAAATGATCAATTAACCTACCAGGTACCTCCCCAAAGCCGTAAACACGGGCACCCTCATAGATATCAACCAACTTGCCCTCTAAATACACCTCTGCTGTCTTCAACCAAGATCTCAGCGATCACTGCCTCATTGCCTGTATCCGTAATGAGTCAGCGGTCAAACGACCTCCACTCATCACTGTCAAACGCTCCCTGAAACACTTCAGCGAGCAGGCTTTTCTAATCGACCTGGCCGGGGTATCCTGGAAGGATATTGATCTCATCCCGTCAGTAGAGGATGCCTGGTGATTTTTTTTTAAATGCCTTCCTAACCATCTTAAATAAGCATGCCCCATTCAAGAAATTTAGAACCAGGAACAGATATAGCCCTTGGTTCTCCCCAGACCTGACTGCTCTTAACCAACACAAAAACATCCTATGGCGTTCTGCATTAGCATCGAACAGCCCCCGTGATATGCAGCTTTTCAGGGAAGCTAGAAACCATTATACACAGGCAGTTAGAAAAGCCAAAGCTAGCTTTTTCAAGCAGAAATTTGTTTCCTGCAACACTAACTCAAAAAAGTTCAGAGACACTGTAAAGTCCATGGAGAATAAGAACACCTCCTCCCAGCTGCCCACTGCACTGAAGATAGGAAACACTGTCACCACTGATAAATACACTATAATTGAGAATTTCAATAAACATTTTTCTACGGCTGGCCATGCTTTCCACCTGGCTACCCCTACCCCGGTCAACAGCACTGCACTCCCCACAGCAACTCGCCCAAGCCTTCCCCATTTCTCCTTCTCCCAAATCCAGTCAGCTGATGTTCTGAAAGAGCTGCAAAATCTGGACCCCTACAAAACAGCCGGGCTTGACAATCTGGACCCTTTCTTTCTAAAATTATCTGCCGAAATTGTTGCCACCCCTATTACTAGCCTGTTCAACCTCTCTTTCGTGTCGTCTGAGATTCCCAAAGATTGGAAAGCAGCTGCGGTCATCCCCCTCTTCAAAGGGAGGGACACTCTTGACCCAAACTGCTACAGATCTATGTCTATCTTACCCTGCCTTTCTAAGGTCTTCGAAAGCCAAGACAACAAACAGATTACCGCCCATTTTGAATCTCACCATACCCTCTCTGCTATGCAATCTGGTTTCAGAGCTGGTCATGGGTGCACCTCAGCCACGCTCAAGGTCCTAAACGATATCTTAACCGCCATCGGTAAGAAACAGGGTTGCCTAGTGGTTAGAGCGTTGGACTAGTAACCGGAAGGTTGCAAGTTCAAACCCCCGAGCTGACAAGGTCATCTATCGTTCTGCCCCTGAACAGGCAGTTAACCCACTGTTCCTAGACCGTCATTGAAAATAAGAATTTGTTCTTAACTGACTTGCCTAGTTAAATAAAGGTACAAAAATACTGTGCTGCCGTATTCATTGATCTAACCAAGGCTTTCGACTCTGTCAATCACCACATCCTCATCGGCAGACTCGACAGCCTTGGTTTCTCAAATGATTGCCTCGCCTGGTTCACCAACTACTTCTCTGATAGAGTTCAGTGTGTCAAACCGGAGGGTCGGATGTCCAGACCTCTGGCAGTCTCTATGGGGGTGCCACAGGGTTCAATTCTTGGACCGACTCTCTTCTCTATATACATCAATGATGTCGCTCTTGCTGCTGGTGAGTCTCTGATCCACCTCTACGCAGACGACACCATTCTGTATACTTCTGGCCCTTCTTTGGACACTGTGTTAACAACTCTCCAGGCAAGCTTCCATGCCATACAACTCTCCTTACATGGCCTCCAATTGCTCTTAAATACAAGTAAAACTAAATGCATCCTCTTCAACCGATCGCCGCCTGCACCTGCCCGCCTGTCTAGCATCACTACTCTGGACGGCTCTGACTTAGAATACATGGACAACTACAAATACCTAGGTGTCTGGTTAGACTGTAAACTCTCCTTCCAGACCCACATCAAACATCTCCAATCCAAAGTTAAATCTAGAATTGGCTTCCTATTTCGCAATAAAGCATCCTTCACTCATGCTGCCAAACATACCCTGACCATCCTACCAATCCTCGACTTTGGCGATGTCATTTACAAAATAGCCTCCCCAATACCCTACTCAAAAATTGGATGCAGTCTATCACAGTACCATGCATTTTGTCACCAAAGCCCCATATACTACCCACCATTGGGACCTGTACGCTCACGTTGGCTGGCCCTCGCTTCATACTTGTCGCCAAACCCACTGGCTCCATGTCATCTACAAGACCCTGCTAGGTAAAGTCCCCCCTTATCTCAGCTCGCTGGTCACCATAGCATCACCCACCTGTAGCACGCGCTCCAGCAGGTATATCTCTCTGGTCACCCCCAAAACGAATTATTTCTTTGGCCGCCTCTCCTTCCAGTTCTCTGCTGCCAATGACTGGAACGAACTACAAAAATCTCTGAAACTGGAAACACTTATCTCCCTCACTAGCTTTAAGCACCAGCTGTCAGAGCAACTCACAGATTACTGCACCTGTACATAGCCCACCTATAATTTAGCCCAAACAACTACCTCTTTCCCTACTGTATTTATTTTATTTTATTTATTTATTTTGCACCCCATTATTTTTATTTCTATTTTGCACATTCTTCCACTGCAAATCTACCATTCCAGTGTTTTACTTGCTATATTGTATTTACTTTGCCACCATGGCCTTTTTTTTTTGCCTTTACCTCCCTTATCTCACCTCATTTGCTCACATCGTATATAGACTTGTTTATACTGTATTATTGACTGTATGTTTGTTTTACTCCATGTGTAACTCTGTGTCGTTGTTTGTGTCGAACTGCTTTGCTTTATCTTGGTCAGGTCGCAATTGTAAATGAGAACTTGTTCTCAACTGGCCTACCTGGTTAAATAAAGGTGTTCTCAACTGGCCTACCTGGTTAAATAAAGGTGTTCTCAACTGGCCTACCTGGTTAAATAAAGGTGAAATAAATCAATAAAAAACACTAAACACGTCAGCTACTACAGCATGTGACTTCACTGCAACACTTAACAAAGAGCTGCAGTCAGTTTCAGAATGCGTGGCAAGAAACAAGTTATTCTTAAATATTTCATAAACTGAAACTATCGTATTTGGTACGAATCATTCACTAAAACCTAATCAACTAAATCTTGTAATGGATAATGTGGAAATTGAGCAAATTGCGGTGACTAAACTGCTTGGAGTAACCCTGGATTGTAAACTGTCATGGTCAAAACATATTGATACAACAGTAGATAAGACAGTAGAGAAGTTTGTCCATAATAAAGCACTGCTCTACCTTCTCAACAACACTATCAACAAGGCAGGTCCTACAGGCCCTAGTTTCTACCTTCTCAACAACACTATCAACAAGGCAGGTCCTACAGGCCCTGGTTTCTACCTTCTTAACAACACTATCAACAAGGCAGGTCCTACAGGCCCTGGTTTCTACCTTCTCAACAACACTATCAACGAGGCAGGTCCTACGGGTCCTAGTTTCTACCTTCTCAACAACACTCTCAACAAGGCAGGTCCTAAAGGCCCTAGTTTCTACCTTCTTAACAACACTATCAACAAGGCAGGTCCTACAGGTCCTAGTTTCTACCTTCTCAACAACACTATCAATAAGGCAGGTCCTAAAGGCCCTAGTTTCTACCTTCTTAACAGCACTATCAACAAGGCAGGTCCTACAAGCCCTAGTTTCTACCTTCTCAACAACACTATCAATAAGGCAGGTCCTACAGGCCCTAGTTTCTACCTTCTCAACAACACTATCAATAAGGCAGGTCCTACAGGCCCTAGTTTCTACCTTCTTAACAGCACTATTGTCACGGGATTCTTCTGTTGAAGGAGAGGCGGACCAAAACGCAGCGTGGTTATTGTGATACATCTTTAATGAAGATGATAAATGAACAATATACAAAACAAGAAATGTGCAAAACCGAAAACAGCCCTATCTTGTGTAACAAACACAAAGACAGGAACATCCACCCACAAAACCAAACACAAAACAGGCTACCTAAATATGGCTCCCAATCAGAGACAATGACTAACACCTGCCTCTGATTGAGAACCATATCAGGCCAAACACAGAAATAGACAAACTAGACATCCAACATAGAATGCCCACTCAGATCACACCCTGACCAAACAAAACATAGAAACAGACAAACTAGACACACAACATAGAATGCCCACTCAGATCACACCCTGACCAAACAAAACATAGAAACAGACAAACTAGACATCCAACATAGAATGCCCAGTCAGATCACACCCTGACCAAACAAAACATAGAAACAGACAAACTAGACATCCAACATAGAATGCCCACTCAGATCACACCCTGACCAAACAAAACATAGAAACAGACAAACTAGACACACAACATAGAATGCCCACTCAGATCACACCCTGACCAAACAAAACATAGAACATACAAAACAAACTATGGTCAGGGTGTGACAACTATCAATAAGGCAGGTCCTACAGGCCCTAATTTTGTCACACCTGGACTACTGTTCAGTTGTGTGGTCAGGTGCCACAAAGAGGGACTTAGGAAAATTACAATTGGCTCAGAACAGGGCAGCACAGCTGGCCCTTGGATGTACACAGAGAGATAACATTAATAATATGCATGTAACTCTCTCCTGGCTCAAAGTGGAGGAGAGATCGACTTCATCACCACTTGTTTTTGTAAGAAGTGTTGACAAGCTGAATGCTCCGAGCTGTCTGTTTAAACTACTAACACACAGCTCAGACACTACTAACACACAGCTCAGACACTACTAACACACAGCTCAGACACCCATCCATACCCCACAAGACATGCCACGTCTCTCCACAGTCCACAAGTCCATAACAGACTATGGGAGGCGCACAGTACTACATGGAACACTATTCCACATCAGGTAACTGATGCAGGCAGTATAATCAGATAAAAAAACAAACATAAAAAATATAACTGCCTTAATTTAGCTGGACTCCAGGAAGAGTAGCTGCTGCCTTGGCAGGAACTAATGGGCATCCTTAATAAATACAAATAATCCTCCCAATGTAATTAATGAATGATAGAGAGTGTGAGAGAGAGAGAGAGAGAGACGGCAAGAGAGAGGGAGGGAGATTAATGTTGTTACATTTGTTTCTTCTCACTTTTGTTTGTTTATTTCACTTGCTTCGGTAATGTAAACACATGTGTCCCATGCCAATAGAGATAGTTAAGTAAATGCAGTGTACCTATTCAGCCTCTAACTCCGCTCTAGCCATCATAAAGGAAATAATGAATGTGTTCAATAATGGATTATGTCTTGACCGCTCACACACACACACACGCACACACACACGCACACACACACGCATGCACCCACTCGCGCACATACACACATACCCTACCCTACCCAACCCCGCCCTGGCTCAATATGGTGGTGATCTCATACCTCAACACCTCTTGGATTTAACCACTGTGTTCAATAATGTAATATGCTTGATTGAAAGATGTCAGTTTAAGGTATCCATCAGCCACCCTACCACCATACAGTGCATACAGTATGACTCTTCTGCTTCTCACAGCAGGAAAATAATCCTGCAGCAACAGGAAATATGAATTCTTTGTTTGGAATGTTTCAATGGACATTTTTTGTAAGGTTTGATATATTTTTTTCATTATGGTAAATCAAGTCTGACATTTTAAGGTGGAAATTACAAACTCTAGAAGTCTTTTCAAACCTTGAACACACTACCATTTGAGATTGGGTCCTCTGAGAGAGGGTAAGGGAGGAAAACGAAAATCTGTCTTTAAAAATCTGCCTTCTCATTGGACAAGTTTATGTACTGACTTTCTGTTTCACTCTGTTTTCTCACTAGTAACCCGGTCCCAGTGTGGATAAAACTCCTTAGTAACCCGGTCCCAGTGTGGATAAAGCTCCTTAGAAACCGGGTCCCAGTGTGGATAAAGCTCCCTAGTAACCCGGTCCCAGTGTGGATAAAGCTCCCTAGTAACCCGGTCCCAGTGTGGATAAAGCTCCTTAGTAACCCTGGCCCAGTGTGGATAAAGCACCTTAGTAACCCGAACCCAGTGTGGATAAAGCTCCTTAGTAACCCGGTCCCAGTGTGGATAAAGCTCCTTAGTAACCCGGT
This sequence comes from Oncorhynchus mykiss, assembly GCF_057628025.1. NCBI lineage: Eukaryota > Metazoa > Chordata > Actinopteri > Salmoniformes > Salmonidae > Oncorhynchus > Oncorhynchus mykiss. The sequence continues at coordinate 76,044,830 of NC_143030.1, read as the reverse complement.
CCCAGTGTGGATAAAGCTCCTTAGTAACCCGGTCCTAGTGTGGATAAAGCTCCTTAGTAACCCAGTCCCAGTGTGGATAAAGCTCCCTAGTAACCCAGTCCCAGTGTGGATAAAGCTCCTTAGTAACCCAGTCCAAGTGTGGATAAAGCTCCCTAGTAACCCAGTCCCAGTGTGGATAAAGCTCCTTAGTAACACGGTCCCAGTGTGGATAAAGCTCCTTAGTAACCGGGTCCCAGTGTGGATACAGCTCCCTAGTAACCCGGTCCCAGTGTGGATAAAGCTCCTTAGTAACCCGGTCCCAGTGTGGATACATCTCCTTAGTAACCCGGTCCCAGTGTGGATAAATCTCCTTAGTAACCCTGGCCCAGTGTGGATAAAGCACCTTAGTAACCCGAACCCAGTGTGGATAAATCTCCCTAGTAACCCGGTCCCAGTGTGGATAAAGCTCCTTAGTAACCCGGTCCCAGTGTGGATACATCTCCTTAGTAACCCGGTCCAAGTGTGGATAAAGCTCCCTAGTAACCCGGTCCCAGTGTGGATAAAGCTCCTTAGTAACCCGGTCCCAGTGTGGATAAAGCTCCTTAGTAACCCGGTCCCAGTGTGGATATATCTCCTTAGTAACCCGGTCCAAGTGTGGATACATCTCCTTAGTAACCCGGTCCCAGTGTGGATAAATCTCCTTAGTAACCCTGGCCCAGTGTGGATAAAGCACCTTAGTAACCCGAACCCAGTGTGGATAAATCTCCCTAGTAACCCGGTCCCAGTGTGGATAAAGCTCCTTAGTAACCCGGTCCCAGTGTGGATACATCTCCTTAGTAACCCGGTCCAAGTGTGGATAAAGCTCCCTAGTAACCCGGTCCCAGTGTGGATAAAGCTCCTTAGTAACCCGGTCCCAGTGTGGATAAAGCTCCTTAGTAACCCGGTCCCAGTGTGGATAAAGCTCCCTAGTAACCCGGTCCCAGTGTGGATAAAGCTCCCTAGTAACCCGGTCCCAGTGTGGATAAAGCTCCTTAGTAACCCTGGCCCAGTGTGGATAAAGCACCTTAGTAACCCGAACCCAGTGTGGATAAAGCTCCTTAGTAACCCGGTCCCAGTGTGGATAAAGCTCCTTAGTAACCCGGTCCCAGTGTGGATAAAGCTCCTTAGTAACCCGGTCCTAGTGTGGATAAAGCTCCTTAGTAACCCAGTCCCAGTGTGGATAAAGCTCCCTAGTAACCCAGTCCCAGTGTGGATAAAGCTCCTTAGTAACCCAGTCCAAGTGTGGATAAAGCTCCCTAGTAACCCAGTCCCAGTGTGGATAAAGCTCCTTAGTAACACGGTCCCAGTGTGGATAAAGCTCCTTAGTAACCGGGTCCCAGTGTGGATACAGCTCCCTAGTAACCCGAACCCAGTGTGGATAAATCTCCCTAGTAACCCGGTCCCAGTGTGGATAAAGCTCCTTAGTAACCCGGTCCCAGTGTGGATACATCTCCTTAGTAACCCGGTCCCAGTGTGGATAAATCTCCTTAGTAACCCTGGCCCAGTGTGGATAAAGCACCTTAGTAACCCGAACCCAGTGTGGATAAATCTCCCTAGTAACCCGGTCCCAGTGTGGATAAAGCTCCTTAGTAACCCGGTCCCAGTGTGGATAAAGCTCCCTAGTAACCCGGTCCCAGTGTGGATAAAGCTCCTTAGTAACCCTGGCCCAGTGTGGATAAAGCACCTTAGTAACCCGGTCCCAGTGTGGATAAAGCTCCTTAGTAACCCGGTCCCAGTGTGGATATATCTCCTTAGTAACCCGGTCCAAGTGTGGATACATCTCCTTAGTAACCCGGTCCCAGTGTGGATAAATCTCCTTAGTAACCCTGGCCCAGTGTGGATAAAGCACCTTAGTAACCCGAACCCAGTGTGGATAAATCTCCCTAGTAACCCGGTCCCAGTGTGGATAAAGCTCCTTAGTAACCCGGTCCCAGTGTGGATACATCTCCTTAGTAACCCGGTCCAAGTGTGGATAAAGCTCCCTAGTAACCCGGTCCCAGTGTGGATAAAGCTCCTTAGTAACCCGGTCCCAGTGTGGATAAAGCTCCTTAGTAACCCGGTCCCAGTGTGGATAAAGCTCCCTAGTAACCCGGTCCCAGTGTGGATAAAGCTCCCTAGTAACCCGGTCCCAGTGTGGATAAAGCTCCCTAGTAACCCGGTCCCAGTGTGGATAAAGCTTGAATTATGTTAGTCTGACAGGTCTGATGCTTTCCTAAGGAAGACTAGTTCAAAGTTCAGAGAGAATGACAACAGTGAAGGTTAATGGACTGAGGTCTTCAGTCAAACATCTAAATGATTCACTAGGTGTCATTTATTACACTACTGTACAGACAGATAAGAGAAGGAGGAGTGGAGGAGTTGTCCTCCCTCCATGTATCTAAATGTCCTTGGCTGTGTTCATGTCCTTTTTCTATTTCATCATCTGACTTCACTTATCCTAGGTTTGATTCTGGAGTGCCAGACGAGGCAAGGGTTTACACTTTTGGGACTATTCCATTGGTTCCATGCAAAGCTAATTTGAGCACAGCTAAAGTATTTGAAAGGAAACAAATACTATTTGAACCCAGGTCAGGCAGAACACAGAACACACCATCAGACGGAGCCATCAGAACACACCCCCTCAGACGCAGCCGTCAGAACACACCCCCTCAGACGCAGCCGTCAGAACACACCCCCTCAGACGGAGCCGTCAGAACACCCCCCCCTCAGATGCAGCCGTCAGAACACACCCCCTCAGACAGAGCCGTCAGAACACACCCCCTCAGACGCAGCCGTCAGAACACACCCCCTCAGACGCAGCCGTCAGAACACACCCCCTCAGACGCAGCCGTCAGAACACACCCCCTCAGACTCAGCCGTCAGAACACACCCCATCAGACGGAGCCGTCAGAACACACCATCAGACGGAGCCATCACTCAGCTAAGATCATCTGTCACAGCTGGACGGGAGTTCTGCTACAAGCTTGACCTTCTAATCATAGGCCTCCCTCTAGCGAGAGAGTGTGTGTGTGTGTGTGTGTGTGTGTGTGTGTGTGTGTCCTGCTAGGGGCTTCCAGCCAGGAGCCCACAACGACCCGCATCCTTCTCTGTTTGTCTGGGAGGATGGACAACCTTATGTCTGGGAGGATGGACAGCCTTATGTCTGGGAGGATGGACAGCCTTATGTCTGGGAGGATGGACAGCCTTGTCAGAAGCAGACAGGAGATGCATTCCTTGCATCCCAAATGGCACCCTATTCCCTTTAAGGGGCTCTGGTCAAAAGTCTAAAGTAGTGCACTACATAGGGAATAGGGTGTCATTTGGGACAGGATAGTTGATACCCTGTCCTTCTCCTCCTCCTCTCTGTGGCCAACACAGTGTTGGTTTGGACCTTTTTCAACCCATTGAACTCATCTAGTCACAGTGAAAGATGAGAGCCTTGGTGATTGGATGGCAATAGATTCAAACCAAACCCCCCCCCCCCCCCCCACACACACACACACACACACCAGTATCCAGTTGAAATAGCATTTGCTGGACACTCCTGAGCCCTGCTGTTGTTGGTCTGTCTGAATTAGATTGGCAGCCATTGGAGAGATGGAGGAGAGGTCAACAGTGATTGTTTGGAGTTTCTACATGAACTTCCTGCTGTGTGTGTGTGTGTGTGTGTGTGTGTGTGTGTGTGTGTGTGTGTGTGTGTGTGTGTGTGTGTGTGTGTGTGTGTGTGTGTGTGCCTGCCTCGTCTTGCAGGCCACCAGCCATCACTGTGCAGTCTTTGTTACACCTCCCCATGCGATGCCACAACCAGCTACTGTATTCTCCTGTCTGGCAACAGAAGAATACACTGTAGTCTGGGAACAGGAGAATACACTGTAGTCTGGGAACAGGAGAATACACTGTAGTCTGGGAACAGGAGAATACACTGTAGTCTGGCAACAGGAGAATACACTGTAGTCTGGGAACAGGAGAATACACTGTAGTCTGGCAACAGGAGAATACACTGTAGTCTGGCAACAGGAGAATACACTGTAGTCTGGGAACAGGAGAATACACTGTAGTCTGGGAACAGGAGAATACACTGTAGTCTGGCAACAGGAGAATACACTGTAGTCTGGGAACAGGAGAATACACTGTAGTCTGGGAACAGGAGAATACACTGTAGTATGGGAACAGGAGAATACACTGTCTACTTCTACTGTGGTCTGGGAACAGTCTAATTCTACTGTGGTCTGGGAACAGTCTACATCTACTGTGGTCTGGGAACAGTCTACTTCTACTGTGGGCTGGGAACAGTCTACTTCTACTGTGGGCTGGGAACATTCTCATTCTACTGTGGGCTGGGAACAGTCTACTGCTACTGTGGGCTGGGAACAGTCTAAATCCTACTGTGGGCTGGGAACAGTCTAATTCTACTGTGGGCTGGGAACATTCTAATTCTACTGTGGGCTGGGAACAGTCTAAATCCTACTGTGGGCTGGGAACAGTCTAATTCTACTGTGGGCTGGGAACATTCTAATTTTACTGTGGGCTGGGAATATTCTACTTCTACTGTGGGCTGGGAACATTCTGCTTCTACTTTGGGCTGGGAACAGTCTACTTCTACTGTGGGCTGGGAACAGTCTACTTCTACTGTGGGCTGGGAACAGTCTACTTCTACTGTGGGCTGGGAACAGTCTACTTCTACTGTGGGCTGGGAACATTCTAATTCTACTGTGGGTTGGGAACATTCTAATTTTACTGTGGGCTGGGAACAGTCTACTGTGTGCTGCGAACAGTCGAATTCTACTGTGGGCTGGGAACAGTCTAATTCTACTGTGGGCTGGGAACAGTCTAATTCTACTGTGGGCTGGGAACATTCTAATTTTACTGTGGTCTGGGAACAGTCTACTTCTACTGTGGGCTGGGAACAGTCTAATTCTACTGTGGGATGGGAACAGTCTACTTCTACTGTGGGCTGGGAACATTCTAATTCTACTGTGGGCTGTGAACAGTCTAAATCCTACTGTGGGCTGGGAACAGTCTAATTCTACTGTGGGCTGGGAACAGTCTAATTTTACTGTGGGCTGGGAACATTCTACTTCTACTGTGGGCTGGGAACATTCTGCTTCTACTGTGGACTGGGAACAGTCTACTTCTACTGTGGGCTGAGAACAGTCTACTTCTACTGTGGGCTGGGAACATTCTACTGCTACTGTGGGCTGGGAACAGTCTACTTCTACTGTGGGCTGGGAACAGTCTACCTCTACTGTGGGCTGGGAACAGTCTACTTCTACTCTGGGCTGGGAACATTCTACTTCTACTGTGGGCTGGGAACAGTCTAATTCTACTGTGGGCTGGGAACATTCTAATTTTACTGTGGTCTGGGAACAGTCTACTTCTACTGTGTGCTGGGAACATTCTAATTCTACTGTGGGCTGGGAACATTCTAATTCTACTGTGGGCTGGGAACAGTCTAAATCCTACTGTGGGCTGGGAACAGTCTAATTTTACTGTGGGCTGGGAACAGTCTACTTCTACTGTGGGCTGGGAACATTCTACTGCTACTGTGGGCTGGGAACATTCTACTTCTACTGTGGGCTGGGAACAGTCTACTTCTACTGTGGGCTGGGAACATTGTACTTCTACTGTGGGCTGGGAACATTCTAATTCTACTGTGGGCTGGGAACAGTCTACTGCTATTGTGGGCTGGGAACATTCTAATTCTACTGTGGGCTGGGAACAGTCTACTTCTACTGTGGGCTGGGAACATTCTAATTCTACTGTGGGCTGGGAACAGTCTAAATCCTACTGTGTGCTGGGAACAGTCTAATTCTACTGTGGGCTGGGAACATTCTAATTTTACTGTGGGCTGGAAACAGTCTACTGTGTGCTGCGAACAGTCTAATTCTACTGTGTGCTGCGAACAGTCTAATTCTACTGTGGGCTGGGAACAGTCTAATTCTACTGTGGTCTGGGAACAGTATACTTCTACTGTGGGCTGGGAACAGTCTACTTCTACTGTGGGCTGGGAACAGTCTAATTCTAATGTGGGCTGGGAACAGTCCACTGTGGGCTGAGAACAGTCTAATTCTGCTGTGGGCTGGGAACAGTCTAATTCTACTGTGGGCTGGGAGCAGTCTAATTCTACTGTGGGCTGGGAACAGTCTAATTCTACTGTGGGCTGGGAACAGTCTAATTCTACTGTGGGCTGGGAACAGTCTACTATGGGCTGAGAACAGTCTAATTCTACTGTGGGCTGGGAACAGTCTAAATTCTACTGTTGGCTGGGAACAGTCTAATTCTACTGTGGGCTGGGAACAGTCTAAATCCTACTGTGGGCTGGGAACAGTCTAAATCCTACTGTGGGCTGGGAACATTCTAAATCCTACTGTGGGCTGAGAACAGTCTAATTCTACTGTGGGATGGGAACAGTCTACTTCTACTGTGGGCTGGGAACAGTCTAAATCCTACTGCGGGCTGGGAACAGTCTAAATCCTACTGTGGGCTGGGAACAGTCTAATTCTACTGTGGGCTGGGAACAGTCTAAATCCTACTGTGGTCTGGGAACAGTCTAAATCCTACTGTTCATGAAAGAAAACATCAAGACAGATTGCGGCGCACTTTTAGGGAGTTTATAAGAGACAGTCCTCCCGAGTGCTGTTTGGTTCCTGAATGTGGAGTATTCACAGAGAAAAGACAAAAGGTGGAAGTCCCATTATAATGCACGGTCATGTCAACACTTAATGTAATGAGTACAGGATGGAGATTTTATCTCTGTTTCTCTCTCTCTCTCTTTGTTTTGTAGTGGTATCCCTGGGAAGAAATGTGGCACCATCATCCTTTCAGTCGAGGAGCTGGGGAACTGCAGAGTAAGTGAAAAATATTTAACTGTTACCGTTTTCCCCGTACAGTCAATCAACGCCATTCAAAGAGTGTACAGTACATCAACATAATGCTTTTAAAATGTTCAACTCATTGTCAAGACATAAGATAGAAACCTCTACTGTATGTGTCAGCTAGGCCATAGAGAATAACCAGAGACTATTAGTGATAGTTTGACACATAGGAAGATAGAAACCTCTACTGTATGTGTCAGCTAGGCCATAGAGAATAACCAGAGACTATTAGTGATAGTTTGACACATAGGAAGATAGAAACCTCTACTGTATGTGTCAGCTAGGCCATAGAGAATAACCAGAGACTATTAGTGATAGTTTGACACATAGGAAGATAAAAAAACTGTATTGTTTGTGCCTAATAACCCATCTATTAGCGATGTGTTGAGCCATAGGAATATTGTATCCATACGTATCAGACCCATATACTGCATCAAAAAAACAACTACGATTTAAATGAGAAGTGGGCATTGGTCTGAAGCCGAAAAGAAAGGAAATTCACATGAGCACCCCAATGTCTACTTCACCCATGCTCTACCAAGGTTTTCCAGCACACAGCTTTGACCTACTACAGTAGCTATTTTGGTCTATTGTACTTCAAACGATGTGTATGCAGGTTGCTACGGATTCAAACCTTCTCAAATCATCATTTGTTTTGTAGCTTTGCTTGTACCTTGCCTCTCATCTGACTGGTGTTAGCTCGCTACTAGCGTTGTTGCTGCGCTAGTAACTTTGATATTTAGCAGAAAAGATGTTAGCGTTGTCAGAAATGCTACAAAAAGATAGCACGTCGTTGTTTCTTAATAATGGATGGAAATTAGAATGTGAGAGTGATAAATTATACATTTAATGAAAACTGTTGCCCCTACAAACGTATTGGCAAGACTAATGATCTCTTCATGGATACTGTAGTCTTGTTCTTATCCAATGTCTTGATATGGAGTGAGGTCAGGGCAAGACATTTTCTTGTTTTTCTAATGCTAACGACCTTGTTAACAATCCGGTATGTGGTTCTCGGGAAACGGACGGACGGCTCATGATGAGAGGCGAGGAGGAGTGTGTTGTGTACCTCCAATCAACTTGATTTGCAAATTTTCATTGATATTTGTGTCATATTGGCTTAGATATGATGGTATGGAGATTTGAATTTAACATTGAGCTTTAACCAATACATATACTGCACTATATATTATAGGTCTTCACGGGTCCAAAAGGTTGCACCCGTTCCGAAATGGATCTGGGGCTTTCCCATCCGGACCCATAGGCATAAATACATGTTTTAAATATAGAGACCCACTCCAAACGGACCCGACAACTAGACCCATTCCGTATAGACCTAAAGCAGAAAAGCTACTTTATTAACTGGAGCTGATAAAGTGTGAGGGAGAGGAGGTAGAGAGAGATGAGGCTCTAGCAGGGAATGTAGAGAGAGATGAGGCTCTAGCAGGGGAGGTAGAGAATGATGAGGCTCTAGCAGGGAAGGTAGAGAAAGATGAGGCTCTAGCAGGGGAGGTAGAGAGAGATGAGGCTCTAGCAGGGGAGGTAGAGAGAGATGAGGCTCTAACAGGGGAGGTAGAGAGAGATGAGGCTCTAACAGGGGAGGTAGAGAGAGATGAGGCTCTAGCAGGGAAGGTAGAGAGAGATGAGGCTCTAGCAGGGAAGGTAGAGAGAGATGAGGCTCTAGCAGGGGAGGTAGAGAGAGATGAGGCTCTAGCAGGGAAGGTAGAGAGAGATGAGGCTCTAGCAGGGGAGGTAGAGAGAGATGAGGCTCTAGCAGGGGAGGTAGAGAGAGATGAGGCTCTAGCAGGGGAGGTAGAGAGAGATGAGGCTCTAGCAGGGGAGGTAGAGAGAGATGAGGCTCTAACAGGGGAGGTAGAGAGATATGAGACTCTAGCAGGGGAGGTAGAGAGAGATGAGGCTCTAGCAGGGGAGGTAGAGAGAGGTGAGGCTCTAACAGGGGAGGTAGAAAGAGGTGACACTAGCAGGGGAGGTAGAGAGAGATGAGGCCCTAGCGAGGAGAAGAGAATGAGCGAGGAGAAGAAGGGAGCGAGGAGAAGAGGGGAACGAGGGGAAGAGAGGGAACGAGGGGAAGAGAGGGAGCGAGGGGAAGAGAGGGGAAGAGAGGGAACGAGGGGATGAGAGGGAGCGAAGGGAAGAGAGGGAGCGAGGGGAAGAGAGGGAACGAGGGGATGAGAGGGAGCGAGGGGAAGAGAGGGAACGAGGGGATGAGAGGGAGCGAGGGGAAGAGAGGGAGCGAGGGGAAGAGAGGGAACGAGGGGAAGAGAGGGAGTGAGGGGAAGAGAGGGAACGAGGGGAAGAGAGGGAACGAGGGGAAGAGAGGGAGCGAGGGGAAGAGAGGGAACGAGGGGAAGAGAGGGAATGAGGGGAAGAGAGGGAACGAGGGGAAGAGAGGGAGCGAGGGGAAGAGAGAGAGCGAGGGGAAGAGAGGGAACGAGGGGATGAGGGGATGAGAGGGAACGAGGGGAAGAGAGGAAGAGAGGGAGCGAGGGGAAGAGAACATTCAGGCTCCTCTGAATGACTGTAAACCAATCCACTGAACTCAGAATGGACTGGTTTATTGCCATACAGTCATAGTGCATCTGGCTGTAATGCATAGGCCATATAATGCATAACAATTTTAGCATTTGTCATAAAGTGTTCTCAGGGTAAATTACGAATAGGATAATGCAAAATACATTAAAAGCCAATGCATGCTAGCTAAAGAGAGAGCACTTTGCAGGCATCTCCAAGCATGCTGTTCTTCAAAGACTCCGCAGCATACAGAATCGCTAGAACATTCTGTTTGAACCATTAAAATGAACAAGACAGCCTCGAGCGCAAATAACCCATGTCCTTCAACCATGTTCACACATTTCATGACTGACATTACAGATAGGCTAGCGCACACGCTCGTCATCTAGAGACAATGTTCTGACTTACATTGTCAGGTTAATATAACCATCATCTCTGTAAAATAATCAAATAGTCCCACACATTCCACTCTGTGACTGATGTGTTGTGGTCCGACAGTGTGCCAGAGTACTTCTGTGTGTGTGCGTGCGCGTGTGCGCTTGCGTGTGTGCGTGCATGCTAACTCAGGGGTCTGTGTGAGGTACATTAAATCTATGATGATGAAGAGTTAGCCTCATCGCCACAAAGCACCACTTACACAGCATGTTTCTAATATAAATGCAAATGATCATTATCTTCACTCACAAGAGGTCATCTCCCCACTGCTTGAGTCGATTAGAGAGAAAAAGGAAAAGCAGGCACGACTGACACCTAAAATACATTGATTACATAGACTTGAACTATGAAAAATAGATACCCATGTAAAGCTGTTTAACGTGTAAGGAAAAAAATACAGTTTCTAGTTCTAGAATGTATGTGGGAATCCTATTGTCAAATGGAACTCCCAGGATTGTGAATTCTAACAACTTTAAAGCTGCCTGGTGGTTCGGTATCACTTCCATCCATCTGGATTTTGTTTACCACATCACAGGCCACCTGTGAGCAACAAATTGAGTGAGGCAGCTGAGGAGTTTCTCCAGGAAGGACATTATTACACCGCTTGTTGTGTTGAAGTCAAACCAGAGATGGATGGGGATACTGAAACACAACTACAGGGACTCAATAAAGTGTGTTTTAACAGAGAGGGAGGAGGGGGAAGATGGTGAGAGGGAAGGAGGGAGAGAGTGCAAGGAGAGAGAGAGAGAGAGAGAGAGAGAGAGAGAGGGGGGGGGGGGGAGAGAGAGAGAGAAGGGAAGGGAAGGGAAGGGAAGGGAAGGGAAGGGAAGGGAAGGGAAGGGAAGGGAAGGGAAAAGACTGCAGGGAGTGAGGGAGAGCGAGAGAGAGAGAGGGGAGAGAGAGAGTTATTTCAGCTCTGGTTAACATTAGACAGAGTTAGTAGATCTCTGGGTAACATTAGACAGAGAGAGTTAGTAGATCTCTGGGTAACATTAGACTGAAAGAGTTAGTAGATCTCTGGGTAACATTAGACAGACAGAGATAGTTAGTAGATCTCTGGGTAATATTAGACAGAGAGAGTTAGTAGATCTCTGGGTAACATTAGGCAGAGAGAGTTAGTAGAGCTCTGGGTAACATTAGACAGAGAGAGTTAGTAGATCTCTGGGTAACATTAGACAGACAGAGCTAGTAGATCTCTGGGTAACATTAGACAGAGTTAGTAGATATCTGGGTAACATTAGACAGAGTTAGTTGATCTCTGGGTAACATTAGACAGACAGAGAGAGTTAGTAGATCTCTGGGTAACATTAGACAGAGAGAGTTAGTAGATCTCTGGGTAACATTAGACAGAGAGAGTTAGTAGATCTCTGGGTAACATTAGACAGAGAGAGTTAGTAGATCTCTGGGTAACATTAGACAGAGAGAGTTAGTAGATCTCTGGGTAACATTAGACAGACAGAGAGAGTTAGTAGATCTCTGGGTAATATTAGACAGAGAGAGTTAGTAGATCTCTGGGTAACATTAGACAGAGATAGTTAGTAGAGCTCTGGGTAACATTAGACAGAGAGAGTTAGTAGATCTCTGGGTAACATTAGACAGACAGAGTTAGTAGATCTCTGGGTAACATTAGACAGAGTTAGTAGATCTCTGGGTAACATTAGACAGAGTTAGTTGATCTCTGGGTAACATTAGACAGACAGAGAGAGTTAGTAGATCTCTGGGTAACGTTAGACAGAGAGAGTTAGTAGATCTCTGGGTAACATTAGACAGAGAGAGTTAGTAGAGCTCTGGGTAACATTAGACAGAGAGAGTTAGTAGATCTCTGGGTAACATTAGACAGAGAGAGTTAGTAGATCTCTGGGTAACATTAGACAGACAGAGATAGTTAGTAGATCTCTGGGTAACATTAGACAGAGAGAGTTAGTAGAGCTCTTGGTAACATTAGACAGACAGAGAGAGTTAGTAGATCTCTGGGTAACATTAGACAGAGAGAGTTAGTAGAGCTCTGGGTAACATTAGACAGAGAGAGTTAGTAGAGCTCTGGGTAACATTAGACAGAGTTAGTTAGTAGATCTCTGGGTAACATTAGACGGACAGAGAGAGTTAGTAGAGCTCTTGGTAACATTAGACCGAGTTAGTTAGTAGAGCTCTGGGTAACATTAGACAGAGAGAGTTAGTAGATCTCTGGGTAACATTAGACAGACAGAGAGAGTTAGTAGATCTCTGGGTAACATTAGACAGAGTTAGTTAGTAGATCTCTGGGTAACATTAGACAGACAGAGAGAGTTAGTAGATCTCTGGGTAACATTAGACAGAGAGAGTTAGTAGATCTCTTGGTAACATTAGACATTGTTAGTTAGCATAACTCCTTAATGTACCTTCTGAGGAGAGGCTGCCTGCTACTTAATGTACTGAATGCGACACTGTCTCATCCTCACACTGTACTACTCTGTGGGCGCTGAGAGGACGCCAGGCAGTCACCTTGGAAACGAAGCTGCAGCTTGTGTCCCAAATGGAACCCTATCACCTATATAGTGTACTGTAAAGTGAAGTGGGCCCTGTGGGCCCTGGTGAAAAGTAGTGCACTATAAAGGGAAGTGGGCCCTGGGGGCCCTGGTCAAAAATAGTGCACTATAAAGGGAAGTGGGCCCTGGGGGCCCTGGTCAAAAGTAGTGCACTGTAAAGGGAAGTGGGCCCTTGTTCAAATTAATGTGGGGAAAGTGGGCCCTATGGGCACTGGTCAGAAGTAGTGTGGGGGGGGGGGGGGGTTAGGACACAGACCAAGTCACATTGTAATACTTTGCCATAACGCCACTAACTTTCTGTAGTAATACCCTTGGTAGTTAGTTAGTTAGTCCCTGGTACTAGTCCCTGGTAGTAGTCCCTGGATGTAGTCCCTGGAAGTAGTCCCTGGAAGTAGTCCCTGGTAGTAGTCCCTGGAAGTAGTCCCTGGAAGTAGTCCCTGGGTGTAGTCCCTGGTACTAGTCCCTGGAAGTAGTCCCTGGAAGTAGTCCCTGGAAGTAGTCCCTGGAAGTAGTCCCTGGGTGTAGTCCCTGGTACTAGTCCCTGGAAGTAGTCCCTGGAAGTAGTCCTTGGAAGTAGTCCTTGGTACTAGTCCCTGGTAGTAGTCCCTGGAAGTAGTCCCTGGGTGTAGTCCCTGGTACTAGTCCCTGGAAGTAGTCCCTGGGTGTAGTCCCTGGTACTAGTCCCTGGAAGTAGTCCCTGGAAGTAGTCCCTGGAAGTAGTCCTTGGAAGTAGTCCTTGGTACTAGTCCCTGGTAGTAGTCCTTGGAAGTAGTCCTTGGTACTAGTCCCTGGTAGTAGTCCCTTGTAGTAGTCCCTCGAAGTAGGCCCTGGTACTAGTCCCTGGTACTAGTCCCTGACAGAAGAAAGAGTGGATACTGAGCTGTGTTATCCTCCTCTAACATCGTCCTCAGGCTGTGGTGCGCCACACTAATACTTCTCTGGTCCCCAAACCCTCAATAGGATAACCTGTAGGATGGCTGTTCCCACAATCATCAGGTCCCCAAACCCCCAATGGGATAACCTGTAGGATGGCTGTTCCCACAATAATCTGGTCCCCAAACCCTCAGTGGAATAACTTGTAGGATGGCTGTTCCCACAATCATCTGGTCCCCAAACCCCCAATGGGATACCCTGTAAGATGGCTGTTCCCACAATCATCTGGTCCCCAAACCCCCAATGGGATAACCTGTAGGATGGCTGTTCCCACAATCATCTGGTCCCCAAACCCCCAATGGGATAACCTGTAGGATGGCTGTTCCCACAATCATCTGGTCCCCAAACCCCCAGTGGAATAACTTGTAGGATGGCTGTTCCCAAAATCATCTGGTCCCCAAATCCCCAGTGGAATAACTTGTAGGATGGCTGTTCCCACAATCATCTGGTCCCCAAACCCCTAGTGGAATAACTTGTAGGATGGCTGTTCCCACAATCATCTAGTCCCCAAACCCCCAGTGGAATAACTTGTAGGATGGCTGTTCCCACAATCATCTGGTCCCCAAACCCCTAGTGGAATAACTTGTAGGATGGCTGTTCCCACAATCATCTGGTCCCCAAACCCCCAGTGGAATAACTTGTAGGGTGGCTGTTCCCACAATCATCTGGTCCCCAAACCCCCAGTGGAATAACTTGTAGGATGGCTGTTCCCACAATCATCTGGTCCCCAAACCCCCAGTGGAATAACTTGTAGGGTGGCTGTTCCCACAATCATCTGGTCCCCAAACCCCCAGTGGAATAACTTGTAGGATGGCTGTTCCCACAATCATCTGGTCCCCAAACCCCCAGTGGAATAACTTGTAGGATGGCTGTTCCCACAATCATCTGGTCCCCAAACCCCTAGTGGAATAACTTGTAGGATGGCTGTTCCCACAATCATCTGGTCCCCAAACCCCCAGTGGAATAACTTGTAGGATGGCTGCTCCCACAATCATCTGGTCCCCAAACCCCCAATGGAATAACTTGTAGGATGGCTGTTCCCACAATCATCTGGTCCCCAAACCCCCAGTGGAATAACTTGTAGGATTGCTGTTCCCACAATCATCTGGTCCCCAAATCCCCAGTGGAATAACTTGTAGGATGGCTTGTTTCACCATAGAATTAGGAATTTGAATACGAGAATGGACAAAAACCTTCCTGTAATGGTCCCAAGGTCAGACATGTTGGTCAGGGAGTTAGTAAACCATGGTTTGCCAATGCTGTTAGAAGATATTGTTTAAAGCAATGAATGTGAAGAATTTATCTAAATTTGTATGTTAGCTAGCTAGCCAGCCAGTTTTAGAGGAATGATTCCATTTTCAAATGAACTGCCAATACGCCATACATTCCATTCAGCCATACACTGGCGAAAATCAGTTGATGATAGGACTTAGACAAGTTGTAAATCCAACAAGTACTGATATTGTATACTATAATAGGACACATAGCTTTCCAAGGATACTACATCGGAGACATTTATGGTCTGTTTACATATATTTTAGAGGCTATTGATACAGAAAATTAGTATAAAACCAAAATGTGGGAAAAATCAAGGGGCATTCGGAAAGTATTCAGACTCCTTGACTTTTTCCACATTTTGTTACTCATCAATCTACACGTACTCCACCGAAATGACGAAGCAAAAACAAGGGTTTTAGAAATGTTTGCAAATGTATTAGAAATAAAAAACAGATACCTTATTTACATAAGTATTCAGACGCTTTGCTTATGAGACTTGAAATTGAGCTCAGAAGCATCCCGTTTCCATTGATTATCCTTCAGATGTTTCTACAACTTGATTGGAGTCCACCTGTGGTAATTCAATTGATTGGACATGATTTGAAAGGCACACACCTGTCTATATAAGGTCCCATAGTTGACAGTGCATGTCAGAGCATCAACCAAACCATGGGCTTGAAGGAATTGTACGTTGAGCCCCAACACAGGATTGTATCGAGGCACAGATCTGGAGAAGGGTACCAAAATATTTCTGCAGGATTTAAGGTCCCCAAGAACAGAGTGGCCTCCATCCTTCTTAAATGGAAGAAGTTTAGAACCATCAAGACTCTTCCTAGAGCTGGCCACCCAGCAAAACTGAGCAATCGGGGGAGAAGCGCCTTGGTCAGGGAGGTGACCAAGAACCCGATGGTCACTCTGACAGAGCTCCAGAGTTCGTCTGTGGAGATGGGAGAACCTTCCAGAAGGACAACCATCTCTGCAGCACTTCACCAATCAGGCCTTTGTGTTAGAGTAACTTACAAATGTATTTTGGGATCCACTCCTGTACATTTAATTTGCCTAATGAAGCACGAGTGGAGAAGCAAGCGCATCATTTCAAGCAATGACTGAAATAGATTTTTGTTTCCCTGCATTAAAATCACCATCCACGAGAAACGGCGCCTCTGAATTTCTTATGGACCTATACAGCTCGTCGAGTGCGGTTTTAGTGACAGCATCAGTTTGTGGTGGTAAATAGACAGCTATGAAAAATGTAAATGAAAACTCTCTTGGTAAATAGAATAGTCTGCAGCATAATCATGAGGTATTCTAACTCAGGCGAGCAAAAATGTGAGACTTCCTTAACATTAGATATCGACCACAAGCTGTTGTTAACAAAGAGACACACCTACTTCTTTCGTCTTACCAGAGTCCGCCGTCCGGTCTTGATGATGCATAGAAAAACCAACAAAATGTACATCCATGTCCTCGTTCAGCCACGAATGGGATATTATCGTTTTTCAGATCCCATTAAAAAACCTCTTCATCCTACCCCCTCCTTTTTCGAATATTCTGTTAAAAATCGCGCAACTTTTCAGCGTCCTGCTACTCATGCCAGGAATATAGTATATGCATATTAGTATGTGTGGATAGAAAACACTCTGAAGTTTCTAAAACTGGTTAAATCACGGCTGTGACTATAACAGATCGTGTGTTTCATCGAAAAGCGCAAGAAAAACTGCTCTCTGAAAGCTAAAAATAATTTCCATGCGTCACTTTCATGGGTTGTTAAAAGGGCACAAAATTAATTATGGACCTGCATGCAATTCCTACAGATTCCACACGATGTCGCCATTGTCGTCATTTTCCAGGGAGTTTTTTGTTGGTAAATCCAACTAACTGGATTCAATTTCTTCCGGTCTCCGCCAGGATGTTTTGAAGTGCACATTTTCAGCCATTGATTTGAAGACGAGGAGCTATTGAATACACATCGCCCTGTAATCATTTTGATAGATTATAAACGTTTACTAATACCTAAAGTTGGATTACAAAAGTATTTCGAAGTGTTTTGTGAAAGTTTATCGTCAACTTTTTTAATTTTAAAAAATGACGCTGCGTTTTAAAACTATGTTTTTTTCTGAATTACACAGCTTCCATAGAAAGCTATTTTGGGTATATATGGACCGATTTAATCGAAAAAAAGACCCAATAGTGATGTTGATGGGGCATATAGGAGTGCCAAGAAAGAAGCTCGTCAAAGGTAATGAATGTTTAATATTTTATTTCTGCGTTTCGTGTAGCGCCGGCTACGCTAAATCTTTGTTTACGTCGCATTCAGGCATTTTGGGGTGTTGCATGCTATCAGATAATAGCTTCTCATGCTTTCGCCGAAAAGCATTTTAAAAATCTGACTTGTTGGCTAGATTCACAACGAGTGTAGCTTTAATTCGATACCCTGCATGTGTATTTTGATGAACGTTTGAGTTTTAACGAGTACATTTAGCATTTAGCGTAGCGCATTTGCATTTCCAGGTTCCTACTTGAGACATCTGCGTCTCAAGTAGGAGCAAGAAGTTAAAAGATGTTTCTTTCATTGGAGCTCATCCAGTTTGTTCTCCATTGAAAGATATTTCTTCAGTGGAGCTCATCCAGTTTGTTCTCCATTGAAACATGTTTCTTCAGTGGAGCTCATCCAGTTTGTTCTCCATTAAAATATATTTCTTCAGTGGAGCTCATCCAGTTTGTTCTCCATTAAAATATATTTCTTCAGTGGAGCTCATCCAGTTTGTTCTCCATTAAAATATATTTCTTCAGTGGAGCTCATCCAGTTTGTTCTCCATTGAAAGATGTTTCTTCAGTGGAGCTCATCCAGTTTGTTCTCCATTAAAAGATATTTCTTCAGTGGAGCTCATTCAGTTTGTTCTCCATTAAAATATATTTCTTCAGTGGAGCTCATCCAGTTTGTTCTCCATTGATTGTACGTTCGCCAATAGAGCAGAGGGCAATGGCAGTCTTTTTGCTCACCAACGTAGTCTCGTCAGGGTGCTGGTTCGCCTCCCTCTCTTTCGCCACCACTTCCTCTTTCGAGTCCCGAGCATTAGGGCCTGAGTACTAAATAGTAAAGTACATAGCCCAGTTGCATTTTCCCCTCATCTTTTCCCATAAAGTTTCCTTAAATTAAGTCAGTTACACAAAACATTTTAAGGTGGATTTCCCCCTTAAATTAAGTGAAAAATGTAAGGGGCGTAACCCATGAGGTCAATTCTCTGTATCATTCAGTAAGGATAGAAATGAAACCACATTTGTGGAGATTAAAGTTTCTTTCATCTGCTGTGGTTACAAAAGGTAAAGATCAACCAGCTAGCTAGCTACTTTGCTAAACAATAAAAGTTATGTTTTGCTACCTCACAAAATTAATGCAATCTCTTTGTGGAGACCTCAGTCCTCAGTCCGTCTCCATTGTAACCAAAAACGATTTCTGCCATACATGCCTTCAAATTACCGGAAATATTTGAGGGCAATGCCCTTAATCAATTCCCTTTCGTAAGGGAAAATTATTCCTTAAGGTAAACACTTAAGAGTTTTTTTTTTAACCTTTATTTAACTTGGCAAGTCTGTTAAGAACAAATTCTTATTTTCAATGACAGCCTAGGAACAGTAGGTTAACTGACTGTTCAGGGGCAGAATGACAAATTTGTACCTTGTCAGCTCGGGGGTTTGAACTTGCAACCTTCTGGTTTCTAGTCCAACGCTCTAACCACTAGGCTACCCTGCCATGGTCTGGAGTAAGCAGAACATCCGGAGCAGCCGACTCGTTGAAGTAGACATTTTTGTCCAAATCGAGGTAATTGATCACTTGTTTGATGTCCAGAAGCTGTTTTCAGTCATAGGAAATGATCCGAACCTTGAGGGAAGCTTATTTGAGTCAGAAAATGGGTGTTCATAAGATAGGGAAAATATACAAAACCTTGCAGAGAACATATCCAACTGACAATCTCTTAGAGAAATATATAAACTATTGGAACCAAGAACAACAACAACACCAACAACAACAGCAGCAGCAACAACAACAGCGACTCTCGTCACAGACAGAAACAGAGACCAAGTCAGAGATAATTGCACCAATATAATAACTGGTAGAGTGATTACGTCTGAAGAGAAAACAGCAATACAACGTCTTGAGTCCATTTAGTCACCACAGTTGTAATCAGCAGTTAACTTTTCTCTCACCTTCAAAATTCTAATCTTGGTTTTCCAACTGTGTTGATTGGTTTTTACAGAGCTAATCAGAGCTGCTCAGTTTTCAGAAGAAAACATTTAATTTAATTCTACACTATTACATTCACCAGATATTCTTTCCCGGGTACCTTTCCAAGGTCCGTATTACTAGTAATGTTGGTATAAAGCAGTATTTGGTGTGCATTCTAAATGGTATGTTAGTGTGTATAATGGAATGTAGCTTCGGGTCTGTGCTTTGAGGAGGCAGAGGTTGTAGCCCAGTTAGAGTTGTGGGCTGCTGACCAAGGCAGACCTTGGTTTCATTGGTTCCACTGTGCTAGGCAAGCTCAATCAACCACATTAAACAAATACTAGTTGAATCCAGGTCTGCTAGTCCAGTTGTGGGCTACTGGCCAAGGCAGACCATCATCTTCTATACTATACAGTATTATACTGTATTATACTGTGGTGCACTATACTGTATTATACTGTACTGCACTGTGCTGTACTTACTATACTGTTCTGTCTTGTGCTTGTACTGTACTGCACTGTGCTGTATTATACTGTACTGCACAATACTCTATTATACTTTACTGGCCGTACTGTATTATACTATACTGAACTACACTGTAGTATACTGTACTGCACTATACTGTACTATATTGTATTCTACTGTATTGCACTATACTCTATTATACTGTACTGCACTATACTGTATTATATTGTACTGCACTATACTGTATTATACTGTGCTATACTGTATTATACTGTATTATACCGCACTTCCCTATACTGTATTATGCTGTACTGTTCTGTAGTGTACTGTATTATACTGTAATGCACTATACTGTATTATATTGTATTGCACTATACTGTATCATACTGCACTATACTGTATTGTACTGTACTGTACTGCACTATACTGTATTACACTGTACTGCACTATACTGTATTATACTGTATTATCTTGTATTATATTGTACAACACTATACTGTATAATACTGTATTATATTGTACAACACTATACTGTATTATACTGTATTATACTGTACTGCACTATACAGTATTGTACTTTACTGACTGTACTGTATTATACTATACTGCACTATACTGTAGTATACTGTACTGCACTATACTGTACTATACTGTATTCTACTGTACTGCCATGTACTGTATAATACTGTATAATACTTTACTGCACTATGCTGTATTATACTATATTATACTGCACTGCACTGTACTGTATTATACTTTACTGACTACTGTATTATACTGTATTTCTCTATACTGTACTTTACTGCATTATACTGTATTATACTGTAATATACTGTACTGCACTATACTGTACTATGCTGTACTGCTCTATACTGTATTATTAAGTAGTATGTTAGTGTGTATATTGTAAGGTAGCTTAGGGTCTGTGCTTTGATGAGGTACCGGTTGTAGCCCACTTAGAGTTGTGGGCTGCTGACCAAGGCAGACCTAGGTTTCATTGGTTTCACTGTGCTAGGCAAGCTCAATCAACCACAGTAAACAAATACTAGTTGAACCCAGGTATATGAGTCCAGTTGTGGGCTGCTGGCCAAGGCAGACCTCGGTTTCATTGGTTCCACTGTGCTAGGCAAGCTCAATCAACCACAGTAAACAAATACTAGTTGAACCCAGGTATACTGGTCCAGTTGTGGGCTGCTGGCCAAGGCAAACCTCGGTTTCATTGGTTCTACTGTGCTAGGCAAGCTCAATCAACCGCAGCTAAAGTGAACAAGTACTAGTTGAACCCAGGTCTGCGAGTCCAGTTGTGGGCTGTTGTCCAAGGCCTCGAGCAGTGGTTGTGGTGGTTGTGTTGGTTTGTGGGGCAGGTCAGAGGATGTACTGTGTGTGAGTGATGTGAGTGAAGTGGGTCATGAGGATCGATAGAGACCATGTTTTCAAGCCCTGAGAAAGCACTTGGTGAAAATAGGGCTTTCATTCATATCTGATAACTGTGCCCTATTGAGATGCTGGAGTCTCATCCTCAATACTATACTGTATTATATTTTATTATACTGTACTGCACTGTGCTATATTATACTGTACTGTACTGCACTGTGCTGTATTATACTCTACTGCACTCTATTGTACTATTCTGTATTATATTGTACTGCACTGTACTGTATTATACTGTATAATACTGCAATATGCTGTATTGTACTGTACTGTATTGTACTTGTACTGTACTGCACTCTGCTGTATTATACTGTACTGCAATATACTGTATTGTACTGTACTGTCTTGTACTTGTACTGTACTACACTATACTATATTGTACTGTACTGCACTATACTGTATTGTACTCTACTGTACTCTACCATATTATACTGTACTATACTGTATTATACTGTACTGCACTATACTTTATTAGCCTGTACTATACTGTATTATACTGTACAATAATATACTGTACTGCACAATAATGTATTGTACTGTACTGACTTGTACTGTACTACACTATGCTGTATTATACTGTACTGCACTATACTGTACTCCACTGTACTGTATTATAGTTCACTGTACTGCACTGTACTGTATTATACTGTACTGCACTATACTATATTATACTGTGTAAAATTGTACTATACTGTACTGCACTGTACTGTAATATACTGTATTATACTGTACTGCACTATATTGTTTTATACTGTATAATACTTTACTATACTGTACTGCACTGTACTGTATTATACTGCACTATACTGTATTATACTGTACTGTACTGCACTAAACCATATTCCATTGTACTGCACTATACTGTATTATACTGTAGTATATTGTACTGCATTATACTGTATTATTCTGTACAGCACTATACGGTATTATGCTGCATTATATTATACTGCACTATACTGTATTATTCTGTACTGCACTATACTGTATTATACTGTACTGTACTGCATTATACTTTATTATACTGTACTGAACTAGACTGTATTATACTTTATTATACTGTACTGAACTATACTGTATTATACTGTATTATACTAAACTGCGGTATACTTTATTGTACTGTACTGCATTATACTCTACTGTACTGCACCATACTGTATTGTACTGTACTTGTACTGTACTGCAGTATGCTGTATTATGCTCTACTGCACTATATTGTACTTTACTGTACTGCACTATACTGTATTATACTGTGTAATATTGTACTATACCATACTGCACTGTACTGTATTATACTGTACTGCTCTGTACTGTATTTTGCTGTATTATACTGTACTGTATTATACTGCATTGTACTGTACTGCACAGTGCTGTATAATACTGTATTGTACTGTACTGCACTATACTGTATTATACTGTATTATACTGTATTGCACTATACTGTATTATACTGTATTATACTGCATTGTACTGTACTGCACAGTGCTGTATAATACTGTATTGTACTGTACTGCACTATACTGTATTATACTGTATTATACTGTATTATACTGTATTGCACTATACTGTATTATATTATGTATTATATTGTACTGCACTATACTGTATTATACTGTAGTATACTATGCTGTACCACACTGTACTGTACTGTAATGTACTGCACCCAGCAGCACAGCCATTACCAACATTACGCTGATAGCACAGCCATTACAGACATTACCAACACTGGCAGCACAGCCATTACAGACATTAGACATTACGCTGGCAGCACAGCCGTTGCAGACATTAGACATTACGCTGGCAGCACAGCCATTACAGACATTACCAACATTACACTGGCAGCACAGCTGTTACAGACATTATGCTGGCAGCACAGCCGTTACAGACATTACACTGGCAGCACAGCCGTTACAGACATTACACTGGCAGCACAGCCGTTACAGACATTACGCTGGCAGCACAGCCGTTACAGACATTACGCTGGCAGCATAGCCATTACAGACATTAGACATTACGCTGGCAGCACAGACATTACAGACATAACGCTGGAAGCACAGACATTACAGACATTACAGACATTAGACATTACGCTGGCAGCACAGCCGTTACAGACATAACGCTGGCAGCACAGACATTACAGACATTAGACATACGCTGGCAGCACAGCCGTTACAGCCATTAGACATTACGCTGGCAGCACAGACATTACAGACATTACAGACATTACGCTGGCAGCACAGACATTACAGCCATCACAGACATTACGCTGGCAGCACAGCCATTACAGACATTACCAACAGTATGCTGGCAGCACAGCCATTACAAACATTACACTGGCAGCACAGCCATTACAGACATAACGCTGGCAGTACAGCCGTTACAGACATTAAGCTGGCAGCACAGCCGTTACAGACATTACGCTGGCAGCACAGCCATTACAGACATTACGCTGGCAGCACAGCCGTTACAGACATTACGCTGGCAGCACAGCCGTTACAGACATTACGCTGGCAGCACGGCCATTACAGACATTACCAAGATTACGCTGACAGCACATCCATTACAGACATTTAGTTGGCAGCACAGCCATTACAGCCATTTAGTTGGCAGCACACCCATTACAGACATTAAGTTCCCCGGGCGCCGAAGACGTGGATGTCGATTATGGCAGCCCCCCGCACCTCTCTGATTCAAAGGGGTTGGGTTAGATCCGGAGACACATTTCAGTTGAATGCACTCAGTTGTACAACTGACTAGGTATGCCCCTTTCCCTTTCCATTACAGGCATTAAGCTGGCAGCACAGCCATTATGCTGGCAGCACAGCCATTACGCTGGCAGCACAGCCATTACAGCCATTACGCTGGCAGCACAGCCATTACAGCCATTACGCTGGCAGCACAGCCATTACGCTGGCAGCACAGCCATTACAGCCAATATGCTGGTAGCACAGCCATTACGCTGGCAGCACAGCCATTACGCTGGCAGCACAGCCATTCCAGCCATTACACTGGCAGCACAGCCATTACAGCCATTACGCTGGCAGCACAGCCATTACAGCAATTACGCTGGCAGCACAGCCATTACGCTGGCAGCACAGCCATTACAGCCATTACGCTGGCAGCACAGCCATTACGCTGGCAGCACAGCCATTACAGCCATTACACTGGCAGCATAGCCATTACGCTGGCAGCACAGCCATTCCAGCCATTCCAGCCATTACATACAATACAGCCATTATGGGGTTGGGGCGCATTCATTTTAATGTGTACCAAATAGCACCCTTGTCTCTAACAGTGCGCTACTTCCGATTAGAGCCGTGTGGGACACCCTATTGGCAGAGGTCAAAAGGAGTGCTCTACGTAGGAAATGGGGTACAATTTGGGACGTACCCCATTGTCACCATAATGGCGGTGCGTGAACACTTAAATGCTGCCAGAATGAGTGTGATTATGATAATAATACCAGGCTTTAAAATGTATCATTAGCTGAACTAAACCCCCTCTATCCCACCCTCCATACAGAGACATAAAGGCCATTTTCATTTTCTAAACCTATTCTATTTCAGAGCCCCATTTTGTATGCACTCTCAGGCATTTAGGGCTGTAATCACAACCTTCACAACCACAAGGTTGCGCATTACATTTTAAACGCTGCTTTTCGATACTCCTGGTTTTGAATGCAGGACACGACTCGAGTAATAATTATTAATGTGTCTGTTTTTTAGCTAGGATTTTGGATTTGAAAATCAGGGCTCACTGGCTATGCGGTGCTGCTGTGGCGTGTTGCTTATTAGGATGCAGCTAATGGGTTTATTTGGTCGTTCAGTGCTTTTATATCTTGGCACAAGACACCATATACAAAACACAACAGGAAGCATACAGAGAACCTGCAATCCTACTGGAGATTTACAATGTAATGTCTCCTCTCTCTCCCTCTCTGTCCCCTCTCTCTGTCTATTTCTCCCTTCTCTCTCTTGGTCCTCTCTCGCTCTGCCTCCCTCCATCTCCCACCCTCCATCTCTCTCTCTCTCTCTCTCTCTCTGTCCCTCTCACTCTCTCTCGCTCTGCCTCCCTCCATCTCCCACCCTCCATCTCTCTCTCTCTCTCTCTCTCTCTGTCCCTCTCACTCTCTCGCTCTGCCTCCCTCCATCTCCCACCCATCCACCCTCCATCTCTCTCTCTCTCTCGCTCTCTCTCTGTCCCCCTCACTCTCTCTCTGACCCCCCCTTCTCTGCCCTCCCTTTCTCTGCCCCTCCTCCCTCTCTCTCTCTCTCTTTCACCCGCTTCCCCTCTCTCTCTGCCCATCCTTCTTTCTCCCTCTTTCCCTCTCTCTCTGCCCCCCCTCTCTCTGCCCCCCCTCTCTCTGCCCCCCCCCTCTCTCTTTCTCCCTCTTCCTCTCTCTCTCTCTCTCTGCTCCAGGAAGTTGCCACCATGCAGTTCTGTGCCCACAAGCTGGACAGGAAAGACTTCTTTGGGAAGTCGGACCCCTTCCTGGTCTTCTACCGGAGTAACGAGGATGGAACGTGAGTTCTTCATTCCTGTTTTTCTGTTTGTTTTCTGGCTCTAATCTACTGTTTTACCAAAGAGAAGTATGAGGGCAAAATGTTGTAGTGACCCCACCTCTTGACAGGCAGAGAGAAAATATGACATTTATTTCCTACAATTCTACACATTATACCATAGGGCGGATAGAAAATATTACATTTATTTCCTACAATTCTACACATTATACCATAGGGCGGATAGAAAATATTACATTTATTTCCTACAATTCTACACATTATACCATAGGTCGAAGAGAAAATGCTGCAGTTTTAAAGCAAGTTTCCTGAAATTCTACCAATTTTGCCAGGGGTTGGAGAGAAACATGTGTAGTTGTGAAGCACATTTTCTGCAATTCTACAAATTTGATGTGGTGTTAATGATATCTGAGTGAGAGTGACTAACATGATTAATGGGAGGCCCCCTGGAGGTCAGGGCTCCTGGGCACAATTTGGTATTCAGCCTCCCTTGTCACAACACAACTGACTGGCTCAAACGCATTAAGGAAAGAAATTCCACAAATTAACTTTTAAGGAGGCACACCTGTTAATTGAAAAACATTCCTGGTGACTATCTCATCAAGCTGGTTGAGAGAATGCCAAGAGTGTGCAAAGCTGTCATCAAGGCAAAGGGTGGCTATTTGAAAAATTTCAAACATAAAATATATTTTGATTTGTGTAAAACTTTTTAGCTTACTACATGATTATTTCAGAGTTTTGACAGAACTCTAGAGTTCCACTGTGTAGATGGGAAATCCTTCCAGAAGGACAACCATCTATGCAGAACTCCACCAATCAGGCCTTTATGGTGGAGTGGCCAGATGGAAGCCACTCCTCAGTAAAAGGAACATGACAGCCCACTTGGAGTTTGCCAAAAAGGCACCTAAAGGACTCTCAGACCATGAGACACAAGATTATCTGGTCTGATGAAACCAAGATTGAACTCTTTGGCCTGAATGCCAAGCGCCACATCTGGAGGAATCCTGGCACAATCCCTACGGTGAAGCATGGTGGTGGCAGCATCATGAACGGAGATGAACGGAGCAAAGTACAGAGAGATCCTTGATGAAAACCTCCTCCAGAGCACTCAGGACCTCAGACTGGGGCGAAGGTTCACCTTCCAACAGGACAACGACACTAAGCACACAGCCAAGACAACACGGGAGTGGCCCAGACAGAATGTCCTTCAATGGCCCAGACAGAGCACGGACTTGAACCCGATCAAACATCTCTGGAAAGACCTGAAAATAGCTGTGCAGCGACGTTCCCCATCCAACCTGACAGAGTTTGAGAGGATCTCCAGAGAAGAATGGGAGAACCACCCCCCCAAATACAGGTGTACCAAGCTTGTAGCATCATACCCAAGAAGACTCGAGGCTGTAATCACTGCCAAAGGTGCTTAAACAAAGTATTGAGTAAAGGGTCTGAATACTTATGTAAATGTGATATTTCTGTTTTTTTAATTTTTTTATACATTTGCAAACAATTCTTAAAATCTGTTTTTGTGCCATTATGGGGTATTGTGTGTAAATTGAGTAGGTGTTAGGTGTTGGGGAAGTTGTGTTAGGGATAGAGTTAAGTAGGTGCTAGGTGTTGGGGAAGATGTGTTAGGGATAGAGTTAAGTAGGTGCTAGGTGTTGGGGAAGATGTGTTAGGGATAGAGTTAAGTAGGTGCTAGGTGTTGGGGAAGATGTGTTAGGGATAGAGTTAAGTAGGTGCTAGGTGTTGGGGAAGATGTGTTAGGGATAGAGTTAAGTAGGTGCTAGGTGTTGGGGAAGATGTGTTAGGGATAGAGTTAAGTAGGTGCTAGGTGTTGGGGAAGTTGTTGTCAGGCTGTATTCATTCTTCCGTCTGTCCAGGTTTACTATCTGCCACAAGACGGAGGTTGTGAAGAACACTCTAAACCCAGTGTGGCAGGCCATCGCCATTCCTGTCAGAGCACTGTGCAACGGAGACTTCGATAGGTACTGTTATACACACGCTATAACACACACACATACAGGTAGAATTTCAAAAACAGATTCAACCACAAAGACTAGGGAGGTTTTCCAATGCTTCGCAATGAAGGGCACCTATTGGTAGATGGGTAAAAAAACAAAACAGACATTGAATATCCCTTTGAGCATGGTGATATTATTAATTACACTTTGGATTGTGTATCAATACACCCAGTCACTACAAAGATACCCTTCCTTCCTAACTCAGTTGCTGGAGAGGAAGGTAACCGCTCAGGGTTTTCACCATGAGGCCTATGGTGACTTTAAAACAGTTACAGAGTTTAATGGCTGTAATAGGAGAAAACTGAGGATGGATCAACAACATTGCAGTTACTCCACAATACTAACCTAATTGACAGAGTGAAGAGAAGGAAGCCTGTACAGAATAAAAAATATTCCAAAACATGCATCCTGTTTGCAAAAAGGCACTAAAGTAATACTGCAAAAAATGTGGCTATGGTTGGGGCAAATCCAATACAACACATTACTGAGTACCACTCTCCATATTTTCAAGCATAGTGGTGGCTGCATCATGTTATGGGTATGCTTGTAATCGTTAAGTACTGGGGAGTTTTTCAGGATAAAAAAAGAAACGTAATGAAACTTAGCACAGGCAAAATCCTAGAAGAAAACCTGGTTCAGTCTGCTTTCCACTAGACACTGGGAGATTAATTCACCTTTCAGCAGGACAATGACCTAAAACACAAGGCCAAATCTACACTGGAGTTGTTTACCAAGAAGACAGTCTATGTTCCTGAGTGGCAGAGTTACAGTTGTGTCTTAAATCTACTTGAAAATCTATGGCAAGACCTGAAAATGATTGTCAAGCAATGATCAACAACCAATGTGACAGAGCTTGAAGAATTTAGAAAATAATAATGGGCAAATGTTCACAATCCAGATGTGGAAAGCTCTTAGAGACTTACCCAGAAACCCTCACAGCTGTAATCGCTCTTAGAGACTTACCCAGAAACACTCACAGCTGTAATCACTCTGAGAGACTTACCCAGGAAGACTCACAGCTGTAATCACTCTGAGAGACTTACCCAGAAAGACTCACAGCTGTAATCGCTCTGAGAGACTTACCCAGAAAGTCAGCTGTAATAGCTGCCAATGGTGCTTCTACAAATTATTGGCTCAGAAGTCTGAATTCTTATGTAAATGAGATATTTCAGTATTTCATTTTCAATAAATATTTTCACTTTGTCATTATGTGGTATTGTGTGTAGATCGGTGAGGGGGGAAAAATCGATTTAATCCATTTTGAATTCAGGCTGTTACACAACAAAATGTGGAATAAGTCAAGGGGTATGAATACTTTCTGAAGGCACTGCATTGAGCCTACCCCCCCCCAAAAAACTGAAATAAGATAATGATTGTGCTGTTATACAATACATAGCCTACCGCATATAATGCATGGCTGAAAAACATAAAACAAACTGATTTAAGATGTCTTTGGTACATAATTGGTCTAGCCCAGTGGTACCCAAACTTTTTATACTTCCGTACCCCTTCAAACATTCAACCTCCAGCTGCGTACCCCCTCTAGCCCCAGGGTCAGCTGTACCCCATCTATCACTAGGGTCAACTGTACCCCCTCTATCACCAGGGTCAGCTGTACCCCATCTATCACCAGGGTCAGCTGTACCCCCTCTATCACCAGGGTCAGCTGTACCCCCTCTATCACCAGGGTCAGCTGTACCCCATCTATCACCAGGGTCAGCTGTACCCCCTCTATCACCAGGGTCAGCTGTACCCCCTCTATCACCAGGGTCAGCTGTACCCCATCTATCACCAGGGTCAGCTGTACCCCCTCTATCACCAGGGTCAGCTGTACCCCCTCTATCACCAGGGTCAGCTGTACCCCCTCTATCACCAGGGTCAACTGTACCCCCTCTATCACCAGGGTCAGCTGTACCCCATCGATCACCAGGGTCAGCTGTACCCCCTCTATCACCAGGGTCAGCTGTACCCCCTCTATCACCAGGGTCAGCAGTACCCCCTCTATCACCAGGGTCAGCTGTACCCCATCTATCACCAGGGTCAGCTGTACCCCCTCTATCACCAGGGTCAGCTGTACCCCCTCTATCACCAGGGTCAGCTGTACCCCATCTATCACCAGGGTCAGCTGTACCCCCTCTATCACCAGGGTCAGCTGTACCCCCTCTATCACCAGGGTCAGCTGTACCCCCTCTATCACCAGGGTCAGCGCACTCTCAAATGTTGTTTTTTTCATTGTAAGCCTGCCACACACACACTATATGATAGATTTATTAAACATAAGAATGAGTGTGAGTTTTTGTCACAACCTAGCTCATGGGAAGAGACAAACAGCTCTTATAGGACCAGGCACAAATAATAATAGAATAATAATCAATAATTTTGCTCTTTATTTAACCATCTTACATATAAAACTTTATTTGTTCATCCACAATTTGCGAATAATTCATCACAGGTTAATGAGAAGGGTGTGCTTGAAAAGATGCACATAACTCGGCAATGTTGGGTTGTACTGGAGAGAGTCTCAGTCTTAAATCATTTTCCACACACAGTCTGTCCTGCACATTGAATATAGTTGTGGAGAGTCCTTGTAATCCTAGATTCAGATCATTCAGGCGAGAAAAAACATCACCCAGACAGGCCAGTCGTGTGAGAAACTTGTCATCATGCAAGCGGTCAGACAAGTGAAAATGATGGTCAGTAAAGAAAACTTTAAGCTCGTCTCTCAATTTAAAAAAATGTGTCAATACTTTGCCCCTTAATAACCAGGTCACTTCTGTATGTTGTAAAAGCATTACATGGTCACTGCCCATATCATTGCATAGTGCAGAAAATACACGAGAGTTCAGGGGCCTTGCTTTAACAAAGTTAACCATTTTCACTGTAGTGTCCAAAACGTCTTTCAATCTGTCAGGCACTCCCTTGGCAGCAAGAGCCTCTCGGTGGATGCTGCGGTGTAGCTAAGGGGCGTCGGGAGCAACTGCTTGCACGTTACCAGTCCACTATGTCTCTCTGTCATGGCTTTTGCTCCATCAGTACAGATACCAACACATCTTGACCACCAAAGTCCATTTATCACAAAGCTGTCCAGTACTTTTAAAAATATTCTCATGTTGTCCTGGTTTCCAGTGGTTTGCAGAAGAGGATGTCTTCCTTAATTGACCCCCCCCCCCCCCCCTTAAACGTAACGGACATATACTAGGAGCTGTGCCAGGCCTGCCACGTCTGTTGATTCATCCAGCTGTAATGCATAGAGTTCACTGGCTTGTATGTGAAGCAGTAATTGTTTCAAAACATGTCCTGCCATATCACTGATGCGTTGTGAAACAGTGTTGTTTGATGAAGTCATTGTCTGTATAGTTTTTTTGGGCCTTTTCCCCCAGCATTGTCCCAGCCACATCCGCGGCAGCAGGAAGAATTAAGTCCTCCTCAATAGTATGGGGCTTGCCTGTCCTAGCCACTCGGTAGCTCACCATATAAGATGCTTCTAGCCCCTTCTTATGAACGGTATCTGTTGCTTTTATACATCTTAGTACTCGAAAGTCATCTTATTTCTCGCTCAAAAAACTCCTGTGGTTTATTTTTCAAATTGGCATGTTTTGTTTCTAAAAGAGTGAAGGTTTCATCGAGTTGTGACATAGTACTTTTGCACATATAACACACCGTGGCTGAGGAAAAGCACTACTCCCAATATAAGGGAACCCAAAATGAATAGTTCTCATCATATTTGCGCATCTTTTATGGTCCGACGTCCCTGTCTGTTGTTCGGTGCTTTCCTGGGTAAGGGGGCAGTTGCTTGGTGCTTTCCCTGGTAAGGGGGCAGTAGCTTGTTGCTTTCCCGGGTAAGGGGGCAGTAGCTCTTCGGCTGCATCAGATTCACAAATGTCAGTGTCCATGCTAGCTGGGCTAACAACAAATGTAGAATTACTGATGCTAGCATTGGATGTGCTCGTGGAAGCAGAACAACTTGTGTCGTTGACAGGTGCAGGTGTAGTACTGCTGGTGGTAGCAGTACTACCAGTAGAGCTGGTATGTGTCTCTATGGAAGCAGAACAACTTGTGTCATCGACAGGTGCAGGTGTAGTACTGCTGGTGGTAGCAGTACTACCAGTAGAGATGATATGTGTCTCTATGGATGCAGGCCTTACTTTTTTTAACCATTAATACATTTTCGGGCAAACGGAATGAGCAGCAGCTACATTTGGCTACATACAGCCCGTTAGTGGAATTCCCGTGAGAATTCCAGGACCTTGAGATGCTTCTTATGATGCCACTCCTTAGTTGCCCTGGCTGTGTGTTTCGGGTCGTTGTCATGCTGGAAGACCCAGCCACGACCCATCTTCAATGCTCTTACTGAGGGAAGGAGGTTGTTGGCCAAGATCTCACGATACATGGCCCCATCCATCCTCCCCTCAATACGGTGCAGTCATCCTGTCCCCTTTGCAGAAAAGCATCCCCAAAGACTGATGTTTCCACATCCATGCTTCACGGTTGGGATGGTGTTCTTGGGGTTGTACTCATCCTTCTTCTTCGTCCAAACACGGCGAGTGGAGTTTAGACCAAAAAGCTCTATTTTTGTCTCATCAGACCACATGACCTTTTCCCATTCATCCTCTGGATCATCCAGATGGTCATTGGCAAACTTCAGACGGGCCTGGACATGCGCTGGCTTGAGCAGGGGGACCTTGCGTGCGCTGCAGGATTTTAATCCATGACGGCGTAGTGTGTTACTAATGGTTTTCTTTGAGACTGTGGTCCCAGCTCTCTTCAGGTCATTGACCAGGTCCTGCTGTGTAGTTCTGGGCTGATCCCTCACCTTCCTCATGATCATTGATACCCCACGTGGTGAGAACTTGCATGGAGCCCCAGATCGAGGGTGATTGACAGTCATCTTGAACTTCTTCCATTTTCTAATAATTGCACCAACAGTTGTTGCCTTCTCACCAAGCTGCTTACCTATTGTCCTGTAGCCCATCCCAGCCTTGTGCAGGTCTACAATTTTATCCCTGTCCTTACACAGCTCTCTGTTCTTGACCATTTTGGAGAGGTTGGAGTCTGTTTGATTGAGTGTGTGGACAGGTGTCTTTTATACTGGTAACAAGTTCAAACAGTTGCAGTTATTACAGGTAATGAGTGGAGAACAGGAGGGCTTCTTAAAGAAAAACTAACAGGTCTGTGAGAGCCGGAATTCTTACTGGTTGGTAGGTGATCAAATACATGTCATGCAATAAAATGCAAATTAATTAATTAAAAATCATACAATGTGATTTTCTGGATTTTTGTTTTAGATTCTGTCTCTCACAGTATATATATATTTATATAATTAAATTATAGTAATCACCTTTGAGTGTGGACAATGCATACTGGATGGACTGGTTACCTTACGCTCCAGTCTGGGAGATATCTTATAGGCCTCGGCGACACTTTTGGTTCATTATTGTGCAGAGTTAGCCTAGATTATAGTGATCTTGTATTGGATTTTGAAAAGCCTAGTGTTAGGGCATTTTTTTTTAACATTTTCAGATAATGAATATGCTGGCACATTACCTTTAGCGACAGAATATCTCACCACCACGCGTTTCCATCTCCTCCTCTCTCTCCTTCATTCCTTTCTCCAGCACGCAGAGAGAGGGGCTGTAAACAGTTTAATTAAATGTTTTTCATTGTGAAAACATGTTCCTATCGATGTCACGGAACAGATTTAATTAAACACTGGGTAGCAGCAGGAACAGGGTTAGAGAGTCCCTGGCATATTTGGGCAGTATATTTGGGCAGTATATTTGGGCAGTTTATTTGGGCAGTATATTTGGGCAGTATATTTGGGCAGTATATTTGGGCAGTTTATTTGGGCAGTATATTTGGGCAGTATATTTGGGCAGTATATTTGGGCAGTATATTTGGGCAGTTTATTTGGGCAGTTTATTTGGGCAGTATATTTGGGCAGTATATTTGGGCAGTTTATTTGGGCAGTATATTTGGGCAGTATATTTGGGCAGTATATTTGGGCAGTATATTTGGGCAGTATATTTGGGCAGTTTATTTGGGCAGTATATTTGGGCAGTATATTTGGGCAGTATATTTGGGCAGTATATTTGGGCAGTTTATTTGGGCAGTATATTTGGGCAGTATATTTGGGCAGTATATTTGGGCAGTATATTTGGGTAGTATATTTGGGCAGTATATTTGGGCAGTATATTTGGGCAGTATATTTGGGCAGTATATTTGGGCAGTATATTTGGGCAGTTTATTTGGGCAGTATATTTGGGCAGTATATTTGGGCAGTATATTTGGGCAGTATATTTGGGCAGTATATTACCTGTTGCACAGCGAGAGGCTGCATACTCCTCACACAGTGGAAAAGACAATTTACATACATTTAAAAACCTTTAACATGTAGTGTGTGTGCGTGTGTATCAGTGCATACGTGTATTTTTGCCCCTGTTCCTTCCCATTTCTAAATTGAAAAATAATTGTACATGTTTAATAAAGACTCAATTAAATTGACAATAGTCTGATGGGTGAAAATGATGATCACTTGATGAGAGAACAGCTGTGCAGCCTGAGGAAAGGAACAGAGCACAAGCTTCTTCTTTTTGAGACTTTCTCAACTCATTAACTGCCTTTGGTCGCATCTTGCAGCCCATATATGTGTTCATCTCTAAGACATTCTAAGGTTTGTATCATTCACAACTAAAGTTGCCAAATAACTCTGAATCTAGTTTACAGGAACCTGTTTCAAATGACTTTTATGCTCAACATAGCCTGTTCATATGTACACTCTCACTCTAGAATGGGAAAAATGTCCTTTCTATTTTATTCAGCTAAGTTCAATTATGTTCTTACTAGAAACTCATAGAATATAAAATAATGGCACGGAACTTCAAAACAAATCTTGTCAGTTAAATGAACAAGCCTACAGCCTATAGAGCATAGGCCAATTCATATTCTGTTCTTCTGAAATGCGTTTTATTCACATCATAATGTCTTTTTTAGACCTGCCAAAAAGAAATCATGGATTTATTTTGATGACGTATATTATATTGATATGTTAAACTTTTTAAATGTAGATGTTCCAAAGGCTCTCACCTGTGAATGCATGGAGGCCTGGAGATGATACATGTGTTTATGGTCGTTAACGGTCAATTACATTGAGACCAGCAAATCTTTTGCATGACAATAACCGGGTGACAAAATGTCATAGCCGCCACAGCCTTAGTCATGCCAATAAAGCAATTGGATTTGAATTGAAAGACACAGAGAGATAGACACAGAGAGATAGACACAGAGAGATAGACACAGAGGGATAGACACAGAGGGATAGACACAGAGAGGTAGACACAGAGAGGTAGACACAGAGGGATATACACTGAGGGATAGACACTGAGGGATAGACACAGAGGGATAGACACAGAGAGATAGACACAGAGAGATAGACACAGAGGGATAGACACAGAGGGATAGACACAGAGAGATAGACACAGAGGGATAGACACAGAGAGATAGACACAGAGAGATAGACACAGAGAGATAGACACAGAGGGATAGACACAGAGAGATAGACACAGAGAGATAGACACAGAGAGATAGACACAGAGGGATAGACACAGAGAGATAGACACAGAGAGATAGACACAGAGGGATAGACACAGAGGGATAGACACAGAGAGATAGACACAGAGGGATAGACACAGAGAGATAGACACAGAGAGATAGACACAGAGAGATAGACACAGAGAGATAGACACAGAGGGATAGACACAGAGGGATAGACACAGAGAGGTAGACACAGAGAGGTAGACACAGAGGGATATACACTGAGGGATAGACACTGAGGGATAGACACAGAGGGATAGACACAGAGAGATAGACACAGAGAGATAGACACAGAGGGATAGACACAGAGGGATAGACACAGAGAGATAGACACAGAGGGATAGACACAGAGAGATAGACACAGAGAGATAGACACAGAGAGATAGACACAGAGGGATAGACACAGAGAGATAGACACAGAGAGATAGACACAGAGAGATAGACACAGAGGGATAGACACAGAGAGATAGACACAGAGAGATAGACACAGAGGGATAGACACAGAGGGATAGACACAGAGAGATAGACACAGAGGGATAGACACAGAGAGATAGACACAGAGAGATAGACACAGAGAGATAGACACAGAGGGATAGACACAGAGAGATAGACACAGAGAGATAGACACAGAGAGATAGACACAGAGGGATAGACACAGAGAGATAGACAGAGAGAGATAGACATAGAGAGATAGACACAGAGGGATAGACACTGTAGGAACCGACGCTGAAGATGAGAAGCAGGTACAGGAAGTTGAACATTTAATGTAGCACAGACATGGAACAGGACATGAACAGCGTCAGAACCCGGTAACACAACGACATACGAACATTAATGCAGAGGCGGGGAACAACCTCGACAACAGACAGAAATAGGGGAGGAAATAAACACAGGGGAGTGAGTCTAGGTGAGTGTAATGAATCTCTGATGCGCATGACGAGGGGAGCAGGAGTGCGTAATGATGGTGGCAGGAGTGCGTAATGCACGGGAGTAACAGACACAAAGAGATGGACATAGAGGCCTTATCCATCTCTGCAATGGAGACTTCGACAGGTAGGACACACACACACACACACACACTATAACACACTCACACACACACACACTCATAATGGGAGAATGTGGGCGGTGGCACAATTTTGATATTGGTGTAATCATTTCAAAATGTGTCAGCCGAAGCGAATTTAGATTTGATTTTTTTATTGTTATTTTATCTGTGGCTCAAATGTAAAGTTATTACACCCCTATCTCTCTCTAACTGCCTGCTGGAGCTTGGCTGCTCATTGATCTGCAGGGTTAGCAATAGCATTTCAGATAAGGCTCTGATTGACTGCTTCTTCCAGAGGATTACGTCCCAAATGACACCCTATCTAGTGCACTACTTTAGACCAGAGACTCGATACCTATGGGCCCTGGTCAGGAGTAGTGCACTACATAGGGAAATAAGGTGCAATTTGGGGCACAAGCCATCTCTTTGGGAGGAAAGGAGAGAGTGAGAAGAGGTAGTGAAAGTACATAGATGAGGAGAGAGAGATCGAGAGAGAGAGATGGAGCGAGAGAGAGAGAGAGATGGGGGAGAGAGAGAGAGAGAGAGAGAGAGAGAGAGAGAGAGATGGAGCGAGAGAGAGATGGGGGAGAGAGAGAGAGAGAGATGGGGAGAGAGAGAGAGAGAGAGATCGAGCGAGCGAGAGAGCGACAGAGATGGAGCGAGAGAGAGAGAGATGGGGGAGAGAGAGAGAGAGCGAGAGAGATGGAACGAGAGAGAGAGAGATGGAGCGAAAGAGAGAGAGATGTAGCGAGAGAGAGAGAGAGATGGGGGAGAGAGAGAGAGAGAGAGAGAGAGAGATGGAGCGAAAGAGAGCGAGATGGAGCGAGAGAGAGAGAGAGAGAGAGAGAAAGAGAGAGAGAAAGAGATGGAGCGAAAGAGAGGGAGATGGAGCGAGAGAAAGAGAGAGATGGAGCGAAAGAGAGAGAGATGGAACGAGATGGAGGCGAGAGAGGAAGATTGCAGGTGTTAATCCTGTAGTGCCCAGACTTAAATCTGTATGAAGTGGACAACTGCAGTATCTGTGATTGTGTGATGCTAGACAGCCCACACATCAACCCAGTCCCTATCAGAGCCTTCCACACAATAGGAGTCCGTGGACAGTCATCAACCCAGGCCCTATCAGAGCCTCTCCCACACCACAGGAGTCCATGGTCACCCTTCTTCCTTGGGTTCGGTTTCAACCATAGAAAAGAGAATTACTGGAACGGAAATTCCCATAAAATTACCCATGACCACATCAGCTGTGGTCTGACCCCCTCCCCCCTCCTTTCTCTCTCTCCCCATCTCTGCACTTTCACGTCCTCTTCCCACCCCACATAACTCTCTCTCCCTGGCCCCTCTCTCTCTTCACCTTGAGAAAGAGATGGGAAGGTATCATCTTTAGATACTGTATTGAGCTGGGGGTATAGATTATTTTTACCCAAGATGGCATAGAAGTCAGACGTCCTTTGTCCTCGTCTTGTCGTGTCCCGTGTATATATATATATATATATATATATATATATTTACAACTTTTCTTTGCATATCTTTTATATATATATTTTTTCTAAAAAATCTCAACTTCAAAACACTGTCCTGCAACCCGCCTCACCAATTAAAAAAAAAAGAAAGTATTATTCACCTCAAATCTGAAATCAACAACAGAAGCTAGCAAGAAGCTAGCCAGAAGCTAGCTAGAAGCTAGCCAGTTTACTGGCTAACGTTAGTCTTCAGCTAACCACGGTTGGTGGTCATCAGCTATCCTTTAGCTCGAAAAGCTATCGCCAGTTTTGTAAAACGCGACTCAGACCAGAGCATACCGGACCTATTTTCTCTCCATATCCCCGGATTTCTACCGCAAGCTCTGGACATTTACACCTGGATCTTGCAGCTAGCTAGCTGCTATCCGAGTGACTATTGCTTACGTCGGTCCCGGAGCAAACATCAATTTTTCCGGAGCTAGCCAGCTGAAGAGTTCCATCAGCCACTCCTGGGCTACAATCACCTATCCATACCCGTTTTACTGCCAACGCGGAGCCCCACCGGGCCTTCACGACTGGACTACCGACGTTATCTGCCAGAGGGAGTTATCCAACTGGCCCCTCCGTCGCGACGTTACCTGAACGCCCATCTGCTGTCTTATCGGCTGCTATCTGAATAGGTCTATCGGACAATTTTCTTGGGTCACTATAACTATATCTATTTTGCCAATTGTATTGATCCCCTCTACCACCTGGAACACCACTAATCTACCGACAGAAACGCACGAGGTGGCTAAAAACAGACCTCCATCCTCTGCCAGCTTGCTACCGATGGCCCGGCTAGCTGTCTGAATCGCTGTGACCCCAACCAACCTCACTACTCACTAGACCCTTATGATCCCTCGGCTAAGCATGCCTCTCCTTAATGTCAATATGCCTTGTCCATTGCTGTTCTGGTTAGTGTTTATTGGCTTATTTCACTGTAGAGCCTCTAGCCCTGCTCAATATACCTTATCCAACCCTTAAATTCCACCACCCACACATGCGATGACATCACCTGGTTTCAATTATGTTTCTAGAGACAATATCTCTCTCATCATCACTCAATGCCTAGGTTTACCTCCACTATATCCTCATCCTACCATACCTTTGTCTGTACATTATACCTTGAAGCTATTTATGGCCCCCAGAAACCTCCTTTTACTCTATGTTCCGGACGTCCTAGACGACCAATTCTCATAGCTTTTAGCAGTACCCTTATCCTACTCCTCCTCTCTTCCTCTGGTGATATAGAGGTTAATCCAGGACCTGCATCTCCTATTCCCCAGGCGCTCTCTTTTGATGACTTCTGTAACCGCAATAGCCTTGGTTTCATGCATGTTAACATTAGAAGCCTCCTCCCTAAGTTTGTTTTATTCACTGCTTTAGCACACTCTGCACACCCGGATGTCCTAGCCGTGTCTGAGTCCTGGCTTAGGAAGACCACCAAAAACTCTGAAATCTCCATCCCTAACTACAACATTTTCAGACAAGATGGAACGGCCAAGGGGGGCTGTGTTGCAATCTACTGTAGAGATAGCCTGCAGAGTTCTGTCCTACTATCCAGGTCTGCCCGCCCGTCCAGCATCACTACTCTGGACAGTTCTGACTTT
Organism: Oncorhynchus mykiss; assembly: GCF_057628025.1. Lineage (NCBI taxonomy): Eukaryota > Metazoa > Chordata > Actinopteri > Salmoniformes > Salmonidae > Oncorhynchus > Oncorhynchus mykiss. The sequence continues at coordinate 76,005,843 of NC_143030.1, read as the reverse complement.
GAGTATGTAGACAACTACAAATACCTAGGTGTCTGGTTAGACTGTAAACTCTCCTTCCAGACTCATATCCAACATCTCCAATCCAAAGTTAAATCTAGAATTGGCTTCCAATTTCGCAAACAAGCATCCTTCACTCATGCTGCAAATATGCCCTCGTGAAACAGACAATCCTACCGATCCTCGACTTTGGCGATGTAATTTACAAAATAGCCTCCAATACCCTACTCAATAAATTGGATGCAGTCTATCACAGTGCCATCCGTTTTGTCACCAAAGCCCCATATACTACCCACCACTGCGACCTGTACGCTCTCGTTGGCTGCTCCTCGCTTCATACTTGTCGCCAAACCCACTAGCTCCAGGTCATCTACAAGACCCTGCTAGGTAAAGTCCCCCCTTATCTCAGCTTGCTGGTTACTATAGCAACACCCACCTGTAGCACACACTCCAGCAGGTATATCTCTCTGATCACCCCCAAAACCAATTATTCCTTTTGTCGCCTCTCCTTCGAGTTCTCTGCTGCCAATGACTGGAACGAACTACACAAATCTCTGAAACTGGAAACACTCATCTCCCTCACTAGCTTTAAGCACCAGCTGTCAGAGCAGCTCACAGATTACTGCACCTGTACATAGCCCACCTATAATTTAGCCCAAACAACTACCTCTTCCCCTACTGTATTTATTTATTTATTTTGCTCCTTTGCACACCATTATTTTTATTTCTGCTTTGCACATTCTTCCACTGCAAATCTACCACTCCAGTGTTTTACTTGCTATATTGTATTTACTTCGCTACCATGGCCTTTTTTTTGCCTTTACCTCCCTTATCTCACCTCATTTACTCACATCATATATAGACTTATTTTTCCATTCCGTTTCATCATTTCATCTGTTGGAATCCTCTGCCCTTGTTCTTTTATTTTTTTCATTGGCTGTATGCGATTGTGATGCATGAAATGGGTTTTTCTGATCTTTCTGAACCAGCCATGTCATCCCATCTCCAACAGATGTTCTCAGTCATGTTGTCTCACGTCAGCCACCTGTAACAGCGAGTAAAATGCCGCTCTGGTTTTCCCGTCAGACTTTCACTACGCATATTAATTACAATGGAAATGTTGTGAGTTTTTAAGATCTCAGTTTGTAGTGCCATAGATAGAGATGTATGATGTAGTATGATGTATGATGTGTTGTAACGTTATCGGGTTGTTTTTCTGTTTCATCATTGACATAGAAGGGAAACGAGAGCAAATTGACTTTGACAGGCGCATCAGTACGGAATCATCAGAGGAGCTGGTCTAATGTCAAAATACATCAGTTCCTTCTCGTGTCTGTCAATCAAAAGTTTAGGACAGGGGTTCTCTCCCTCTCTCCATGTGTTTAAGGCAGTATACATTACGGCAGGGATAGCAGGGTAGGACTGTAGCAGTGTGTTTCCCCCCTCCTTGTTTGGGAGATGATAGCTGATTGACATGGCCTTGGGGGGGACCAATGTGATCTGTGTCTGAGTGATGTGGAGGAGAGGCTATGTCTGTCTGACCTCTCTCTCTCAGCCTGCATCCTCCAACTTGTTTTGGGAACTATAATTATCGTGATGTGTTCCCCCCTTAGGGGGTTGTTGTCTATCTTTGGCAGGCAGGAGGAGAGGAGCAACTCACCCCAAAAAGTTTGAGAAACTCTTTCTGTCTTAACTTTATCTCCTCGGATATAAACATCCATCTGCACTCACAAATTCAGTTTCTATTAAATGTAAAATCAATTAAACGTTACATTCATCAGTGGGTCTTTCTGTGCGTAGCTCCACTTCATTTAAACGTCACATTCATGGTGATTACAGAAGGCTGTTTCAGACTTATTCGCTTTATTTTATTATTATTTTTCAAAGAATGTAATTAGCGTGCATTCACTCAAAAAAAACCATGAAATTCTCTTGATAGGATAATTTATTTTTGTATTTGTTTCTATCCCCCCTTAAATGCTCTTCTGAAACATTTTCCATGTCCGTTCACTCAAACATTCATCTCAAGGGTGTTATGTGAACCTCTCTGGCTATGATTGATTTAATTATCAGTGTTGCTTAATGCGTACTGAGGTTTAAATGGCCTGTCTCACTGATGTGGAAACCAAACACACAGTCAGACTTTTAATAGTCCAGCTCTCAGGCATCTCAAAGGGACAATTTGGGATTGATTGGTACAGTCGTTCCTCAATTAAAACTTTTGAGATTATGCCGCGGGACTTAGAGGTTTTTTGTGGTTTAGTACGGTACCCTGCATCACTGCTTCATTGTTCCAGACCACCACAAGGGGGAGTTAGAGCACTGATTACACTTTTGGGTCCCAAGGCACTAATGTGTCTCTAACTGACAATGAATGGGCGACATAAACCAAATCGAAACGGATAATTGTGCACGACATCAAAATTGAATTTCAATAAACTGAATGATGAGGATGAAGAAGGTGATTGAATTTAGAACAATAGTGTAAGAATTGGTCTTCCTCTGTCCTACACGCCCACACCCAGAAAAATACACATATTTTTATGTTACTACTCATCAGTATTACTTACTAAAACTGTTGTTACGCAAAGGTTTTTATTGTAAGAGAAACTAAAATGTTCAATTATATTCCATGATATTCTTAAGATACATGTGTTGACTGAATATTAGCAGGAAGTTATGTCTGCTAAATAATCAAGTTGAAGACACAGTCATATAGCCTCGGCACCTACATAAAGCTGAGTGACTCAGTCATATAGCCTCAGCACCTACATAAAGCTGAGTGACTCAGTCATATAGCCTCAGCACCTACATAAAGCTGAGAGACTCAGTCATATAGCCTCGGCACCTAACATAAAGCTGAGAGACTCAGTCATATAGCCTCGGCACCTACATAAAGTTGAGTGACTCAGTCATATAGCCTCGGCACCTACATAAAGCTGAGTGACTCAGTCATATAGCCTCGGCACCTACATAAAGTTGAGTGACTCAGTCATATAGCCTCGGCACCTACATAAAGCTGAGTGACTCAGTCATATAGCTTCGGCACCTACATAAAGTTTAGTGACTCAGTCATATAGCCTCGGCACCTACATAAAGCTGAGTGACTCAGTCATATAGCCTCGGCACCTACATAAAGCTGAGTGACTCAGTCATATAGCCTCGACACCTAACATAAAGCTGAGAGACTCACTCATTCATGGCTTTGGGTCAAAATAAATAAGTACCACCATTCTTTCTGATAGTCATTTATAAAGACATTTTATGGTTATCCTGGCCTGGATGCAATGTATTATAGTCTCTAAAAGGAAAAATATTTCCACTGTCTCTTGCGCATGTCAAGACAGCGCTGCTCTGAGACAAGCATGGGGACTGGTCTTGATAAATCAATGAGATTTTTATTTTCACTGAATCTCCGTTTGGGTATAGGTTAGACTAGAATTAGGGTGTGGAAATGTTAGGATTATTTTGCTCATACTGTAGTACTGTAACCTACTCCCGACCGGTCACGTTGTACAGCGCCATTATGGGCTATTGTACAGCGCCATTAAGACAATAGATACTTTGTGAAAGGAAGGAAGAACCACTGTACATCAAATTTTGGAGTTTTTAATGACTGATATATTAGACTATTGATTACTAAAGAATATAACTTATAAAATGCCTCATGAGCTTAGTTCAGCTGTCTTACTCCATCACAACCAAAAATATGTTGTCTCTAGCCACATCCCTCAACTGTTTATCAAACAAACAGCCACATTGTTTGAATCCCAGATTGGCCAATTCAATTTGAAAGACTACAGTCATTCTAATGATGCTTTCTGACACACACACTAACCCATACACACTAACCCATACACACTAACCCATACACACTAACCCATACACACTAACCCATACACACACTCACTAACACACTCACACTAACCCATACACACTAATACACATACTAACACACTCACTAACACACTCACACTAACCAATACACACTAACACACATACTAACACACTCACTAACACACTCACTAGCACACATACTAACACACTCACTAACACACACACACTAACCAATACACACTAACACACTCACTAACACACACACACTAACCAATACACACTAACATACTCACTAACAAACTCACTAACACACACACACACACAAACCCACTCACTAACACACTAACACACATACTAACACACTCACTAACACACTCACTAACACACTCACTAACACACACTCACTAACACACTAACCCATACACACTAACACACATACTAACACACTCACTAACACACCAACACACACCAACACACACACTATAACACACCAACACACACTAACACATTCACACTCACTAACACACACACACTAACACACACATACTAACACACTTACTAAAACACTCACTAACACACACTCACTAATACACTAACCCATACACACTAACACACTCACTAACACACTAACACACTCACTAACACACTAACACACACTCACTAACACACTAACACACACTAACACACTAACCCATACACACTAACACACTCACTAACACACACTCACTAACACACTAACACACACTCACTAACACACACACTAACACACCAACACACACTAACACATTCACACACACTAACACACATACTAACACACTCACTAACACACACACACTAACACACCAACACACACACCAACACACACACTAACACACACACTAACACACACACACACACACTAACACACACACACACTAACACACTCACTAACACACACACACTAACACACCTTCCTCATCTCTGGGTGTGTTTTTGTTTTTCAGGACGATCAAGGCAGAGGTGTACGACTGGGACAGAGATGGCAGGTTAGGATACTACACACCCAGAATAATGTTTCCTTCACATTATGTTCCAGGCGGGGAACGATTTATACACGCTACAGTATGACGTGTGTTATGTTCCTTGTTATGTTTTACAAGATTAAGCACTTTCTCAACCCTCAACCTAAAAGCCTTCATACTACATACATCCCTACCTTTAATTATGTCAACTGCCAACTCAATACACCATGAAGACAACCTCTTAGCATCAGCTACCCAGAACCTCATTCCTATTCACACGATGATAGTGGATAAAACCATCATTTACAGTGATATACTTCTTTATTTTTACAACACTGCTATATGTTTCACTAGCTTCATTCCTATACTATTGAGACATTTTACACAATACATCCTATTATACTTCAACACCCTCCCAGGAGGGAATGGCTATTTAGTTGTTGTTGTTGTTGTTGTTATTGTTTATTTTACCTTCCAGCCATGACTTCATCGGTGAATTCACCACCAGCTACCGAGACCTGTCCCGAGGCCAGAGCCAGTTTAATGTGTACGAGGTGAGTGGAGATGGAGGGAGCACTCATCCTATTGTGTTCACACTAAAAACGTTATGTCTCCCACGGGCATACACTTAAAAAACAGACCGCAGGTCCTTGTAGGCTGGAAGTAGAAAATAAACACAATCTTACCCAGTCAGGAGATGTACAGTACGTCACTACAATATTAGCATTAGCGCTAGTGTCTACTCAACCTTATTTCTAGTATTAGCATAACTTCCCCCGTGTGCCCACAGAGTTTGGCTATGGTAATAGCCTACTTGGACAGCATAGTGGATGAGAATTAGAAGGAGATGGAAAGATACAGTGCGGGGCTAGAGGGCCAGACCTTGATTAGACATCTCCCTGCATGGATATTAGGCCTACTCCCTGGCCCCCTGTGTCTGCGTCGCAAACAGCACCATGTTACCAATGCAGTGCACTACTTTTATTGGCCCAGGTGAAAAGTAGCATCTTATTGTAGCCAATAAGGGGTGCCATTTGGAACACAGTGACTACAGTGAAGTGGATATAAGAACGTTAGTCCCTGGCCCAGTTTCTGACTGGTCCCGTACGTTAGCAACTCAATTAAGTCATGGACCTGGCTTTAGTTAGGGAGAGATGGAGGGAGGTAAGGAGAGATGGAGGGAGAGGGGAGAGAGGTAGGGAGAGATGGAGAGAGGGGAGAGAGGTAGGGAGAGATAGAGATAGGGAGGGAGAGATGGAGAGAGAGAGAGAGAGAGAGAGAGAGAGAGGGAGGGAGAGAGAGATGGAGAGAGGTAAGGAGAGATAGAGATAGGGAGGGAGAGATGGAGAGAGATAAGGAGAGATAGAGATAGGGAGGGAGAGATGAAGAGAGAGTGAGGGAGGGAGAGATGGAGAGAGGTGAGGAAAGATGGAGAGAGAGAGAGGGGCAGGGAGAAGGGGAGTTAGGGAGGGAGGGAGCGAGGGAGGGAATATATGTTAGGAGACCTGTGTTGTATGATATGATACAGTATATTAAGTCTGTAGGGGGAGATGGAGGGAGGTAAGGAGAGATGGAGGGAGAGGGAGAGAGATAGGGAGAGATGGAGAGAGGTAAGGAGAGATGGAGAGAGGTAAGGAGAGATAGAGATAGGGAGGGAGAGATGGAGAGAGAGAGGGGGAGGGACAGATGGAGAGAGGTGTGGAAAGATGGAGAGAGAGAGAGAGGGGAGAAGGGGAGTTAGGGAGAGATGGAGAGAGGTAAGGAAAGGGTGGGAGGGAGGTAGAGAGAGAGAGAGAGAGACAGAAAGAGACAGAGAGAGACAGAGAATATATGTTAGGAGACCTGTGTTGAATGATATGATACAGTATATTAAGTCTGTAGGGGGAGATGATTAGTGAAGCTAATGAGTGAATTAGTGAGGCTGTAGTCGATGTGCAGGGGTGTAAGGCTGTAGTCGATGTGCAGGGGCATAAGGCTATTGTCGATGTGCAGGGGCATAAGGCTGTAGTCGATGTGCAGGGGTGTAAGGCTATTGTCGATGTGCAGGGGTGTAAGGCTGTAGTCGATGTGCAGGGGCATAAGGCTGTAGTCTATGTGCAGGGGTATAAGGCTATTGTCGATGTGCAGGGGTATAAGGCTGTAGTCTATGTGCAGGGGTATAAGGTAATTGGCTATAGTCGATGTGCAGGGGTATAAGGCTGTAGTCTATGTGCAGGGGTATAAGGCTATTATCGATGTGCAGGGGTATAAGGTAATTGACTATAGTCGATGTGCAGGGGTGTAAGGCTGTAGTCGATGTGCAGGGGTATAAGGCTGTAGTCGGTGTGCAGGGGTATAAGGTCATTGAGGTAGATACACTATGTGCATTCGGCAAGTATTTCCATATTTTGTTAGCCTCCCCCCCCCCCCCCCCCCCCCCCCATCAATCTACAGACAATACCCCATAATGACAAAGCAAAAAAAAAGGTTTTTCTAAATGTTTGATTATTATATTTTTTTTAAACACTGAAATATCACATGTACATAATCAATCAATCAATCAATCAATCAATCAAATCAGCCGATGTCACAAAGTGCTATACAGAAACCCAGCCTAAAACCCCAAACAGCAAGAAATGCAGATGTAGAAGCACGGTGGCTAGGAAAAACTCCCTAGAAAGGCCAGAACCTAGGAAGAAACCTAGAGAGAAACCAGGCTCTGAGAGGTGGCCAGTCCTCTTCTGGTTGTGCCAGGTGGAGATTATAACAGAACATGGACAAAATGTTCAAATGTTCATAGATGACCAGCATGGTCAGATAATAATAATCACAGTAGTTGTCGAGGGTGCAACAGGTCAGAACCTCAGGAGTAAATATCCGTTGACTTTTCATAGCTGATCATTTAGGGTATCTTTACCGCACCTGCTGTCTCTAGAGAGTTGAAAACAGCAGGTCTGGGACAAGATAGCAAATCCGGTGAACAGGTCAGGGTTCCATAGCTGCAGGCACAACAGTTGAAACTGGAGCAGCAGCACGACCAGGTGGACTGGAAACAGCATGGAGTCATCAGACCAGGTAGTCCTGAGGCATGGTCCAAGGGCTCAGGTCCTCTGAGAGAGAAAGAGAGAGAGAAAAAGGGAGAAAGAATTAGAGAGAGCATACTTAAATTCACACAAGACACCGGAAAAGACAGGAGAAATACTCCAGATATAACAGACTGACCTGAGCCCCCGACACATAAACGAGAGAGTATTCAGAAATATTCAGAACCTTCACTCAGTACTTTGTTGAAGCACCTCTCGCAGGGATTTCAACCTCGAGTCATCTTGGTTATGACGCTACAAGCTTGGCATGTCTACATTTGGGGAGTTTCTCCCATTCTTCTCCGCAGATCCTCCACAGATCCAGCTATTTACAGGTCTCTCCAGAGATGTTAGATCGAGTTCAAGTCCGGGCTCTGACTGGGCCACTCAAGGACATTCAGAGACTTGTCCCGAAGCCACTCTTACGTTGTCTTGGCTGTGTGCTTAGTCGTTGTTCTGTTGGAAGGCGAACCTTCGCCCCAGTCTGAGGTCCTGAGCACTCTGGAGCAGGTTTTCATCAAGGGTCTCTCTATACTTTGCTCCATTCATCTTTCCCTTGATCCTGACTAGTCTCCCAGTCCCTGCATCTTAAAATAATCCCCACAATATGATGCTGCCACCACCATACTTCACCGTAAGGATGGTGCCAGGTTTCTTCCAGACGTGACGCTTGGCAGTCAGGCCAAAGAGTTCAATCTTGGTTTTGTTGGATGTCTAAAAACCTGTTTTTGCTTTGTCATGATGGGGTATTGTGATGTCATGATGGGGTATTGTGTGTAGATAGTTGAGAAATGTGTTTTATTTAACAAAATGTGGAAAAAGTCAAGGGGTCTGAATACTTTCCAAAGGAACTGTAAACAAAAGTATGTGGACACCTCTTAAATTAGTGGATTTAGCTCTTTCAGCCACACCCATTGCTAACAAGTGTGTAAAATCAAGCACACAGCTATGCAATCTTCATTGACAAATATTGGCAGTAGAACGGCCTTATTGAAGAGTGCAGTGACAAGATGTCAGTTTGTAAAATGTCTGCCCTGCTAGAGCTGCCCCGGTCAACTGTAAGTGCTGGTATTGTGAAGTGGAAGCGTCTCAGAGCAACACCGGTTCAGCCGCAAAGTGGTAGGCCACACAATCTCACAGAACGGGGCCACCAAGTGCTGAAGCTTGTAAAAATTATCTGTCCTCAGTTGCAACACTCACTACTGAGTTCCAGACTGAGTGTATGTGATGAGTCAAAAGAATTAGTGCAAAAAGGGTAAATGCAGATAGTCCGGGTAGCTATTTGGTTAACTATTGTGGGTAGACTTGGTGCATCAGAACCGCTTGCCATGCGGTAGCAAAGAGGACAGTCTGAATTCTTTGCGAATTTGTTGGGCCTTCCTCTGACACCACCTAGTATAGAGGTCCTAGATGGCAGGGAGCTCGGCCCCACTGATATACTGGACCATACTCACTACCCCTTGTAAGCGCCTTGCGGTCAGATGCCAAGCAGTTGCTATACCAAGCAGTGATGCAGCCAGTCAAGATGGTGCCGCTGTTGAACTTTCTGAGGATCTGAGGGCCCATGACATATCTTTTCAGCCTCCGGAGGGGGAAGAGGCGTTGTTGTGCCTTCTTCATGACTGTGTTGGTGTGTGTGGACCTTGTTTATCCCTTAGTGATGTGGAACTTGAAGCTCTCGACCTGCTCCACTACAGCCCCGTCGATGTAGATGGGGGAGTGCTTGGCCATCCGTTTCCTGTAGTGCACGATCAGCTCCTTTGTATTGTTGATGTTGAGGGAGAGGTTGTTGTCCTGGCACCACACTGCCAGGTCACTGACCTCCTCCCTATAGGCTGTCTCATCGTCGTCGGTGATCAGGCCTACCACTGTCATGTTGTCAGCAAACTTAATGATGGTGTTGAAGTCGTGCCCAGCCACCCAGTCGTGGGTGAACAGGGAGGACAGAAGGGGACTAAGCGCACACCCCTGAGGGGCTCCTGTGTTGAGGGTCAGCGTGGCGGATGTGTTGTTGCCTACCCTCACCACCTAGGAGTGGCCTGTCAGGAAGTCCAGGATACAGTTGCAGAGGGATGTGTTCAGTCCCAGGGTCCTGAGCTTAGTGATGAGCATGGAGGGCACTATGGTGTTGAACGCTGAGCTGTAGTCAATGAACAGCATTCTCACGTAGGTGTTCCTTTTGTCCAGGTGGGAAAGGACAGTGTGGAGTGCAATAGAGATTACATCATCTGTGGATCTTTTGGGGCAGTAGGCAAATTGGAGTAGGTCCAGAGTGTCTGGGATGATGGTGTTGATGTGAGCCATGACCAGCCTTTCAAAGCATTTCATGGTCATTTAGACAGGTTACCTTAGCATTCTTGGGCACAGGAACTATGGTGTACTGCTTGAAACATGTAGGTATTACAGATTGGGTCAGGGAAAGGTTGAAAATGTCAGTGAAGACACTTGCCAGCTGGTCACTCGCATGAGTACGTGTCCTGGTAATCCTTCTGGCCCAGCAGGCTCGTGAATTTTGGCCTGTTTAAAGGTCTTAATCACATCGGCTGCGAAGAGCATGATCACACAGTCTTCCGGAACAGCTGGTGCTCTCATGCATGGTTCAGTGTTGCTTGCCTCGAAGCGAACATAGAAGGCATATAGCTCATCTGGTAGGCTGGCGTCACTGGGCTGTTCGCGGCTGGGTTTACCTTTGTAATCCGTGATAGTTTGTAAGCCCTGCCACATCTGACAAGCATCAGAGCCGGTGTAGTAGGATTCAATCTTAGCCCTGTATTGATGGTTTGCCTGTTTGATGGCTCGTCTGAGGTCTTAGAGGGATTTCTCTGTCCGAAAGAGTATCCTGCTCCTTGAAAACGGCAGCTCTAGCCTTTAGCTCAGTGTGGATGTTGTCTGTAACCCATGGCTTCTGGTTGGGATATTTATGTACGGTTACCGTGGGGATGAAAATTATGGTGGAGACATTCTGTACAAAAAAATGGCTGCCATCCACTGTAGCACCATATGTGTGTGTACGTGTGTATATGCATGTGTTTCTGTGTGTGTGTGTGTGTGTGTGTGTGTGTGTGTGTGTGTGTGTGTGTGTGTGTGTGTGTGTGTGTGTGTGTGTGTGTGTGTGTGTGCCTTTGTGTGCCTTTGTGTGCCTTTGTGTGCTAAAACGTTTATATTGGCATGTGCTGTTCCGAAATACAAACCACGGTGGATTGTATTCCATAGTTATGAGGCGTGGATACACATGCACGTAAATACACCCAGGGTAGACCCTCATGGAAAGACTGGAATAATCTATATTGGACATATACTGTACCACACCACTTCAGGCCTTATTGCTTAACTGGCCCATGGGAATGAAGACATTTTACAGGGTTTTTATTTGGACAAATCTATGATATCAAGCTCGTATTGTGGTTGTTGAATCCTAGGTGGTGAATGCCAAGAAGAAGATCAAGAAGAAGAGATACATCAATTCTGGGACGGTGAGTCTGTCAAAAAGGTTAAAATATAGAACATCGCTTCCTTCCTGGCGCAACCGTATATTCCTTCCCCGTTTGTTTGTTGTTGTGTTCATAAATTAGTTTGTGGTTAGTGGATTGCAATAAAAAAAGTGGTTGTCTCTTCTGTATCCATTCCTGGATACTTAACAAGATACTGTACTTTAGATACTTTTTGTTTCGTTATAGTTTAGAGTCTAGAGACAATTAACAAATACTAACCACTATACCACTAGAGAGGAAAGAAGTTGTAACAACCTCAAACAAAGTGAACCGGTCAGAGTACTCTGTCCTCTGTTGTCCTATCAGTCAGTTATCATTCTGTTGTCCTATCAGTCAGTTATCATTATTGTTGTCCTATCAGTCAGTTATCATTCTTGTTGTCCTATCAGTCAGTTATCATTCTGTTGTCCTATCAGTCAGTTATAATTCTGGTATCCTATCAGTCAGTTATCATTCTTGTTGTCCTTTCAGTCCGTTATCAGTCTGTTGTCCTATCAGTGACTGAGTGGCTGCCATGCCGAGTCAGTGACTGATATTTAGGAGGAAGTCAGTGCATTGTTATTATTGCCTGGGCCCAAACACCCAAACACACACACACACACAAACACACAAACACACTTTGGCATGCTGAGCTTCAATACGATGACGGTGACTAGATAATTAGAATCAGAGAGGGAGACATCCATCATGTCGCTCTCATCACACCTCAGTGAGATGGATCTGTGTGTGTGTGTGTGTGTGTGTGTGTGTGTGTGTGTGTGTGTGTGTGTGTGTGTGTGTGTGTGTGTGTGTGTGTGTGTGTGTGTGTGTGTGTGTGTGTTAGTGTGTGTGTGTGCGTGCGATTGAGATGGATCAATGTTCTAATATTAAAATGCCGCTCTGATGTCAAACAAACTCATTCTACCGAGATGAATCCCTCTTGGGAAGCGGGTTGGTTAACCCGGGGGGGGGGGCCTGAAGGCAGGGGGCTAACGGTTAATGTGTTTAAATTGGTAATTGGTAAATTGTGATTGTTTTGATTACTGATGTGGTGAGTAATTATGATTCAATTGGAGAATACATTGCATTTGTGACTTTGTGTTGATTACCTAAGTGTTGAATATACATGTTTGGTAACTGCTTTGAATATTCTCTCTACCCAGGTGACCATGCTGTCGTTCGCGGTGGAGTCAGAACACACATTCCTCGACTACATTAAAGGAGGGTGAGCTGGTTCAGAAGTTTACATTACAGTATTTCAATATACAGAAACAATGACAACTTTTAAAACTAGCCTCTAAAGTCTCTGATCTTGATGTTGCGTATGAAAACGGGTACCCTGCAGCTGAAGAGCGGAGGTCAAGACAACGTCCGCTGTAGCCCAATCTAAGAGTTGATCAATCCTATCGCTTCATGTTTACATTTGATTTTAAGAAATAGCTGTTGAAGACTTTAGTGAGCAAAGATGAGATTTGTCCTTATCAAGACACAACCATGTGACCAGGTCCAATTGACAGTCAGGCAGGGTTATTGAATGATAAAAGGGTCAAGAAAACGACACGTTTATATGACCCTAGATGAAAACGACACATTTATATGACCCTAGATGAAAACGACACATTTATATGACCCTAGATGAAGCCTACTACCGTTTTCAGGATGTATTTTTTTGGTTGCGTCTCAACTGGCTACCCTAATCCCTATGTAGCGCCACGGGTCAAAAGTGTCTCTCCGACTGTTCTGTTGGGGCTGTAGACAAGTTTCAGCTTGTCCTCCGAGGTCTCTTGACGGTGACATGACAACACTGTTAAGATCTGCCTGTCAGACAACACCATATTCACTTTATAGCGCACTACACCCTATGAGGCCTGGTCAAAAGTAGTGCACTACATCCTGTGGGTCCTTGTCAAAAGTAGTGCACTACATCAAATCAAATTTATTTATATAGCCCTTCGTACATCAGCTGATATCTCAAAGTGCTGTACAGAAACCCAGCCTAAAACCCCAAACAACAAGCAATGCAGGTGTAGAAGCACGGTGGCTAGGAAAAACTCCCTAGAAAGGCCAAAACCTAGGAAGAAACCTAGAGAGGAACCAGGCTATGTGGGGTGGCCAGTCCTCTTCTGGCTGTGCCAGGTGGAGATTATAACAGAACATGGCCAAGATGTTCAAATGTTCATAAATGACCAGCATGGTCGAATAATAATAAGGCAGAACAGTTGAAACTGGAGCAGCAGCACGGCCAGGTGGACTGGGGACAGCAAGGAGTCATCATGTCAGGTAGTCCTGGGGCATGGTCCTAGGGCTCAGGTCCTCCGAGAGAGAGAAAGAAAGAGAGTATTAGAGAGAGCACACTTAAATTCACACAGGACACCGAATAGGACAGGAGAAGTACTCCAGATATAACAAACTGACCCTAGCCCCCCGACACATAAACTACTGCAGCATAAATACTGGAGGCTGAGACAATTACCACCAATCTACCTGCTGTTATTACCATCAGTCTACCTGTTATTACAGTCTACCTGCTATTATTACCACCAGTCTACCTGCTATTACAGTCTACCTGGTATTATTACCACCAGTCTACCTGCTGTTATTACCATCAGTCTACCTGTTATTACAGTCTACCTGCTATTATTACCACCAGTCTACCTGCTATTACAGTCTACCTGCTATTATTACCACCAGTCTACCTGTTATTACAGTCTACCTGCTATTATTACCACCAGTCTACCTGTTATTACAGTCTACCTGCTATTATTACCACCAGTCTACCTGCTATTATTCCCACCAGTTTACCTGTTATTACAGTCTACCTGTTATTACAGTCTACCCGCTGTTACAGTCTACCTGCTATTACAGTCTACCTGCTATTACAGTCTACCTGCTATTATTACCACCAGTCTACCTGCTACATTTACCACCAGTCTACCTGCTGTTATTACCATCAGTCTACCTGCTATTACAGTCTACCTGCTGTTATTTCCACCAGTCTAGCAGGTAGACTGATGGCTATTATTACCATCAGTCTACCTGTTATTACAGTCTACCTGCTACAGCAGTCTACCTGTTATTATTACCATCAGTCTACCTGCTATTATTACCACCAGTCTACCTGCTGTTATTACCTCCAGTTTACCTGCTATTATTTCCACCAGTCTACCTGATATTACAGTCCACCTGCTATTATTACCATCAGTCTACCTGCTGTTATTACCACCAGTCTACCTGCTGTTATTACCATCAGTCTACCTGCTATTACAGTCTACCTGCTATTATTACAATCAGTCTACCTGATATTACAGTTTACCTGCTGTTATTTCCACCAGTCTACCTGCTATTACAGTCTACCTGCTATTATTACCACCAGTCTACCTGCTATTACAGTCTACCTGGTATTATTACCACCAGTCTACCTGGTGTTATTACCTCCAGTTTACCTGCATTAGTCTACCTGCTGTTATTTCCACCAGTATTTTTCTATTACAGTCTACCTGCTGTTATTGCTCTGCATAATAGCCCTGTAGCTGTCCTGAATTTAACCCAGTAGCTGTCCTGGTTTCAGCCATGTAGCCATGTAACTGTCCTGTTTTCAGCTCTTTAGCTGTCCTTGTTTCAGCCATGTAACAATCCTGGTTTCAGCCCTGAAACAGTCCTGGTTTCAGCCCTGAAACAGTCCTGGTTTCAGCCATGTAACTGTCCTGGTTTCAGCCATGTAACTGTCCTTGTTTCAGCCATGTAACTGTCCTGGTTTCATCCCTGTAACTGTCCTGGTTTCAGCCATGTAACTGTCCTGGTTTCATCCCTGTAGCTGTCCTGGTTTCATCCCTGTAACTGTCCTGGTTTCAGCCATGTAAATGTCCTGGTTTTGGCCCTGTAGCTGTCCTGATAAAAGCCCGGTAGCTCTCCTTGTTCAGCCATGTAAATGTTGTTGTTTCAGCCCTGTATCTGTCCTGGTTTCATCCCTGTAACTGTCCATGTTGTAGCCCTGTAGCTGTCCTGGTTTTAGCGCTGTAGATGTCCTTGTTTTTGCGCTGTAACATCCCTGGTTTCAGCCCTGTAACTGTCCTGCATAATATCCCTGTAGCTGTATTGAATTTAGCCCTGTAGCTCTCCTGGTTTTGGCCCTGTAGCTGTCCTGGTTTCAGCCCTGTAGCTGTCCATGTTTTAGCCCTGTAACTGTACTGGTTTCAGCCCTGTAGCTGTCCATGTTTTAGCCCTGTAGCTGTATTGAATTTAGCCCTGTAGCTCTCCTGGTTTTGGCCCTGTAACTGTCCTGGTTTCAGCCTTGTAACTGTCCTGGTTTCAGCCCTGTAACTGTCCATGTTGTAGCCCTTTAACTGTCCTGGTTTTGTCCCTGTAGCTGTCCTGATAATAGCCCTGTAGCTGTCCTGATTTTAGCCATGTAACTGTCCTGGTTCTATCCCTGTAAATGTCCTGATTTTAGCCATGTAACTGTCCTGGTTTTGATCCTTTAGCTGTCCTTATACAGCCATGTAAATGTCCTCGTTTCAGCCCTGTAGCTGTCCTTATACAGCCATGTAGCTGTCCTGGTTTCATCCCTGTAACTGTCCATATTGTAGCCCTGTAGCTGTCCTGGTTTCTTCCCTGTAACTGTCCATATTGTAGCCATGTAACTGTCCTGGTTTTAGCCCTGTAACTGTCCTGGTTTCAGCCCTGTAAAAGTCCTGGTTTCAGCCCTGTAGCTGTCCTGGTTTCAGCCCTGTAGCTGTCCTGGTTTTAGCCCTGTAAATGTACTGGTTTCAGCCATGTAAATGTCCTGGTTTCAGCCATGTAACTGTCCTGGTTTCATCCCTGTAGCTGTCCTGGTTTCATCCCTGTAACTGTCCTGATTTCAGCCATGTAAATGTCCTGGTTTTGGCCCTGTAGCTGTCCTGATAAAAGCCCGGTAGCTCTCCTTGTTCAGCCATGTAAATGTTGTTGTTTCAGCCCTGTATCTGTCCTGGTTTCATCCCTGTAACTGTCCATGTTGTAGCCCTGTAGCTGTCCTGGTTTTAGCGCTGTAGATGTCCTTGTTTTTGCGCTGTAACATCCCTGGTTTCAGCCCTGTAACTGTCCTGCATAATATCCCTGTAGCTGTATTGAATTTAGCCCTGTAGCTCTCCTGGTTTTGGCCCTGTAGCTGTCCTGGTTTCAGCCCTGTAGCTGTCCATGTTTTAGCCCTGTAACTGTACTGGTTTCAGCCCTGTAGCTGTCCATGTTTTAGCCCTGTAGCTGTATTGAATTTAGCCCTGTAGCTCTCCTGGTTTTGGCCCTGTAACTGTCCTGGTTTCAGCCTTGTAACTGTCCTGGTTTCAGCCCTGTAACTGTCCATGTTGTAGCCCTTTAACTGTCCTGGTTTTGTCCCTGTAGCTGTCCTGATAATAGCCCTGTAGCTGTCCTGATTTTAGCCATGTAACTGTCCTGGTTCTATCCCTGTAAATGTCCTGATTTTAGCCATGTAACTGTCCTGGTTTTGATCCTTTAGCTGTCCTTATACAGCCATGTAAATGTCCTCGTTTCAGCCCTGTAGCTGTCCTTATACAGCCATGTAGCTGTCCTGGTTTCATCCCTGTAACTGTCCATATTGTAGCCCTGTAGCTGTCCTGGTTTCTTCCCTGTAACTGTCCATATTGTAGCCATGTAACTGTCCTGGTTTTAGCCCTGTAACTGTCCTGGTTTCAGCCCTGTAAAAGTCCTGGTTTCAGCCCTGTAGCTGTCCTGGTTTCAGCCCTGTAGCTGTCCTGGTTTTAGCCCTGTAAATGTACTGGTTTCAGCCATGTAAATGTCCTGGTTTCAGCCCTGTAACAGTCCTGGTTTCAGCCCTGTAACCATCCTGGCTTCAGCCATGTAACAGTTCTGGTTTCAGCCCTGTAGCTATTGTCGTTTCAGCCCTATAGTTGTCCCTGTGCTTCAGTGTCAGTTTGCTGTGTCTGTTCGACCGTGTCCTAGATCTGTCAATGCCTCTCATGGCCTCTCTCTGTCCCACTCACCCACCCATCCACCCACACAGACAGGAAGGCGGGTTATCTTGCACCACTGAATCCCAACTCAACCCTTACACCCTATCCTCTTGAGACTTGTGAGGAGCTGAGAAGATTAGGCAGGTGTCCGATTGGTTATGCCTGTACAGTCTCATATGTATGGAATCACCCCAGCACTATGGGGGGAAAGCTGCAAGAGGTCCCATTGGTTACGCCTGTACAGTCTCATATGTATGGAATCACCCCAGCACTATGGGGGGGAAAGCTGCAAGAGGTCCCATTGCAGCGACATGACGTACCACTTCCGACTCCTAACCCAGCAGTTTCATGGAAACTAGGAATTGACATGGCCATGGGAATCTAGATGTACACAGGTGCCTAGGGGCTACGGGGTTAGGGGTCGATTTGTGATTCAGGCCATCTCTGCTGACCACCGTCTTCTAAGCCTCTGCTATCACTCAGTGTCCTGTGTTCAGTATCCTGTGTTCAGTGTCCTCTCCTTGCTTGAATGAGTGAGTGTCCCCGGGAAAGGACTCCCCACCATGCCACACTACGAGATATTGATGACACTATGCTTTCTTTGGATTCCATTCTCTCCTGTGTGTTTAGCCTCGTACAACCACTCACGTACTAATAGGCAAACGAAAGCACATCGACTTTGGTCAATGTGGTCTGATGAATGGGCTCTTTGAGGATAAGAGGTGACATCTCTTTTCCGGGGACACAGAGCCATTATGGTAGA
This sequence comes from Oncorhynchus mykiss, assembly GCF_057628025.1. Lineage (NCBI taxonomy): Eukaryota > Metazoa > Chordata > Actinopteri > Salmoniformes > Salmonidae > Oncorhynchus > Oncorhynchus mykiss. The sequence goes on along the minus strand of NC_143030.1, from coordinate 75,987,747 downwards.
TCTCAGAGTCTAATAGGGTTTTCATTCATGTTGAAGTGATATGTGGAATATAATAGGTCACGAAGGGAAAAAAATATGGATCATATTTTCATTAGTTTTATTGAACGTTTCTTTTTAAATTAAATCTTGAATGAGACGGCCTGTAGAAATGGATCCTTTAAGACTTCTTCTATTGTATTTAAGTCCCTTGTTCATGTTTAATAGATTGAGCCAAATATAGCCTGTATAAAGCGAGAGAAATTTGATATTGCACTTTTTCCATGGGTAATATTTTTTATTTTGTTCTGGTTTTAAAATGTCAGTGGAAGGGAGTGGAACTTTGTTGAATGAGATAGTTTCATATCATCATACAGTCCTTCTCATCCCCGGGATTTACGGTATTACCGGCATAGCACAAAAGGGGGTGCTAAAAACACAAGAAAAGCCCATTGGGCCTCTATTACCAGAATGCTAACAACATTTGCACAAGCTAATAGCGAAATCAAATAGATGCTGTTAGCTAATGCTAACAAGCTAAAACAAATATAACTCATTGCAAAGACAGGCAAATCCAGCTCATAAAGTTATGCAAGAGTAGCTAGTAGCTACCATTTCAGTGAGTGTGGACATTTACAAGTACAAGTGAACGAGAGAAATTGTGCAAATGAACAAAATTGTGATGCATGATTTTCTGAAGGAACAGCAGCATGTGTCCATACGGACTCACCATCTGATAGAACTACAACACTACGGACTCACCAGCTGATAGAACTACAACACTACGGACTCACCAGCTGATAGAACTACAACACTACGGACTCACCAGCTGATAGAACTACAACACTACGGACTCACCAGCTGATAGAACTACAACACTACGGACTCACCAGCTGATAGAACTACAACACTACGGACTCACCAGCTGATAGAACTACAACACTACGGACTCACCAGCAGATAGAACTACAACACTACGGACTCACCAGCTGATAGAACTACAACACTACGGACTCACCAGCTGATAGAACTACAACACTACGGACTCACCAGCTGATAGAACTACGGACTCACCAGCTGATAGAACTACAACACTACGGACTCACCAGCTGATAGAACTACAACACTACGGACTCACCAGCTGATAGAACTACAACACTACGGACTCACCAGCTGATAGAACTACAACACTACGGACTCACCAACTGATAGAACTACAACACTACGGACTCACCAGCTGATAGAACTACAACACTACGGACTCACCAGCTGATAGAACTACGGACTCACCAGCTGATAGAACTACAACACTACGGACTCACCAGCTGATAGAACTACAACACTACGGACTCACCAGCTGATAGAACTACAACACTACGGACTCACCAGCTGATAGAACTACAACACTACGGACTCACCAACTGATAGAACTACAACACTACGGACTCACCAGCTGATAGAACTACAACACTACGGACTCACCAGCTGATAGAACTACAACCCTACGGACTCACCAGCTGATAGAACTACAACACTAAGGACTCACCAGCTGATAGAACTACAACACTACGGACTCACCAGCTGATAGAACTACAACACTACGGACTCACCAGCTGATAGAACTACAACACCACGGACTCACCAGCTGATAGAACTACGGACTCACCAGCTGATAGAACTACAACACCACGGACTCACCAGCTGATAGAACTACAACACTACGGACTCACCAGCTGATAGAACTACAACACTACGGACTCACCAGCTCCCACCGTCTCCCGTTGTGTTCTATTTGGGTTCCTGTGGCTCCCTGTAGTTGCATTAGCATGAAAAGACCACCTTTGTTCCTATGTACAGTGCATTCGTAAAAGAGGTTTTCAGACCCCTTGACATTCCAACATTTTGTTACGACACAGCCTTATTGTAAAATTGATTTAATAAACAAACATTTTCATCAATCTACACACAATACCACATGATGACAAAGTGAAAATAGGTTTTTGAGACTCTAAATTGAGCTCAGGTGCATCCTGTTTCCATTGATCATCCTTCAGATGTTTTCTACAACAAGATTGGAGTCCACCTGTGGTAAATTCAATTGATTTGGCATCATTTTTGAAAGGCACACACCTGTCTATATAAGGTCCCACAGTTGACAGTGCATGTCAGAGCATCGACCATGCATCGAGGTCGAAGAAATTGTCCGTAGAGCTCAGAGACAGGATTGTGTCAAGATTCCAGATCTGAGGAAGGGTACCAAAACATTTCTGCAGTATTGAAGGTCCCCATGAACACAGTGGCCTCCATCATTCTTAAATGGAAGAACTTTGGAACCACCAAGACTCTTCCTAGAGCTGGCCGCCTGGCCAAATTGAGTAATTTGGGAAGAAGGGGCTTGGTCAGGGAGGGGACCAATAACCCCATGGTCACTGACAGAGCTCCAAAGTTCCTCTGTGGGGATGGGAGAACCTTCCAGAAGGACAACCATCTCTGCAGCACTCCACCAATCAGGCCTTCATTGTAGTGGCCAGACGGAATTCACTCCTCAGGAAAAGGCACATGACAGCCTGCTTGGAGACTCTCAGACCATGAGAAACAAGATTTTCTGGTCTGATGAAACCAAGATTGAACTCTTTAGCCTGAATGCCAAGCATCACGTCTGGAGGAAACCTGGCACCATCCCTATCATGGTGGTGGCAGTATCATGATGTGGGGATGTTTTTCAGAGGCAGGAACTGGTAGACTAGTCAGGATCAATGGATAGATGAACGGAGCAAAGTGTAGAGAGATCCTTGACGAAAACCTGCTCCAGAGAGCTCAGGACCTCAGACTGGAGCGAAGGTTCACCTTCCAACAGGACAATGACCCTAATCACACAGCCAAAACAAACCAGGAGTGACTTCGGGACAAGGGTTCAAGTCCAGACTTGAACCCAATCAAACATCTCTGGAGAGACCTGAAAATAGCTGTGCAGCGATGCTCCCCATCCAACCTGACATAGCTTGAAAGGATCTGCGGAGAAGAATGGGAGAAACTCCCCAAATACAGGTGTGCCAAGCTTTTAGCGTTATACCCAAGAAGACTCAAGGCTGTAATCGTTGCCCAAAGGTGCTTCAACAAAGTACTGAGTAAAGTGTCTGAATACTAGTGTAAATGTGATATTTCAGTTGTATTGTTTTTGATAAATTAGCAAAAATGTAAAACAAAATGTTTTTGCTTTGTCATTATGGGGTTTTGTATAGGGGTTGATGGGGGGGGGGGGGGGGGGACGACTATTTCATCAATTTTAAAATAAGGTTGTAACGTAACAAAATGTGGAAATAGTCATGGGGTCTGAATACTTTCTGACAAACTGACACAAATAGCACCAGCATTTCAGTTCTATTAAAGTGTATGACATTGCTGTGGTGGTTAGCGTCCAGGGAATTGGTATAACAGTAAACTATTTTGGCATACAGTTGAAAGCATCAATCTGAATTTCTATAATCTCACACTGATAGGAAACAATTTTTGGAAAGCGAGGCACTCATATTTGAAGATGAAAACAATAAATTGCCTAAATGAAATGGGTGAGGAATGAAAAATACAAGCATCGACAGTCAGAGAAAATAACCAATCTGAGGAAGGAGTTGTGTATGAAATGACAAGTCCAGCTTGGCTAGAGGATATACTGTATTGATGGGTTGGGAGGCCCTAGTGAATTAAACCCATGTAATTCCACCATAATTTTTCTGTGAACGTTATCCACTTCTGAGCTAACCAATGGGAATACTTTAAACTGTGTTCCATGGGAAAGGATTATCATGGGAAAGGATTATCATGGGAAGGCATTATCATGGGAAGGCATTATCATGGAAGGCATTATCATGGGAAAGCATTATCATGGGAAGGCATTATTGTGGGAAAGCATTGCCACAGTTCCCTCTGTCTGTCTGTTAGTTGGGAAACCAGAGCTCTAACTAACTCAATCCAGAGTAACAAGCTATGGTCAGATGCTTCCTGCAGTAGGATAGGACCAGGGACTAGAAAGAGATGATATCTGCAGTATGATATGACTAGGGACTAGGAAGAGATGCTTCCTGCAGTATGATATGACTAGGGACTAGAAAGAGATGCTTCCTGCAGTATGATTTGACTAGGGACTAAGAAGAGATGCTTCCTGCAGTATGATATGACTAGGGACTAGGAAGAGATGCTATCTGCAGTATGATATGATTAGGGACTAGGAAGAGATGCTTCCTGCTGTATGATATGATTAGGGACTAGGAAGAGATGCTATCTGCAGTATGATATTACTAGGGACTAGGAAGAGATGCTTCCTGCAGTATGATATGACGTGGGACTATGAAGAGATGCTATCTGCAGTATGATATGATTAGGGACTAGGAAGAGATGCTATCAACAGTATGATATGACTAGGGACTAGGAAGAGATGCTTCCTGCAGTATGATATGACTAGGGACTAGGAAGAGATGCTTCCAGCAGTATGATATGATTAGGGACTAGGAAGAGATGCTATCTGCAGTATGATATGATGTGGGACTAAGAGATGCTATCTGCAGTATGATATGACTAGGTACTAGGAAGAGATGCTTCCTGCAGTATGATATGACTAGGGACTATGAAGAGATGCTTCCTGCAGTATGCTATGATTAGGTAAAGATGCTTCCTGCAATAGGATCTGACTAGGGACTAGGGTTGGGATGCCTCCTGCTGTATGATATGACTAGGGACTAGGAAGGGATGCTTCCTGCTGTATGATATGACTAGGGACTGGAAGAGATGCTTCCTGCTGTATGATATGATTAGGGACTAGGAAGAGATGCTTCCTGCAGTATGATATGACTAGGGACTAGAAAGAGATGCTTCCTGCTGTATGATATGACTAGGGACTAGAAAGAGATGCTTCCTGCTGTATGATATGACTAGGGACTAGGAAGAGATGCTTCCTGCTGTATGATATGACTAGGGACTAGGAAGAGATGCTTCCTGCTGTATGATATGACTAGGGACTAGAAAGAGATACTTCCTGCTGTATGATATGACTAGGGACTAGGAAGAGATGCTTCCTGCTGTATGATATGACTAGGGACTAGGAAGAGATGCTTCCTGCTGTATGATATGACTAGGGACTAGGAAGAGATGCTTCCTGCTGTATGATATGACCAGGGACTAGGAAGAGATGCTTCCTGCTGTATGATATGACTAGGGACTAGGAAGAGATGCTATATGCAGTATGATATGACTAGGGACTAGGAAGAGATGCTTCCTGCTGTATGATATGACCAGGGACTATGAAGAGATGCTTCCTGCAGTATGATATGATTAGGTAAAGATGCTTCCTGCAATAGGATCTGACTAGGGACTAGGGTTGGGATGCTTCCTGCAGTATGATATGACTAGGGACTAGGGTTGGGATGCTTCCTGCAGTATGATATGACTAGGGACTAGGGTTGGGATGCTTCCTGCAGTATGATATGACTAAGGACTAGGGTTGGGATGCTTCCTGCAGTATGATATGACTAGGGACTTGGGTTGGGATGCTTCCTGCAGTATGATATGACTAGGGAGTAGGGTAGGGATGCTTCCTGCAGTATGATATGACGTGGGACTATGAAGAGATGCTATCTGCAGTATGATATGATTACTTCTACTTCCGGCGCCGACAGAGATGGCCGCCTCGCTTCGCGTTCCTAGGAAACTATGCAGTTTTTTGTTTTTTTACGTGTTATTTCTTACATTAGTACCCCAGGTCATCTTAGGTTTCATTACATACAGTCGAGAAGAACTACTGAATATAAGATCAGCATCAACTCACCATCAGTACGACCAAGAATATGTTTTTCGCGACGCGGATCCTGTGTTCTGCCTTACAAACAGGACAACGGAGTGGATCCTATGCAGCGACCCAAAAAAACGACTCCGAAAGAGAGGGAAACGAGGCGGTCTTCTGGTCAGACTCCGGAGACGGGCACAGCGCGCACCACTCCCTAGCATTCTTCTTGCCAATGTCCAGTCTCTTGACAACAAGGTTGATGAAATCCGAGCAAGGGTAGCATTCCAGAGGGACATCAGAGACTGTAACGTTCTTTGCTTCACGGAAACGTGGCTTACTGGAGAGACGCTATCCGAAGCGGTGCAGCCAACAGGTTTCTCCACGCATCGCGCAGACAGGAAAAAACATCTTTCTGGTAAAAAGAGGGGCGGGGGCGTATGCCTTATGACTAACGTGACATGGTGCAATGAAAGAAACATACAGGAACTCAAATCCTTCTGTTCACCTGATTTAGAATTCCTCACAATCAAATGTAGACCGCATTATCTACCAAGAGAATTCTCTTCGATTATAATCACAGCCGTATATATCCCCCCCCAAGCAGACACATCGATGGCTCTGAACGAACTTTATTTAACTCTCTGCAAACTGGAAACAATTTATCCGGAGGCTGCATTCATTGTAGCTGGGGATTTTAACAAGGCTAATCTGAAAACAAGACTCCCCAAATTTTATCAGCATATCGATTGCGCAACCAGGGGAGGAAAGACCTTGGACCATTGTTACTCTAACTTCCGCGACGCATATAAGGCCCTGCCCCGCCCCCCTTTCGGAAAAGCTGACCACGACTCCATTTTGTTGATCCCTGCCTACAGACAGAAACTAAAACAAGAGGCTCCCACGCTGAGGTCTGTCCAACGCTGGTCCGACCAAGCTGACTCCACACTCCAAGACTGCTTCCATCACGTGGACTGGGAGATGTTTCGTATTGCGTCAGATAACAACATTGACGAATACGCTGATTCGGTGTGCGAGTTCATTAGAACGTGCGTTGAAGATGTCGTTCCCATAGCAACGATTAAAACATTCCCTAACCAGAAACCGTGGATTGATGGCAGCATTCGTGTGAAACTGAAAGCGCGAACCACTGCTTTTAATCGGGGCAAGGTGTCTGGTAACATGACCGAATACAAACAGTGCAGCTATTCCCTCCGCAAGGCTATCAAACAAGCTAAGCGCCAGTACAGAGACAAAGTAGAATCTCAATTCAACGGCTCAGACACAAGAGGCATGTGGCAGGGTCTACAGTCAATCACGGACTACAGGAAGAAACCCAGCCCAGTCACGGACCAGGATGTCTTGCTCCCAGGCAGACTAAATAACTTTTTTGCCCGCTTTGAGGACAATACAGTGCCACTGACACGGCCTGCAACGAAAACATGCGGTCTCTCCTTCACTGCAGCCGAGGTGAGTAAGACATTTAAACGTGTTAACCCTCGCAAGGCTGCAGGCCCAGATGGCATCCCCAGCCGCGCCCTCAGAGCATGCGCAGACCAGCTGGCCGGTGTGTTTACGGACATATTCAATCAATCCCTATACCAGTCTGCTGTTCCCACATGCTTCAAGAGGGCCACCATTGTTCCTGTTCCCAAGAAAGCTAAGGTAACTGAGCTAAATGACTACCGCCCCGTAGCACTCACATCCGTCATCATGAAGTGCTTTGAGAGACTAGTCAAGGACCATATCACCTCCACCCTACCTGACACCCTAGACCCACTCCAATTTGCTTACCGCCCAAATAGGTCCACAGACGATGCAATCTCAACCACACTGCACACTGCCCTAACCCATCTGGACAAGAGGAATACCTATGTGAGAATGCTGTTCATCGACTACAGCTCGGCATTCAACACCATAGTACCCTCCAAGCTCGTCATCAAGCTCGAGACCCTGGGTCTCGACCCCGCCCTGTGCAACTGGGTACTGGACTTCCTGACGGGCCGCCCCCAGGTGGTGAGGGTAGGCAACAACATCTCCTCCCCGCTGATCCTCAACACTGGGGCCCCACAAGGTTGCGTTCTGAGCCCTCTCCTGTACTCCCTGTTCACCCACGACTGCGTGGCCACGCACGCCTCCAACTCAATCATCAAGTTTGCGGACGACACAACAGTGGTAGGCTTGATTACCAACAACGATGAGACGGCCTACAGGGAGGAGGTGAGGGCCCTCGGAGTGTGGTGTCAGGAAAACAACCTCACACTCAACGTCAACAAAACTAAGGAGATGATTGTGGACTTCAGGAAACAGCAGAGGGAACACCCCCCTATCCACATCGATGGAACAGTAGTGGAGAGGGTAGCAAGTTTTAAGTTCCTCGGCATACACATCACAGACAAACTGAATTGGTCCACTCACACAGACAGCATCGTGAAGAAGGCGCAGCAGCGCCTCTTCAACCTCAGGAGGCTGAAGAAATTCGGCTTGTCACCAAAAGCACTCACAAACTTCTACAGATGCACAATCGAGAGCATCCTGGCGGGCTGTATCACCGCCTGGTATGGCAACTGCACCGCCCTCAACCGTAAGGCTCTCCAGAGGGTAGTGAGGTCTGCACAACGCATCACCGGGGGCAAACTACCTGCCCTCCAGGACACCTACACCACCCGATGTCACAGGAAGGCCATAAAGATCATCAAGGACATCAACCACCCGAGCCACTGCCTGTTCACCCCGCTATCATCCAGAAGGCGAGGTCAGTACAGGTGCATCAAAGCTGGGACCGAGAGACTGAAAAACAGCTTCTATCTCAAGGCCATCAGACTGTTAAACAGCCACCACTAACACTGAGTGGCTGCTGCCAACACAATGACACTGACTCAACTCCAGCCACTTTAATAATGGGAATTGATGGGAAATGATGTAAATATATCACTAGCCACTTTAAACAATGCTACCTTATATAAATGTTACTTACCCTACATTATTCATCTCATATGCATACGTATATACTGTACTCTATATCATCGACGGTATCCTTATGTAATACATGTATCACTAGCCACTTTATACTATACTATGCCACTTTGTTTACATACTCATCTCATTTGTACATACTGTACCCGATACCATCTACTGTATCTTGCCTATGCTGCTCTGTACCATCACTCATTCATATATCCTTATGTACATATTCTTTATCCCCTTACACTGTGTACAAGACAGTAGTTTTGGAATTGTTAGTTAGATTACTTGTTATTACTGCATTGTCGGAACTAGAAGCACAAGCATTTCGCTACACTCGCATTAACATCTGCTAACCATGTGTATGTGACAAATAAAATTTGATTTGATTTGATTTGAAAGAGAAGCTATCTGCAGTATGATATGACTAGGGACTAGGAAGAGATGCTTCCTGCAGTATGATATGACGTGGGACTATGAAGAGATGCTATCAACAGTATGATATGACTAGGGACTATGAAGAGATGCTATCTGCAGTATGATATGATTAGGGACTAGGAAGAGATGCTATCAACAGTATGATATGACTAGGGACTAGGAAGAGATGCTTCCTGCAGTATGATATGACTAGGGACTAGGAAGAGATGCTTCCTGCAGTATGATATGATTAGGGACTAGGAAGAGATGCTATCTGCAGTATGATATGATGTGGGACTAAGAGATGCTATCTGCAGTATGATATGACTAGGTACTAGGAAGAGATGCTTCCTGCAGTATGATATGACTAGGGACTATGAAGAGATGCTTCCTGCAGTATGATATGATTAGGTAAAGATGCTTCCTGCAATAGGATCTGACTAGGGACTAGGGTTGGGATGCCTCCTGCTGTATGATATGACTAGGGACTAGGAAGGGATGCTTCCTGCTGTATGATATGACTAGGGACTGGAAGAGATGCTTCCTGCTGTATGATATGACTAGGGACTAGGAAGAGATGCTTCCTGCAGTATGATATGACTAGGGACTAGAAAGAGATGCTTCCTGCTGTATGATATGACTAGGGACTAGAAAGAGATGCTTCCTGCTGTATGATATGACTAGGGACTAGGAAGAGATGCTTCCTGCTGTATGATATGACTAGGGACTAGGAAGAGATGCTTCCTGCTGTATGATATGACTAGGGACTAGAAAGAGATGCTTCCTGCTGTATGATATGACTAGGGACTAGGAAGAGATGCTTCCTGCTGTATGATATGACCAGGGACTAGGAAGAGATGCTTCCTGCTGTATGATATGACTAGGGACTAGGAAGAGATGCTTCCTGCTGTATGATATGACCAGGGACTATGAAGAGATGCTTCCTGCAGTATGATATGATTAGGTAAAGATGCTTCCTGCAATAGGATCTGACTAGGGACTAGGGTTGGGATGCTTCCTGCTGTATGATATGACTAGGGACTAGGGTTGGGATGCTTCCTGCAGTATGATATGACTAGGGACTAGGGTTGGGATGCTTCCTGCAGTATGATATGACTAGGGACTAGGGTTGGGATGCTTCCTGCAGTATGATATGACTAGGGACTAGGGTTGGGATGCTTCCTGCAGTATGATATGACTAGGGACTAGGGTAGGGATGCTTCCTGCTGTATGATATGACTAGGGACTAGGGTTGGGATGCTTCCTGCTGTATGATATGACTAGGGACTAGGGTTGGGATGCTTCCTGCTGTATGATATGACTAGGGACTAGGGTTGGGATGTTTCCTGCTGTATGATATGACTAGGGACTAGGGTTGGGATGCTTCCTGCTGTATGATATAACTAGGGACTAGGGTTGGGATGCTTCCTGCTGTATGATATGACTCGGGACTTGGGTTGGGATGCTTCCTGCTGTATGATATGACTAGGGACTAGGGTTGGGATGCTTCCTGCTGTATGATATGACTAGGGACTTGGGTTGGGATGCTTCCTGCTGTATGATATGACTAGGGACTAGGGTTGGGATGCTTCCTGCTGTATGATATGACTCGGGACTTGGGTTGGGATGCTTCCTGCTGTATGATATGACTAGGGACTAGGGTTGGGATGCTTCCTGCAGTATGATATGACTAGGGACTAGGGTTGGGATGCTTCCTGCTTTATGATATGACTAGGGACTAGGGACATTAAAACATCAGGCTGTGGATTTCTGAATGGAGCTAAATTTCTTAAACCTGTCACGGTCTTCCTCCTCTTCATCTGAAGTGGAGAGGCGAGAAGGATCGGAGGACCAAAATGCGGCGTGGTATGTGTTCATGATGAATATTTAATTAAAGAAAGTACTGAACACTGAATACAAAAACAATAACGACCGTGACGCTATAAATGAGACCTGTGCTGCCACAAGCAACTAACATAGACAATCACCCACAAACAAACAGTGCAACCCAGGCTACCTAAGTATGATTCTCAATCAGAGACAACTAAATGACACCTGCCTCTGATTGAGAACCATACTAGGCCGAAACAAATCCCCAAATCATAGAAAAACAAACATAGACTGCCCACCCCAACTCACACCCTGACCATACTAAATAAATACAAAACAAAGGATATAAAGGTCAGAACGTGACAAAAACACACTGATTGCTTCACCCTTTCTGCTCACCATGGTAATCACAGGATTCAATCTGATGTAACCAGGCTATATGAGGAGAGTCAATCATTGTTAATCACCATAGAAGAAGCACAATGCTAACAGCTAGCTACAGCTATGTCTTTAAAGTCTCACCTCTTAGGGAATGGATGGGGACATGAAGGGGAAGTTTGTTTTCCCCCAAATTCACTTCCCTTTCCTTCTTTTCAAGTTCCTTGGCTGTCATCCTTTGCATTTCTCATGATTGAAATATGGCTTAGGGTTTTATTAAGCGCGTGTGATGCTGTTTGCAGATTGTTTATAGACATACTGTATGCGAAAGGAATTCATGATTATTAACCAGAATAAATACTACTACTGGCAGAATTTAGATGATGGTGTTGGTGGTGATTGATTATTGTGATGATGATGATGATGATGGTTTTAATGATGATGATGATGTTGATGTTGATGGTAACGATGGTAATGATGATGATGGTTTTAATGAGCATGATGATGATGATGGTTTTAATGTTGATAATGATGATGATGATAATGATGAGGACGATAATGATAATGACGATAATGATGATGATGATGATGGTGTTACTGATGATGATTATGATGATGATGATGATGTTGATGGTGATGATTGTGTCATTAATGATGATGGTGATATTGATGATGATGGTGATATTGATGGTGATGATGATGATGGTGTTATTAATGATGATGGTGATATTGATGGTGATGAGGATGATGGTGTTATTAATGATGATGGTGATATTGATGATGGTGATGATGATGGTGATATTGATGATGATGATGGTGTTACTGATGATGATGGTGATGATGATGGTGTTTCTGATGATGATGATGGTGTTACTGATGATGATGATGATGATGGTTATGGTGATATTGATGGTGATGATGATGATGGTGTTATTACTGATGATGGTGATATTCATGATGATGATGGTGATATTGATGGTGATATTGATGATGGTGTTATTAATGGTGATGATGATGTTGATGATGATGATGATGGTGTTATTAATGATGATGCTGATGGTGTCACTGATGATGATGATGGTGATATTGATGATGATGATGATGGTGTTGTTAATGATGATGATGATGGTGTTACTGATGATGATGATGATATTATTAATGATGAATGATGGTGTTATTAATGATGATGATGATGATGATGATGATAGTGTTATGAATGATGATGGTGTTATTAATGATGATGATGATGATGATGGTGTTACTGATGATGATGGTGTTATTAATGATGATGATGATGATGGTGTTATTAAAGTTGATGATGATGATGATGGTGTTTCTGATGATGATGTTGATGATGATATTGATGATGATGATAGTGTTATTAATGATGATGATGATGATGGTGTTACTGATGATGATGATGTTGATATTGATGATGATGATGATGGTGTTATTAATGATGATGATGGTGTTACTGATGTTGATGGTGATGGTGATATTATTGATGATGGTGTTACTGATGATGATGATGATGATGATGATGATGTTACTGATGATGATGATGATGATGATGATGATGATGGTGATATTGATGATGATGATGATGATGATGATGGGGATATTGATGATGATGATGGTGTTACTGATGATGATGATGGGGATATTGATGGTGATGATGATGGGGATATTGATGATGATGATGATGTTACTGATGATGATGATGATGATGATTATGGGGATATTGATATTAATGATGATGATGATGATGGTGTTACTGATGATGATGGTGTTATTAATGATGATGATGATGATGATGGTGTTATTAATGATGATGATGATGATAATGGTGTTACTGATGATGATGTTGATGATGATATTGATGATGATGATAGTGTTATTAATGATGATGATGATGATGGTGTTACTGATGATGATGATGTTGATATTGATGATGATGATGATGGTGTTATTAATGATGATGATGGTGTTACTGATGTTGATGGTGATGGTGATATTATTGATGATGGTGTTACTGATGATGATGATGATGATGATGTTACTGATGATGATGATGATGATGATGATGGTGATATTGATGATGATGATGATGATGATGATGATGGGGATATTGATGATGATGATGATGATGATGATGATGGTGTTACTGATGATGATGATGATGATGATGATGGTGATATTGATGATGATGATGGTGTTACTGATGATGATGATGATGATGATGGTGTTACTGATGATGATGATGATGATGATGATGATGGTGATATTGATGATGATGATGATGATGATGGTGTTACTGATGATGATGATGATGATGATGGTGTTACTGATGATGATGATGATGATGATGATGGTGTTACTGATGATGATGATGATGATCATGAGGATGATGATGATGATAATGATGATGGGGATATTGATGATGGTGTTACTGATGATGATGTGATGATGGTGTTACTGATGATGATGTGATGATGATGTGATGATGGTGTTACTGATGATGATGATATTGATTATGGTGTCGATGATGACGATTGATATTAATGATGATGATGATGATGGTGTTACTGATGATGATGGTGTTATTAATGATGATGATGATGATGATGGTGTTATTAATGATGATGATGATGATAATGGTGTTACTGATGATGATGTTGATGATGATATTGATGATGATGATAGTGTTATTAATGATGATGATGATGATGGTGTTACTGATGATGATGATGTTGATATTGATGATGATGATGATGGTGTTATTAATGATGATGATGGTGTTACTGATGTTGATGGTGATGGTGATATTATTGATGATGGTGTTACTGATGATGATGATGATGTTACTGATGATGATGATGATGATGATGATGGTGATATTGATGATGATGATGATGATGATGATGATGATGATGATGGGGATATTGATGATGATGATGATGATGATGATGATGGTGTTACTGATGATGATGATGATGATGATGATGGTGATATTGATGATGATGATGGTGTTACTGATGATGATGATGATGATGATGGTGTTACTGATGATGATGATGATGATGATGATGATGGTGATATTGATGATGATGATGATGATGATGATGGTGTTACTGATGATGATGATGATGATGATGGTGTTACTGATGATGATGATGATGATGATGATGGTGTTACTGATGATGATGATGATGATCATGAGGATGATGATGATGATAATGATGATGGGGATATTGATGATGGTGTTACTGATGATGATGTGATGATGGTGTTACTGATGATGATGTGATGATGATGTGATGATGGTGTTACTGATGATGATGATATTGATTATGGTGTCGATGATGCCGGTAATTATCGTGATGGTGATGACACACAGTTGTCAGCGTTATATATTTAATTGAAACACTGCGTAGAACAGCAGTGATGAGGTTATTCATTGTGTAGTTTCGATACTACGTTAGTTATCACTAATCCCTTGTCTCTCATTATGGACACTTAGTTTCCTGTCAAATCATGACTACTTTCACCTCCCTCGGCTCATTATTGGTTTATGAGAAACCTTTTGGGAAAGGACTCCTTATCTCGCAGTTTTCCTAAATGTTAGTGAGGCTGTTTGCATATACACTGACAGCCTAATGATAAACCATGATTATACACTGTAGGCAAAAATACAATAGAGATGACTAACACAGGACTCCATTTAACATGGATGATGTTAATATACAATACAACAGAAGTGGGAATCAGATGAGTCTGAACAAGAAAACAGACCCTGACAGCTTGGAGAGCTGTTGATGAGGGTTTTGTCAGAACATGTTTAGTAGTAACTCTTCCTCCCATTAATTAACACTACTTTGTTTACCATCGGGTCGTGTTCGTTAACTCTGTCTGTCTGTCTGTCTGTCTGTCTGTCTGTCTGTCTGTCTGTCTGTCTGTCTGTCTGTCTGTCTCTCTCTCTCTCTCTCTGTCTCTGTCTCTGTCTCTGTCTCTCTCTCTCTGTATCTCTCTCTCTCTCTGTCTGTCTGTCTGTCTGTCTGTCTGTCTGTCTGTCTGTCTGTCTGTCTGTCTGTCTGTCTGTCTGTCTGTCTGTCTGTCTGTCTGTCTGTCTGTCTGTCTGTCTGTCTGTCTGTCTCTCTTTATCTTTATCTCTCTCTCTCTCTCTCTCTCTCTCTCTCTCTCTCTCTCTCTCTTTATCTGTCTCTCTTTATCTTTCTCTCTCTGTCTCTCTCTCTCTCTCTCTCTCTCTGCTTGTTATTGTGCCTAACAAACCCATCAGGGAAATGACTGTCTTTACTCTGTCTTGTCTCTCAGCTCTCCAAGTCTTTATATATTTATTAATTGACTTGCAACTTGTGTGTCTGGAAGGGATATAAGGATTTTTTCCCAGTATAAGGATAATGTCCAGTCTGGTCTGACCAGAGGTCAGTTACTATAACTATAACTAATATAAATATATATAAATATAAATATATATATATATAAATAGTTATTTACCATGAAGCCTACTGAGCTGCACACTCTAGGAGCTGATAGTTATTTACCATGAAGCCTACTGAGCTACACACTCTAGGAGTTTACAGTTATTTACCATGAAGCCTACTGAGCTACACACTCTAGGAGCTAATAGTTATTTACCATGAAGCCTACTGAGCTGCACACTCTAGGAGCTAATAGTTATTTACCATGAAGCCTACTGAGCTGCACACTCTAGGAGCTGATAGTTATTTACCATGAAGCCTACTGAGCTACACACTCTAGGAGTTTACAGTTATTTACCATGAAGCCTACTGAGCTACACACTCTAGGAGCTAATAGTTATTTACCATGAAGCCTACTGAGCTGCACACTCTAGGAGTTTACAGTTATTTACCATGAAGCCTACTGAGAATAATATACAGTATTTCTGTCTACTTGTGTAATTTAACTTTTAACACCGTTTTATTTGTGTAGCTCCAGTTTATCGTATGGTTTAAGTATACAGTTGAAGTCGGAAGTTTACATACACTTAGGTTGGAGTCATTAACCTTTCTAGCGCAGGGGTTCCGCTAGCGGAACACCTCGACAATATTCCGCAGAAAAGTCAGCGCGCGAAATTCATTTATTTTTATTTTTAATATGTAACTTTCACACATTAACCTGTCTACGATACTGGTTCCCAATTGGGGATCAACCCTCCCACGTTCAGCTGAAACGGTGGCGCATGGAACGCAAAAATATTCTTAAAAATATTTAACCTCCACACATTAACAAGTCCAATAGCTCAAATGAAAGATAAACACCTTGTTCATCTAGCCAGCAAGTCAGATTTCTAAAATGTTTTACGGCGAAAACATAGCACATATATATGTAAAACCACCACCAGACACAGCTCATTTGAATAGCCAAAACATGCAATCAACAAACGCAGGATTAAAAAATAAATCGCTCACTAACCTTTTGAAAATCTTCATCAGATGACAGTAATATGACATGTTACACAGTACATATTTTTTTTTTCAATAATATGCCATTTATATCCATAAATGTCCATTTACAGTGAGTTCACGTTCAGAAATTACTCAAAAATGCCCGCAGGAAATCTATGTAGCGCGGCAAGATAACGTAAATAGACATCATAAACTTTGACTAAATATACATGTTCTACATATAGTTAGAAAGATACACTGCTTCTTTATGCAACCGCTGTGTTAGATTTATTTTTAACGTTACAGAAATCGCACACTATTCCATATGCTGAGACAGCGCTCAGTTCCAAGCTACATTTCCACGTAATGTTGGAGTCAACAGAAACACAGATTTAAGCATAAATATTCCCTTACCTTCGATGGTCTTCGTTCAGAATGTTCTGGAAGGCTTCATACTTACCCAATACATCGTTTGGTTTCAAGTCTTGCGTCTTTGTATTAGCTACTGCTAATAACATCAGCTGAAATGCACCCAAAACGTCCTCTGGTCCGGAAAAGTTGCGCATCAAAACTTCAAAATGACATATTATATGTCGACTAAACAGGTCAAACTAAGTGCAGAAGCAAGCTTTATGATGTTTTAGACACGCAAAACAAACTTCAATTCAATCGGCCATCGTCTGCCCTTCTCTTGAGTGCTGGAACAAAGGAATGGCTGGGACCAATTTGCGCCCATACGCACAGCCTATTCTCTCGTGGCACACACTAATTTCACTCCCATAGGGTCAATTCTCGCGGGATTTGAAAGAGGACATCTAGCGGAAGAGATAGAAAGTGTCCCCAGAATCATAACTGGTTGGGAAGGGTGGGGGCCATGACGTCAAAGTTGCTCCAACTTTCATGGCCACAAAAACTAGTTTGGAAGAATGCCTGCCCGGTGAGTTCTGCTATACTTACAGACATAATTCCAACGGTTTTAGAATCTTTAGAGTGTTTTCTATCCAATAATAATCTTTATTTGCATATATTAGCAATTTTTGACAGATTTTTTTTCCAGTTTACTAGGGGTACCCAATCTCTCCAAAGGGGGCGTATGTCTGCCATATCCTTAACAGGTCCAATACAGCAAATGAAAGATTTTCCAGCCAAAGATAGGAGTCACAAAAAGCAGAAATCTAGATACAAATTAATCACATACCTTTGATGATCTTCATCAGATGACACTCATAGGACATCATGTTACACAATACATGTATGTTTTGTTCGATAATGTGCATATTTATATCCAAAAATCTCAGTTTACATTGGCGCCTTACATGCAGTAATGTTTTGATTCCAAAACATCCGGTGATTTTGCAGAAATACTAATAATAAACATTGATACAAGATACTAGTGTTGTTCACAGAATTAAAGATAGACTTCTCCTTAATGCAACCGCTGTGTCAGATTTCAAAAAAACTTTACGGAAAAAGCATAATCTGTATCTCGTTGTGATCATAATCTGAGAACGGCGCTCAGAACCCAAAACAGCCAGAGGAATATTCGCCATTTTGGAATCAACAAAGTTAGAAACAACACCATAAATATTCACTTACCTTTGATGATCTTCATCAGAAGGCACTCCCAGAAATCCCAGTTTGACAATAAATGACTGATTTGTTCCATAAAGCTCCATCATTTATGTCCAAATAGCCACTTGTTGTTAGCGTGTTCAGCCCAGTAATCCATCTACATGAGGCGCGAGCATTTCATCCAGACAAGAACTCAAAAAGTTCTGTTACAGTCCTTTAGAAACATGTCCAACGATGTATGGAATCAATCGTTAGGATGTTTTTAACATAAAACATCAATAATGTTCCAACCAGAGAATTCCTTTGTCTTCAGAAAGGCACTGGAACGAGAGGTAACTCTGTCGGGATGGTGCGTCATGAGACCAAGGCTCTCTGCCAGAGCACTGACTCAAAGAGGTCTCATGAGCCCCTCCT
Source organism: Oncorhynchus mykiss (assembly GCF_057628025.1). NCBI lineage: Eukaryota > Metazoa > Chordata > Actinopteri > Salmoniformes > Salmonidae > Oncorhynchus > Oncorhynchus mykiss. Next base: position 75,968,997 of record NC_143030.1, on the reverse strand, counting down.
TTATAGTAGAATCCTCATTCAAGTTTCAAAAAATGGTTGACATCTAGTGGAAGCCCTAGGAAGTGCAACCTCATCCATATCTCAATGTGTATTTGGTAGGCCAGGCTTTGAAAAACTACAAACCTCAGATGTCCCACTTCCTGGTTGTATTTTTCTCAGGTTTCGCCTGCCATATGAGTTCTGTTATACTCACAGACATCATTCAAACAGTTTTAGAAACTCTGTTTTCTATCCAATACTAATAATAATATGCAAATATTAGCATCTGGGACAGAGTAGGAGGCAGTTCACTCTGGGAATGCAATTCATCCAAAAGTGAAAATGATGCCCCCATAAAACTCGTTTTTCAACCATTCCACAAATTTCTTGTTAACAAACTATAGTTTTGGCAAGTCGGTTAGGACATCTACTTTGTGCATGACACAAGTCATTTTTCCAACAATTTTGGTGTACTTTGGTGCAAAAAGTGCAAATCAATCCCAGAACAACAGCAAAGAACCTTGTGAAGATGGTGGAGGAAAAAGGTACAAAAGTATCTATATCCACAGTAAAACGAGTCCTATATCGACATAACCTGAAAGGCCGCTCAGCGAGAAAGAAGCCACTCCTCCAAAACCGCCATCAAAAAGCCAGACTACGGTTTGCAACTGCACATGGGGACAAAGATCGTACTTTTTGGAGAAATGTCCTCTGGTCTGATGAAAGAAAACAGAACTGTTTGGCCATAATGACCATCGTTGTGTTTGGAGGAAAAAGTGGGAGGCTTGCAAGCCGAAGAGCACCATCCCAACGGTGAAGCACGGGGATGGCAGCATCATATTGTGGGGGTACATTGCAAATGGATCTTCCAAATGGACACTGACCCCAAGCATACTTCCAAAGTTGTGGCAAAATGTCTTAAGGACAACAAAGTTAAGGTATTTGAGTGGCCATCACAAAGCCCTGACCTCAATCCTATAGAAAATTTGTGGGCAGAACTGAAAAAGCGTGTGCGAGCAAGGAGGCCTACAAATCTGACTCAGTTACACCTGCTCTGTCAGGAGGAATGGGCCAAAATTCACCCAACTTATTGTGGGAAGCTTGTGGAAGGCTACCCAAAACATTTGACCCAAATTAAAACAATTTAAAGACAATGCTGCCAAATACTAATTGAGTGTATGTAAACGTCTGACACACTGGGAATGTGATGAAATGAATAAAAGCTGAAATAAATCACACTCTCTACTATTATTCTGACATTTCACATTCTTAAAATAAATTAGTTATCCTAACTGACCTAAGACAGGCATTTTTTACTAGGATTAAATGTCAGGAATTGTGAATAACTGAGTTTAAATGTATTTGGCTTTGGTGTATGTAAACTTCCGACTTCAACTGACTGTACAAAACATTTTACGAACACCCGCTCTTTCCATGACAGACTGACCCGGTGAATCCAGGTGAAAACTATAATCCTTTGTTGATGTCACTTGTTAAATCCACTTCAATCAGTGTAGATGAAGGGGGGCAGACAGGTTGAAGAAGGATTTTTAAGCCTTGAGACAATTGAGACATGGATTATGTATGCGTGCCATTCAGAGGGTAAATAGGCAAGACAAAATATTTAAGTGTCTTTGAACAGGGCATGGTAGTAGGTGCCAGGCGCACCGGTTTGTATCAAGAACTCCAACGCCGCTGAGTTTTTCATGCTCAACAGTTTCCTGTGTGTATCAAGAATGGTCCACCACCCAAAGGACATCCAGCCAACTTGACACAACTGTGGGAAGCATTGGAGTCAACATGGACCAGCATCCCTGTGGAATGCTTTTGACACCTTGTAGAGTCAATGCCCCGACAAATTGAGGCTGTTCATGGGGAAAAAGGGGAGAGGGGTTTAGCTCAATATTAGAAAAGTGTTCCTAATGTTTGGTATACTCAGTGTATGTCAATGTTTGTAGTAATTGCTGTCCTGTCAGTCAAACACGTCTTATAAGTCTTAAAAGTGGTAAGGGTGCAGTCCAGCCAAGCGAAGCTAGCCATCCAGATGTGTGGCCATGCATGTAGTTGGACTGGCTTGCTGCCTAACTGGGCTTGGAAACCAGACTGGCTGCTTCTCTGCTGCTACTGTGAATTCATTTATCTCACGCTCCTGGGAGAAGGATAAAAAATAAAACATATATAAAATAAATATGTTGTTTTTTTTGAGGCGCCGACTCGGTTGAACAGGAAAGCCGGCTTGGTCGGTTCGGTCGGTGCTTTTCTCCCAGGTGAGAGCTGAAGCAGAGAGCAGAGTGATGGCTTCTGGGTAATTGAGGTGGTCTCCTGGACAGATGGGGAGGATTATATCTTCAAGCCGAGCAACTAGGATGTAACTGTAACTTTGTAGGAGAGAGAGAGAGACCAATAATTCACAAAATGGGACAAACACCAAAATGAGACTGCATGTAGAATTCTGCAAAAAATATCCTCTGTGTACAATGTAAAACACCACTGGGGCTCTGTTCACAATCACCAACAGACCCAACAGAGGCCCAGGACAGCAACACATTTAGACCCAACCAAATCATGAGTATAAAATTACTTGATACATTGGAAAGAATTAACCAAAAAACAGAGCAACCTAGAATACTAGTTGGCCCTAAACAGAGAGTACACAGTGACAGAATACCTGACCACTGTGACTGGCCCAAAAGGAAGGAATGCTTTGACTATGTACAGACTCAGTGAGCATATCCTTGCTATTGAGAAAGGTATATCCTTGCTATTGAGAAAGGTTGCCATAGGCAGACCTGGCTCACAAGAGAAGACAGGCTATGTGCAAACTGCCCATAAAATGAGGTGGAAACTGAGCTGCACTTCCTAACCTCCTTCCCAATGTATGATCAATATTAGAGACGCATATTTCCCTCATATTACACAGACCCACAAAGAGTTTGAAAACAAATCCAATTTTGATATTTCCCCTTTTGTACCTTAACCATTTTCACATCGTTACAACACTGTATACATAATATGACATTTGAAATGTCTTTATTCTTTTGTGAGTGTAATGTTTACTGTTCATTTTTTGTTTATTTCACTTTTGTTTATTATCTATTTCACTTGCTTTGGAAAGAGAGGAGAGAGAGAGAGAGAGAGAGAGAGAGAGAGAGACTCAACCCAACTCTAAATTAAACACCAGGAGTTCTCTGTTACAATATCTAAAATCAATATTTTTCTCTGTTCTTCTCTTCCAGAACTCAGATTCACTTCACGGTGGCCATTGATTTCACAGCATCCAATGGTGAGGGCTGGTACTATTTTGATACATTATTTGTATTGTATTCTACAGCTCTATAAGCTGACTATCTCTTACTGTGAGGCTCTCAAGTCCAGCAGGCTGCTGTCTCTACTCAAGCTCTGAACTCTGAACCCTGCATTCTAACCCACCTGGGTTGCTCTCCAGGTAACCCGTCCCAGTCCACCTCCCTCCACTACATGAACCCGTACCAGATGAATGCATACGCCATGGCCCTGAAGGCTGTAGGAGAGATCATTCAGGACTATGACAGTGACAAGATGTTCCCTGCTCTGGGCTTCGGAGCCAAGCTGCCCCCCGATGGACATGTATCCCACGAGTTCCCCTTGGTAACTATCTATCATCGTCCTATGACTGCAGACGCGCACACACACGCACACTACAGATTCTCACTGGGGCTGGTAGAGCTTGCAGAGTTTGGTGCAAAACTAGGTATTATCTGATGTCCAATGAGTTCCCCTGGTAACTATACTGTACAACCTCTGCCTGAAGGATGGATGGATCCTCACTGGTAACTATACTGTACAGCTCCTGCCTGCAGATGTAGCTATAGCTAGTTACTGTACAGCCCCTGCCTGCAGATGTAGCTATAGCTAGCTACTGTACAACCACTGCCTACAGATGTAGCTATAGCTAGCTACTGTACAACCACTGCCTACAGATGTAGCTATAGCTAGCTACTGTACAACCACTGCCTACAGATGTAGCTATAGCTAGCTACTGTACAACCACTGCCTACAGATGTAGCTATAGCTAGCTACTGTACAACCCCTGCCCGCAGATGTAGCTATAGCTAGCTACTGTACAACCACTGCCTACAGATGTAGCTATAGCTAGCTACTGTACAACCCCTGCCCGCAGATGTAGATATAGCTAGTTACTGTACAGCCCCTTCCTGCAGATGTAGCTATAGCTATCTACTGTACAACACCTGCCCGCAGATGTAGCTATAGCTATCTACTGTACAGTACATCACTGAGGGTGTTAATAATGCTGTTAGTAATGACTCAAAGAAGCACACTTCAAAGATTCAGCAGGTTTATTAATGTGGCTGGTTCTGACTGACTTCTTCTGGTATTTATTAATGTGGCTGGTTCTGACTGACTTCTTCTGGTGTTTATTAATGTGGCTGGTTCTGACTGACTTCTTCTGGTGTTTATTAATGTGGCTGGCTCTGACTGATTTCTTCTGGTGTTTATTAATGTGGCTGGCTCTGACTGACTTCTTCTGGTGTTTATTAATGTGGCTGGCTCTGACTGACTTCTTCTGGTGTTTATTAATGTGGCTGGCTCTGACTGATTTCTTCTGGTGTTTATTAATGTGGCTGGTTCTGACTGACTTCTTCTGGTGTTTATTAATGTGGCTGGCTCTGACTGACTTCTTCTGGTGTTTATTAATGTGGCTGGCTCTGACTGACTTATTCTGGTGTTTATTAATGTGGCTGGCTCTGACTGACTTCTTCTGGTGTTTATTAATGTGGCTGGCTCTGACTGACTTCTTCTGGTGTTTATTAATGTGGCTGGTTCTGACTGACTTCTCCTGGTGTTTATTAATGTGGCTGGCTCTGACTGACTTCTTCTGGTGTTTATTAATGTGGCTGGCTCTGACTGACTTCTTCTGGTGTTTATTAATGTGGCTGGCTCTGACTGACTTCTTCTGGTGTTTATTAATGTGGCTGGTTCTGACTGACTTCTTCTGGTGTTTATTAATGTGGCTGGCTCTGACTGACTTCTTCTGGTGTTTATTAATGTGGCTGGCTCTGACTGACTTCTTCTGGTGTTTATTAATGTGGCTGGTTCTGACTGACTTCTTCTGGTGTTTATTAATGTGGCTGGCTCTGACTGACTTCTTCTGGTGTTTATTAATGTGTCTGGCTCTGACTGACTTCTTGCACAGCATTTACATACATATTATATACCTTTCCCAGTAGAGTTTCTATATATATATGTGTGTGTGTGCGTGCGTGAGGGATTGAACATGTGTGTTCCTTTGACAGATATGAGCATGCATAAATTAAACACGGGATTCATTTAAAACCTTTTATTGTGCAATTTGGCTTCTATAAGCCTGACGGATTCTTCAATCAATTTTTTTTTTTTTTTTTTTTTTTTTTTTTTTTTTTTTTTTTTTTTTTTACCTTTATTTAACCAGGCAAGTCAGTTAAGAACAAATTCTTATTTTCAATGACGGCCTGGGAACAGTGGGTTAACTGCCTGTTCAGGGGCAGAACGACAGATTTGTACCTTGTCAGCTCGGGGGTTTGAACTCGCAACCTTCCGGTTACTAGTCCAACGCTCTAACCACTAGGCTACCCTGCCCAGTTAATGTGGATGGAAATGGGATACCTAGTCAGTTGCACAACTGAATCTATTCAAACCGAAACGTGTCATCGGCGTCTGGGGAGCAGTTGTTGTTGGGGGTTAACTGCCAGAGCAACAGATTTGTACCTTGTCGGCTAGGGTGTTAGATCCAGCAACCTTCCGGTTACTGGTCCTACTCTCCTACCCGCAAAGCTGGTTGGGGATGGTGTTGTACAATAAAACTAATGAGCAGGTCATCAACAGGGTCTCCACCGCCATAGCCCCGCAAAGTAAGGATACATTTTATTTTTAATTTTTTTTTAAACCAAATATTTTGTGTAGACCTTACAGTGAAATGCTGAATACAACAGGTGTAGTAGACCTTACAGTGAAATGCTGAATACAACAGGTGTGTAGACCTTACAGTGAAATGCTGAATACAACAGGTGTAGTAGACCTTACAGTGAAATGCTGAATACAACAGGTGTGTAGACCTTACAGTGAAATGCTGAATACAACAGGTGTGTAGATCTTACAGTGAAATGCTGAATACAACAGGTGTGTAGACCTTACAGTGAAATGCTGAATACAACAGGTGTGTAGACCTTACAGTGAAATGCTGAATACAACAGGTGTAGTAGACCTTACAGTGAAATGCTGAATACAACAGGTGTGTAGACCTTACAGTGAAATGCTGAATACAACAGGTGTAGTAGACCTTACAGTAAAATGCTGAATACAACAGGTGTGTAGACCTTACAGTGAAATGCTGAATACAACAGGTGTAGTAGACCTTACAGTGAAATGCTGAATACAACAGGTGTAGTAGACCTTACAGTGAAATGCTGAATACAACAGGTGTAGTAGACCTTACAGTGAAATGCTGAATACAACAGGTGTGTAGACCTTACAGTGAAATGCTGAATACAACAGGTGTAGTAGACCTTACAGTGAAATGCTGAATACAACAGGTGTAGTAGACCTTACAGTGAAATGCTGAATACAACAGGTGTAGTAGACCTTACAGTGAAATGCTGAATACAACAGGTGTGTAGACCTTACAGTGAAATGCGGAATACAACAGGTGTAGTAGACCTTACAGTGAAATGCTGAATACAACAGGTGTAGTAGACCTTACAGTGAAATGCTGAATACAACAGGTGTAGTAGACCTTACAGTGAAATGCTGAATACAACAGGTGTGTAGACCTTACAGTGAAATGCTGAATACAACAGGTGTAGTAGACCTTACAGTGAAATGCTGAATACAACAGGTGTGTAGACCTTACAGTGAAATGCTGAATACAACAGGTGTGTAGACCTTACAGTGAAATGCTGAATACAACAGGTGTGTAGACCTTACAGTGAAATGCTGAATACAACAGGTGTAGTAGACCTTACAGTGAAATGCTGAATACAACAGGTGTGTAGACCTTACAGTGAAATGCTGAATACAACAGGTGTAGTAGACTTTACAGTGAAATGCTGAATACAACAGGTGTGTAGACCTTAGAGTGAAAAGCTGAATACAACAGGTGTGTAGACCTTACAGTGAAATGCTGAATACAACAGGTGTAGTAGAGCTTACAGTGAAATGCTGAATACAACAGGTGTAGTAGACCTTACAGTGAAATGCTGAATACAACAGGTGTGTAGACCTTACAGTGAAATGCTGAATACAACAGGTGTGTAGACCTTACAGTGAAATGCTGAATACAACAGGTGTGTAGACCTTACAGTGAAATGCTGAATACAACAGGTGTAGATAGACCTTACAGTGAAATGCTGAATACAACAGGTGTAGTAGACTTTACAGTGAAATGCTGAATACAACAGGTGTGTAGACCTTAGAGTGAAATGCTGAATACAACAGGTGTGTAGACCTTACAGTGAAATGCTGAATACAACAGGTGTGTAGACCTTACAGTGAAATGCTGAATACAACAGGTGTGCAGACCTTACAGTGAAATGCTGAATACAAGCCCTTAACCAACAATGCAGTTTAAAAAATTTACAAATATACAAATAAGATGTTCAGTAGTCTTATGGCTTGGGGGTAGAAGCTGTTTAGAAGCCAATTGGACCTAAACTTGGTGCTCCGGTTCCACTTACCTTGCGGTAGCAGAGAGAACAGGATATGACTAGGGTGGCTGGAGTCTTTGACAATTTTTAGGGTCTTCCTCTGACACCGCTGTTGTACTGGGCCGTACGCACTACCCTCTGTAGTGCCTGCGGTCGGAGGCCAAGCAGTTGCCATACCAGGCGGTGATGCAACCAGTCAGGATGCTCTCAATGGTGCAGCTGTAGAACCTGGTGAGGACCTGAGGACCCATGCCAAATCTTTTCAGTCTCCTGAGGGGGAATAGTTTTTGTTGTGCCCTCTTCACAGCTGTCTTGGTGTGCTTGGACCATGTTAGTTTGTTGGTGATGTGGACACCAAGGAACTTGAAGCTCTCAACCTGCTCCACTACAGACCCGTTGATGAGAGTGGGGGCCTGTTCGGTCCTCCTTTTCCTGTAGTCCACAATCATCTCCTTGGTCTTGATCATGTTGAGGGAGAGGTTGTTGTCCTGGCACCACACGGCCAGGTCTCTGACCTCCACCCTATAGGCTGTCTCGTCGTTGTCGGTGATCAGGCCTACGCACTGTTGTGTCATTGGCAAACTTAATGATTGTGTTGGAGTCGTACATGGTCGTGCAGTCACGAGTGAACAGGGAGTACAGGATGGCAGCACGCACCCCTGGGGAGCTCCAGTGTTGAGGATCAGCGTTAAAGATGTGTTGTTACCTACCCTCACCACCTGGGGGCAGCCCGTCAGGAAGTCCAGGATCCAGTTACAGAGGGAGGTGTTTAGTCCCAGGGTCCTTAACCTAGTGATGAGCTTTGAGGGCACTATGGTGTTGAATGCGGAGCTGTAGTCAATGAATAGCATTCTCACATAGGCGTTCCTTTTGTCCAGGTGGGAAAGGGCAGTGTGGATCTGTTAGGGCGGTATGCAAATTGCAGTGACTCTAGGGTTTCTGGGATAATGGTGTTGATGTGAGCCATGACCAGCCTTTCAAAGCATTTCATGGCTACAGACATGAGTGCTACGTGTCGTAGTCATTTAGGCAGGTTACCTTAGTGTTCTTGGGCACAGGGACTATGGTGGTCTGCTTCAAACATGTTGGTATTACAGATTCGGACAGCGAGAGGTTGAAAATGTCAGTGAAGGCACTTGCCAGTTGGTTAGCTCATGCTCGCGGTACACATCCTGATAATCCGTCTGGCCCTGTGGCCTTGTGAATGTTGACCTGTTTAAAGGTCTTACTCACATCGGCTGCGGAGAGTGTGATCACACAGTCTTCCGGAACAGCTGGTGCCCTGGGCTGGCGTGGTTACACGTGGTCTGTGGTTGTGTGGCCAATTCTCTAAAACGATGTTGGAGGCTGCTTATTGTAGAGAAATTAACATTATATTCTCTGGCAACAGCTTTGGTGAACATTCCTGCAATCAACTTGCCAATTGCGCGCTCCTTCAAAACTTTAAACATCTGTGGGATTGTGTTGTGTGACAAAACTGCCTTTGCCCCCAACATAAGGTGCACCTGTGTATTTTTATTTGATTTATTTAACCTTTATTTAACTATTTAACTATTAACTATTTAACAAGTCAGTGTTGATCACGTAATGATGTAATAGTAATGATCATGCTGTTTAATCAGCTTCTTGATATGCCACACCGTTCAGGTGGTTGGATTATATTGGCAAATGAGAAATGCTCACTAACAGGGATGTAAATAAATGTGTGCACAAAATGTGAGAGAAATACGCTTTTTTTGTTCGTATGGAACTTTTCTGGGATCTTTTGTTTCAGTTCCCTTTACATGTTGCGTTTATAGTTTTTGTCGAGTTTAATTCAGGTTACATGTTTTGTATTTACTCCATCACAGAATGGCAACATAGAGAACCCTTACTGCAACGGAATGGAGGGGATTCTAGAAGCATACCATCAGAGTCTGAAGACTGTACAACTCTACGGACCCACCAACTTCTCTCCGGTTGTCAACCACGTGGCAAAGTGAGTGTGACCGTGAGCCCCCGAGACAGACCGTACCGACGCTCTCCTATCAACTCATATAGCCTGATCCCAGATCCGTTTGTGTTGTACAGCTATCTCCTATAGCCAAAGAAAGGAATGATAAGACAGCATAAACAGATTTGGGACCAGGCTACATTTCAACCTTGGTTAGAAAATAAGTTGAAAGACAAACCTTCAGGAAACCTTCATCTCCACCCTGATCCAGACAGACCACTAACAGACACTATCAGTTTTTTGGATGTGTGGTGATTTAATGAAAAGGGAAAAAAAAAAAAAAAAAAAAAAAAAAAAAAACAATTTTAAAAACTGTTGCCGCGGTAACAGATGTAACTTGTGGTCAAGTCCCAGAACAAATTAATAAGTGGTCACATGTTGTTTGTGTGTGTGTGTGTGTGTGTGTGTGTGTGCGTGTGTGTGTGAGTGTGTGTGTGTGTGTGTGTGTGTGTGTTTCGCTTGACGAGTAGGCTTGGTGTGCGTGTGTGTGTGTGTGCGTGCGTGCGTGCGTGCGTGTGTGTGAGTGTGTGTGTGTGTGTGTGTGTGTGTGTGTGTGTGTGTGTGTGTGCGTGCGTGCGTGCGTGTGTGTGAGTGTGCGTGTTTCGCTTGATGTCCATTTAACTTCCCAAACAGCAGTAATCTCTCATGTCTCTGTCTTATGATGACACACACACACAAATTCAAGTGTCGACTCCAGACTCCAGAGAGCCAATCGTTTGACAGGCAAAATTAGAAAGCAGGAGAAAGGACTCAACAAACCCCAGAGGTCTGGCTGAAATGTCAATAACGTCCTTCGTTTTGGCATAATGAGCACTTGGATGTTGTCACTGTTGTCTTCTCTAGTTACAGTAATAAGATCAGGGTCCGTATGAAACGTCTCAGAGGAGCAGATCATAATGAATAAGATTACATGGACGGGCGGGATGAGGGCTGATCCTAGATCAGTCATTCTATTCTGAGAGGCTTAATGCATACAGCCCCTGGTCAGAGCCTACCTGGCAATCCATCAATAACAACAACAAACAAAACATATATATATAACAGAGACAATACAGCAACTTGCATTGCTAAACACATCAGTCAATTATTCATGTTATGGACAGCTAGGGATGGGTGGTGAAAACTAGGCCACGTACATACAGAATACTGCTGAGACTTTGGCTCATCACAGACAGGAGAGTTACAGTACACAGCAGGCTGTACTTAACATGTCTATATTGAGGCTCTGGGACTCTGGCTCTCTGGTGACAGGAAGTTAGTATCTGAAAAGAGATTGCCTTTTAATGTGTTGTTGTTTTTTCCCCCCCAGTCAAACAGCGCAGGGCAGGTAAAACTATACACAGTTCAGAGGCACACTATGGTGGATTCCCAGAATATGTTGATACATTCTGAGCGTCTATGTCATAGACAGAGGATACACTAAAAACACAGGCAAATCTGCTCCCAAGTATTTCCACGAACAATAAAAAGACTTGATCGTAAACAAATGTAAGCAAGGTTTGAAATGATTACGTTTTATTCCAATATGAAATGTATTTGGGCTTCTTGCAGTTAATTTACAGTCTACAAATGCAGTCTCTGTTCTCTCTCTGTCAGATACGCAGCGGCCGTACAGGACGGCTCTCAGTACTTTGTCCTGCTCATCATCACAGACGGAGTCATATCAGACATGGCCCAGACCAAGGAGGCCATCGTCAATGTGAGTAGGCTGCTTGGATGTTCCCGCTACCCACAATCCTCCTCTGCCCTCTGTCTCCCTGTGTCTCTTTCTCTGTGTCTGTCTCTGTCTTTCTCTCCTTCTCCGCAGGGCTTTACGGCTGCTTTTAACTTCTCTGCTTTCAACGAGCCTTTTTTTTTTTTACCTCAGCTAGCTCCAGGCCAAAATCAATGTCTGTTTTTCTGCTGCTTTGAGCCATGCTCGTCAGAGCCACTATATTTCAGGATGTGGGCCTATGTTTAGTTCTGTTGTTCACTCTAGTTGTTTTACTGTTGTTCGGATCTTCTTCTATTTTTCTTTGACCAAATGTAGGTTTCGTAAATATGAACATCACAGCCCTGTTACTTTACATTAACTTCTGCTTGTGCCTTTCTGAAACGTCTGTTTGAAAAATCCACTTTGTGTCTCTCTGGCCGTGAGAAAACACTGAGAGGGTGTTTACTGGCCGGCTGTCCAATGGGCGAGCGGCGCGGCATTCTGACCTCTGATGACCTCTAACCTCTGACCTCACAGCAGACTGGGTTTAAAGGGAATTTGCGACTGTTAGTAAAACCATTAGAACAGCCACACCTTCCTTTTAAGATCTTGTCTGCTGCTCTATCTTACCTCGGCCTTCTGACCTGCCTCAGACATCTACCTCTAACCTGCCTCAGCCAAGACATCTACCTCTGACCTGCCTCAGCCATCTACCTCTAACCTGCCTCAGCCATCTACCTCTAACCTGCCTCAGCCATCTGCCTCTGGCCTGCCTCAGCCATCTACCTCTAACCTGCCTCAGCCAAGACATCTACCTCTGACCTGCCTCAGCCATCTACCTCTAACCTGCCTCAGCCAAGACATCTACCTCTGACCTGCCTCAGCCATCTACCTCTAACCTGCCTCAGCCATCTACCTCTAACCTGCCTCAGCCAAGACATCTACCTCTGACCTGCCTCAGCCATCTATCTCTAACCTGTCTCAGCCAAGACATCTACCTCTGACCTGCCTCAGCCATCTATATCTAACCTGCCTCAGCCAAGACATCTACCTCAGACCTGCCTCAGCCAAGACATCTAACCTGTCTCAGCCAAGACATCTACCTCTGACCTGCCTCAGCCATCTATCTCTAACCTGTCTCAGCCAAGACATCTACCTCTAACCTGCCTCAGCCATCTACCTCTGACCTGCCTCAGCCATCTACCTCTAGCATCTAGCCTGTCTCAGCCAATACATCTACCTCTGACCTGCCTCAGCCATCTACATCTAACCTGTCTCAGCCATCTACATCTAACCTGTCTCAGCCAAGCCATCTACCTCTACCCAACCTCAGCTTCCTCAACCAAGCCTTCCAACCTGCTTCCTCTGTCCTGCTTTCTGTGCCCTGCCAGCTGCCGCCACATTTGCAGTACTGTCTGCCCTTTTACGTGGCTCTGGATAAAAGCTAAATGATTCCAATATAAATGTACCAGGCCAGCCTTTTGGCTAAATATTAGTTCCAACCCCTCTCTCTGATGTTCCATGGTTCTCTCCTTAACTCTCCTCGCAGGGCAGTGAATCATAAAGGAGGGGGCCTCCTGTTTTCCTCACATGTTAGAACAGAACAGTAGAATCACCTTTCTGCCAATCATTCCTTTTGGCCCACTCTATTACAGCACTCCATGGCTCTGTCCCAAATGGCACCATATGGGTCCTGATCAAAAGTTGTGGACTACACACTACACCCTGGTCCAAAGTAGTGCACTACATCCCATAGGGTCCTGGTCCAAAATAATGCACCAACCCCTATAGGGCCCTGGTCCAAAGTAGTGCACTACATAGGAAATAGGGTGTCATTTGGAATGTTGGCAGTTCGTACCCATGTCACGGGGGAGGTGGGAGGGAAACGGACTCACTGACTGATTTGTCATGCAGAGGACGGTTGAAATAAAACTTGACAATATTAGAAGGTTTTTTTTTAAAGTCTGCAGACTAGAAAGTACTATTACAGCCGGGGACAGCTAGAGATCGACAGATTCCAAATTGCTGGGTTTGCAAGTATTTTTGCAGTCCAAAGATAGATAGTATTTAAACAGCTTGCAGAAGCAGGATCCCCTGGGTTAGAAGTAAAGTTACTAACAGTGTCGACTAAATAATGTACTTTTGGTGGTGATTGCAGTGGGGGCGCCGGGGGTGGTGGGGGTGGGGGAAAGGGGGTGGTGGTGCTGGTGGTGCTGGTAGTGATGGTGGGGGTGGGTGGGGTTGGTGGGGGTGGGGGGGGGGTTGGTAATGATGGTGGGGGTGGTGGGGGTGGTGGTGCTGGTAGTGGTGGTGGTGGTGCTGGTAGTGATGGTGGGGGTGGTGGGGGTGATGGTGCTGGTAGTGATGGTGGGGGTGCTGGTGCTGGTAGTGATGGTGGGGGTGGTGGTGCTGGTAGTGATGGTGGTGGTGGGGGTGGTGGGGGTGGGATGGCAGTGGGGGCGCCGGTGGTGGTGGGGGTGGTGGTAGGGGTGGGAGGGGTGGTGGTGCTGGTAGTGATGGTGGGGGTGGTGGTGCTGGTAGTGATGGTGGGGGTGGTGGGGGTGGTGGTGCTGGTAGTGATGGTGGGGTGGTGGTGCTGGTAGTGATGGTGGTGGTGGGGGTGGTGGTGCTGGTAGTGATGGTGGGGGTGGTGGTGCTGGTAGTGATGGTGGGGGTGGTGGGGGTGATGGTGCTGGTAGTGATGGTGGGGGTGGTGGTGCTGGTAGTGATGGTAGGGGTGGTGGTGCTGGTAGTGATGGTGGGGGTGGTGGTGCTGGTAGTGATGGTGGGGGTGGTGAGGGTGGTGGGGGTGGGGGGAGGGTTGGTGGTGCTGGTAGTGATGGTGGGGGTGGTGGGGGTGGTGGTGCTGGTAGTGATGGTGGGGGTGGTGGGGTTGGTGGGGGTGGGGGTGATGGTGGGGGTGGAATGGTGTTTTGGAGGATAAAACAGATTTATCCGTTATGTTGACATAGTGGGATGGAGACAGTTCAGATAAGCAGAGAGGAGTAAGAGGTGTTACTATAATAGATGTACAGTGTACAGTACAGGGCATGTTAGATACAGTAATTGCTAAGAGTTAATGCACATCAGGTTTTGCTTCGAAAGCCCTAGTTCATTATTAGCTGGTTTCAAGCACCTGCTGTTAGATCACCAACATATCTCATATAGGCCACTGTTCCAGCAATCATGAATAAGATTGAATGGAAATGTCTATGAAGGTGGCAGAGATAAAAGTGTTTCTACTAATTAATGTTTTGACCTACAGCACCAGTCAAACGTTTGGACACACCTACTCATTCAAGGGTTTTTCTTTATTTTTACAACTATGAAATAACACATATGGAATCAAATTGTAACCAAAAAAAGTGTTCAACAAAGTAGCCACCCTTTGCCTTAACCATGCTGGTGTCGTGTCTTTGGCATCATTAAACTGAAGATTAATCTTTATCAAATGACTCTCTGTAATTATTATTATGCGATTAAACTGATTAATCATGTAACTGTAATCAACTAGGAAGTCGGGGCACCAAGGAAAATATTCAAATTACAAAGTTATAATTTTCCTAATATAACTTTTCAGATATTTTCATGTCTGATCAATAGTCTTCTGATGAATGAATTCTTCTTTACCTCACGTTAGTCACATTCCAAACGTCGTAAATTGTTGCTTATCTGCAGGAACCCAGTCTTCACTATGAGTCATCCATACATCAATTGTCTAAAATAATGTATTTATTAACTAACTAAACAATCACAGAAGTGCACACACAAACAATTACAACATTTGAAATGACAAACGGTGCCCACAAACTGTACACCTGGCTATCAGCAGAGCCTTGTCTGGCAGCGAAACAGTTCATTCAGCCTCATTTACTGCCTTTTGAAAAGACATGGCTGACTTGCTTAAACAAATGTGATTTCTACTGACAATTTAGAATTCAGAACATGGGCCGTTCTTACAGTGTTCTCCCTGTATACCAAGTCAGAACCATAGGACAAATAAAGGGGGAACATAAGCAGACATTGAACTCTCTTACAATATTCAATGATTACATTTCTCTTAAACAGGTTATAGGCTACATGTGCACCAGCAAGTCAGAACAGTAGGTGAAATTATGAGGGAAAAATAGACCAAATTATCAGGGTGAGGCATATGGCCTACTAACAGCTAACTACACAACATACACTTAGTAATACTTTCTTAGCTACAGTATACATATCTTCCTGGCATATTGCATCATTTATGCAGCAGCAAGCAATTTTTGGACTCACCCTGTCATGCTTTGCTCACTTGAACAGGAAGGTGGCATGGCAGTCCTTCGTGGGCAAATTTTGTCGTCAAAGTCTGGCTTTCTCTGGATTTATGGTGCTTTCAAGACAACTGAAAACGTAGAAAAAAAACAAGGTCGATCTAGAAAGAAGCCTGAGTTCCCGATTAACAATTCGGAGTTGGATGACCGTTGAAAATGTATATTTTCCCAGTCGGAGCTTGTTTTTTCCCGGTTCCCAGTTGTCTAGAATTCACTGTAGTCAGATTTAGCAGTTCCGAGTTAAGTTGTTTTGAGCGCGGCACAAATCATGCTTCATTGACAGCATGGCCAAATGTTGAATTTTATAATTTTAAGAGACCCTTAAACCCAGACTAGGGTTTAAGACCCCATAGCCACTCCACTGAATAGCAGGCTAGTGACTGCTTTCCAATGCTTGCAGTTAGCCACTGATTCCTTCCAAACCACTCATTGTTGAATTTACGATTTCCAACTTGTTGTGTAATGTTTATGTCCAATGGCCGATGAGCACCGATGCATTTGATCTATAATTTGTCTTCATTATTTATCTTCATATGACAAGCATTAAAAAGGATTTGCCAGTAGATTGTCAACTTGATTCATGATGATGACTGCTAGCTAAGATTGTGAAAGTATGATGTTGACATGATCCGTCCAATCAAAGCTACTGTACATATAACGTGATTTGACGTAATTTTATCTGTGACCAACGGCCTTGAGCCTTCTTGGATGGGCACGTCTAATGTAACTCTGGAACACCTGCATTTCGGAGCTGCCTTACTCAAGAAAGCAAAAAAGAGACCATGTTTGTATGTGGCTTTATTAACTCAAATATTTAAAATGTTTTACATTGGTTGCAAACTGATATGTGACACGTATTAATGCCAAAATAACATGCAAACAGGCAAACCTGCCCCACGTGCCCTGAATGACAGGTCGCCACTGATTCCAGGTGACTTCCTCATGAAGCTGGTTGAGAGAATGCCAAGAGTGTGCAAAGCTGTCATCAAGGCAAAGGGTGGCTACTTTGAAGAATCTCAAATATAAAATGTATTTTGATTTGTTTAACACTTTTTTTTGGGGTTACTACATGATTCCATATGTGTCATTTCATAGTTTTGATGTCTTCACTATTATTCTACAATGTAGAACATAGTAAAAATAAAGAAAAACCCTGGAATGAGTAGTTGTGTCCAAACTTTTGACTGGTACTGTATATGAAATGTTAAATGTTATCCTCTTCTCTCTCCTTGTTCTGTGGAGATAAACATTGCATAGTGTAGAGACGAATATAGACATTGTTTGTTGTGTAATGTGTTTATTATGTTGGCCTTATATATAACTAGCAGGGACTCAAAATTGTCACTTATGTTCAACAATATGTTCAACTCCCTTTCCTTGTAAAATACATTGAAGCTGCTATTTCCCGCGGCAATGACACATCCACAAATGTTTCAAAAAAAATATTATAATCCACATTGGTTTCAGAGACGCCTGCTGAATAATATAGACGAATCGTTCTGTTTTTGCAATCCTGATGTAATAGTGTATTTCCCTTGACTGTCCGACTGGAGCTGGGCTGTGTTCCATTGCGGCACAGGGTGACTACACAATGTCATGTGCTTGGGAAGAGAGACCGAGAACAGCAATCAGCAGAGAGGGAATTTGTCAGCAAATGTATTGTTTCGGTTATCTTGTCTTTTTCAATGCACTTTTATTTGTCGCTTGTCCAATGGTCTCCTTGTGTCTTGCTGCCCTTTGTGACTGGATGACCAGACTGCAGACTAGTGAATAATGAATCAGAACTGCTACCATGTCACTGAATAACCCCCAATGCATCATACACTGTTTGAGTAATGGTAAACTGCTTTGTTTAAGGACATCGGATTGGTTTGTGATGGATTTGAATAGTTCATCAGTCCTCTTCAGAATATATATATATTTTTTTGTAATCGATATTTTTTATTTTTTTGCTAAAGACATTGAACAAAGACAAACGTGTACATGTTTATGCCTAAAACTTTGTCCTCGTAAGAACTCAAAAAGCACCTTGTTGTCAGAATGTAGATAATATCGCATGGAATCTACCTGTTGTTTGTTCTCCGCAGGCTGCTAAGATTCCTATGTCTATCATCATTGTTGGAGTTGGACACGCTGAGTTCGATGGTGAGATTGACCCCCCTCATTCACACTCATTCCCACAAAATTATATTTTATAATACTTTCATGTTTTTATTGTTTTGTTTATATTAGCATATAGTTATGTTAAATGTTTTCAGAGGGGAAAATGTTTTCAAAAGATGCCTTTATAAACTGCTGGTTGGTTTGAAAATCTTATTTCACTATTGGGCTTAGATAAAGTTAAAAACATTTTCACATAATGTCTTTAACTTAATCCTTGACCCATGATAAAGAAATAAATCATCATAAATTAGCACAACTAGTCAACAAGAACACAAATAAGAAATTCCTCTGTCAAATATTCCCGTGATGTTTGACCGTTTATACGTTCCCAGTCCACAAGCATTGGGTTGAATGTACTGTAGATAACGCAATACAATGAATAAGGGCTGAGGTTATCAGGGACCGTTTCAATGTGAGGGATGTTAGCTAATTGGCAGTTTGGTGGAAGTCACTAGATAATAAGCAGGATGTCAACCTGCAGGGTTCTAAACCCAGTTCACAGCTGTTGCGTACAATTTGAATATTTGTAACACGGTCACAACTTTGATGCTCTCGAACTTGTTGTGTTGTGTGCTGTTACCGGGGCTGGCTGGTATTTCTTTCTGAATATGCTTCTTTAAAAGTATTAATTACGGTGCTGGGAATGTTCTCAATGTAAAAAGCAATTATTAGCATTTATTTGAAGTCCATAATAGCCATGATGGGTTTTTGACTCCCACAATGCAATAGCAAGTTTAAACTGGTCTTAATAACCCACCATTACTCTGTTCATATTAGGACAGCCTCCAACTCTAGCTAACCGATCGCTGCAGCTGTACATAGTCCATCTGATAAATAGCCCACCCAGTTTACCTACCTCATCCCTATACTGTTTTATTTATTTACTTTTCTGCTCTTTTGCACACCAGTATCTCTACCTGTACATGACCATCTGATCATTTATCACACCAGTATCTCTACCTGTACATGACCATCTGATCATTTATCACTCCAGTATCTCTACCTGTACATGACCATCTGATCATTTATCACACCAGTATCTCTACCTGGACATGACCATCTGATCATTTATCACACCAGTATCTCTACCTGTACATGACCATCTGATCATTTATCACACCAGTATCTCTACCTGGACATTACCATCTGATCATTTATCACACCAGTATCTCTACCTGTACATGACCATCTGATCATTTATCACTCCAGTATCTCTACCTGTACATGACCATCTGATCATTTATCACACCAGTATCTCTACCTGTACATGACCATCTGATCATTTATCACACCAGTATCTCTACCTGTACATGACCATCTGATCATTTATCACACCAGTATCTCTACCTGGACATGACCATCTGATCATTTATCACACCAGTATCTCTACCTGTACATGACCATCTGATCATTTATCACTCCAGTATCTCTACCTGTACATGACCATCTGATCATTTATCACACCAGTATCTCTACCTGGACATGACCATCTGATCATTTATCACACCAGTATCTCTACCTGTACATGACCATCTGATCATTTATCACACCAGTATCTCTACCTGGACATGACCATCTGATCATTTATCACACCAGTATCTCTACCTGCACATGACCATCTGATAATTTATCACACCAGTATCTCTACCTGTACATGACCATCTGATCATTTATCACACCAGTATCTCTACCTGCACATGACCATCTGATCATTTATCACACCAGTATCTCTACCTGCACATGACCATCTGATCATTTATCACACCAGTATCTCTACCTGCACATGACCATCTGATAATTTATCACACCAGTATCTCTACCTGCACATGACCATATGATCATTTATCACTCCAGTATCTCTACCTGTACATGACCATCTGATCATTTATCACACCAGTATCTCTACCTGTACATGACCATATGATCATTTATCACTCCAGTATCTCTACCTGCACATGACCATCTGATCATTTATCACACCAGTATCTCTACCTGTACATGACCATCTGATCATTTATCACTCCAGTATCTCTACCTGTACATGACCATCTGATCATTTATCACTCCAGTATCTCTACCTGTACATGACCATCTGATCATTTATCACTCCAGTATCTCTACCTGTACATGACCATCTGATCATTTATCACTCCAGTATCTCTACCTGTACATGACCATCTGATCATTTATCACTCCAGTGTTAATCTGCCAAATTGTAATTATTCGCCTACCTCCTCATGCCTTTTGCACACA
This sequence comes from Oncorhynchus mykiss, assembly GCF_057628025.1. Classification (NCBI taxonomy): domain Eukaryota; kingdom Metazoa; phylum Chordata; class Actinopteri; order Salmoniformes; family Salmonidae; genus Oncorhynchus; species Oncorhynchus mykiss. Next base: position 75,948,927 of record NC_143030.1, on the reverse strand, counting down.
ATGTATATAGACTCTTTTTACTTTTTTCTACTGTGTTATTGACTTGTTTATTGTTTACTCCATGTGTAACTTTGTGTTGTTGTCTGTTCACACTGCTATGCTTTATCTTGGCCAGGTCGCAGTTGTAAATGAGAACTTGTTCTCAACTGGCCTACCTGGTTAAATAAAGGTGTTCTCAACTAGCCTACCTGGTTAAATAAAGGTGTTCTCAACTAGCCTACCTGGTTAAATAAAGGTGTTCTCAACTGGCCTCCCTGGTTAAATAAAGGTGTTCTCAACTGGCCTCCCTGGTTAAATAAAGGTGTTCTCAACTGGCCTCCCTGGTTAAATAAAGGTGTTCTCAACTAGCCTACCTGGTTAAATAAAGGTGTTCTCAACTGGCCTACCTGGTTAAATAAAGGTGAAATAAAATAAAAATAAATCAGAGGGACACGGAGACCCACTCCTGAGGCTATCCTAATATGGACACCATACATTATGATGTTTAGTAACTCCTAAACACGGATTCTACAAAATATTAAGAACACCTTCCTAATATTGAGTTGCACCCCCCTTTTTGTCCTCAGAACAGCCTCACTTCGTCGAGGCATGAACTCTACAAGGTGATGAAAGCGTTCCACAGGGTTGCTGGCCCATGTTGACTCCAATGCTTCCCACAGTTGTGTCAAGTTGGCTGGATGTCCTTTGGGTGGTGGACCATTCTTGATACACACGGGAAACTGTTGAGCGTGAAAAACCCAGCAGCGTTGCAGTTCTTGACACAAACCGGTGCGCCTGGCATCTACCACCATACCCCGTTCAAAGGCACTTAAATATTTTGTCTTGCCTATTCATCCTCTGAATGGTACATATACACAATCCATGTCTCAATTGTCTCAAGGCTTAAAAATGATTATTTAAACTGTCTCCTCCCCTTAATCTACACTGATTGAAGTGGATTTAACAAGTGACATCAACAAGGGGTCATAGCTTTCACCTGGATTCTATGTCATGGAAAGAGAAGGTGTTCCTAATGTTTTGTACACTCAGTGTAGACAATGCAGAGCATGTTAAAACCGGTTCATTATAAAGCCATCATAATGGGTCAAGTTAGACAGGCAGTAGTGTTATAAGACACTATGAAGGGTAGTGACTCACCCAGACACTAGAGGTTTAAACTTGTGTTATAAGACACTATGAAGGGTGGTGACTCACCCAGACACTAGAGGTTTAAATTGGTGTTATAAGACACTATGAAGGGTAGTGACTCACCCAGACACTAGAGGTTTAAATTGGTGTTATAAGACACTATGAAGGGTAGTGACTCACCCAGACACTAGAGGTTTAAACTTGTGTTATAAGCCACTATGAAGGGTAGTGACTCACCCAGACACTAGAGTTTTAAATTGGTGTTATAAGACACTATGAAGGGTAGTGACTCACCCAGACACTAGAGGTTTAAATTGGTGTTATAAGACACTATGAAGGGTAGTGACTCACCCAGACACTAGAGGTTTAAATTGGTGTTATAAGACACTATGAAGGGTAGTGTCTCACCCAGACACTAGAGGTTTAAACTGGTGTTATAAGACACTATGAAGGGTAGTGACTTACCCAGACACTAGAGGTTTAAACTGGTGTTATAAGACACTATGAAGGGTAGTGACTCACCCAGACACTAGAGGTTTAAACTGGTCTCTTCTCTTTCCGGTAGCCATGGTGGAGTTGGACGGTGATGACATCAGAATCTCCTCGCGAGGGAAGCTAGCAGAAAGAGACATTGTACAGGTAGATTTAACTTCATATTCTAACCCTGTAGAGAGACATTGTATAGGTAATTCACTTCCTATTCTAACCCTGTCGAGAGACATTGTATAGGTAATTCACTTCCTATTCTAACCCTGACGAGAGACATTGTATAGGTAATTCACTTCATATTCTAACCCTGCCGAGAGACATTGTATAGCTAATTCACTTCCTATTCTAACCCTGTAGAGAGACATTTTCAGGTAGATTTAACTTCCTTTTCTAACCTTGTAGAGAGACATTGTACAGGTAAACAGTGTTTACTCTCTTTGCTGATTGTCAGAGGGGAAGAGCAGAGTTTCCTTTTGTGAAAGCCCCACTCCCCCAACCCAGCAATCTGATATCTTACGAGAAAATCAATCATGAGTGAAAAAAGAAACAAAAATATTGCATTTCTGAATTGAAATATCAAAAACATTCTGATGTGAAGCATTTGGTACCATTTGTGATGTTCCATTTGGAGACAGGTCCCAGCACTATAGAAAACCCTTGTGCAGGAGTTTGGACTAGTTGTATTACTGCCGACGGCAGGCCACACATACCCACTGGCAATTGGGTTACGAATCCTGCCTCGGTCCCTACTCTCTGTCTCCCTCTATATCTGTCTCTCTCTCTACCTTCTAATGACCCCTACTCTCTGTCTCCCTCTATATCTGTCTCTCTCTCGACCTTCCAACTGTCACTTCTAATGACCCCTACTCTCTCTGTATCTGTCTCTCTACCTTCTAATGACCCCTACTCTCTCTGTATCTGTCTCTCTCTCTACCTTCTAATGACCCTTACTCTCTCTGTATCTGTCTTTCTCTCTACCTTCTAATGACCCCTACTCTCTCTGTATCTGTCTCTCTATACCTTCTAATGACCCCTACTCTCTGTCTCCCTCTATATCTGTCTCTCTCTCTACCTTCCAACTGTCACTTCGAATGACCCCTACTCTCTCTGTATCTGTCTCTCTACCTTCTAATGACCCCTACTCTCTCTATATCTGTCTCTCTCTCTACCTTCTAATGACCCCTACTCTCTCTATATCTGTCTCTCTCTCTACCTTCTAATGACCCCTACTCTCTCTATATTTGTCTCTCTCTCTACCTTCTAATGACCCCTACTCTCTATATATCTGTCTCTCTCTCTCTACCTTCTAATGACCCTTACTCTATCTATATCTGTCTCTCTCTCTACCTTCTAATGACCCCTACTCTCTCTGTATCTGTCTCTCTCTACCTTCTAATGACCCCTACTCTCTCTATATCTGTCTCTCTCTCTACCTTCTAATGACCCCTACTCTCTCTATATCTGTCTCTCTCTGTATCTGTCTCTGTATCTGAACTCTCTCTATATTTGTCTCTCTCTCTACCTTCTAATGACCCCTACTCTCTATATATCTGTCTCTCTCTCTCTACCTTCTAATGACCCCTACTCTATCTATATCTGTCTCTCTCTCTACCTTCTAATGACCCCTACTCTCTCTGTATCTGTCTCTCTCTACCTTCTAATGACCCCTACTCTCTCTATATCTGTCTCTCTCTCTACCTTCTAATGACCCCTACTCTCTCTATATCTGTCTCTCTCTGTATCTGTCTCTCTCTACCTTCTAATGACCCCTACTCTCTCTATATCTGTCTCTCTCTATATTCAATTCAATTCAATTTCAATTCAAGGGCTTTATTGGCATGGGAAACATGTGTTAACATTGCCAAAGCAAGTGAGGTAGACAACATACAAAGTGAAAATATAAAGTGAAAAACAACAAAAATTAACAGTAAACATTACACATACAGAGGTTTCAAAACAGTAAAGACATTACAAATGTCATATTATATATATATATATATATATATATATACAGTGTTTTAACAATGTACAAATGGTTAAAGGACACAAGATAAAATAAATAAGCATAAATATGGGTTGTATTTACAATGGTGTGTGTTCTTCACTGGTTGCCCTTTTCTCGTGGCAACAGGTCACAAATCTTGCTGCTGTGATGGCACACTGTGGAATTTCACCCAGTAGATATGGGAGTTTTTCAAATTTGGATTTGTTTTCGAATTCTTTGTGGATCTGTGTAATCTGAGGGAAATATGTCTCTCTAATATGGTCATACATTGGGCAGGAGGTTAGGAAGTGCAGCTCAGTTTCCACCTCATTTTGTGGGCAGTGAGCACATAGCCTGTCTTCTCTTGAGAGCCATGTCTGCCTACGGCGGCCTTTCTCAATAGCAAGGCTATGCTCACTGAGTCTGTACATAGTCAAAGCTTTCCTTAATTTTGGGTCAGTCACAGTGGTCAGGTATTCTGCCGCTGTGTACTCTCTGTTTAGGGCCAAATAGCATTCTAGTTTGCTCTGTTTTTTTGTTAATTCTTTCCAATGTGTCAAGTAATTATCTTTCTGTTTTCTCATGATTTGGTTGGGTCTAATTGTGCTGTTGTCCTGGGGCTCTGTAGGGTGTGTTTGTGTTTGTGAACAGAGCCCCAGGACCAGCTTGCTTAGGGGACTCTTCTCCAGGTTTATCTCTCTGTAGGTGATGGCTTTGTTATGGAAGGTTTGTGAATCGCTTCCTTTTAGGTGGTTATAGAATTGAACGGCTCTTTTCTGGATTTTGATAATTAGTGGGTATCGTCCTAATTCTGCTCTGCATGCATTATTTGGTGTTCTACGTTGTACACGGAGGATATTTTTGCAGAATTCTGCGTGCAGAGTCTCAATTTGGTGTTTGTCCCATTTTGTGAAGTCTTGGTTGGTGAGCGGACCCCAGACCTCACAACCATAAAGGGCAATGGGCTCTATGACTGATTCAAGTATTTTTAGCCAAATCCTAATTGGTATGTTGAAATTTATGTTTCTTTTGATGGCATAGAATGCCCTTCTTGCCTTGTCTCTCAGATCGTTCACAGCTTTGTGGAAGTTACCTGTGGCGCTGATGTTTAGGCCAAGGTATGTATAGTTTTTTGTGTGCTCTAGGGCAACAGTGTCTAGATTGAATTTGTATTTGTGGTCCTGGTGACTGGACCTTTTTTGGAACACCATTATTTTGGTCTTACTGAGATTTACTGTCAGGGCCCAGGTCTGACAGAATCTGTGCATAAGATCTAGGTGCTGCTGTATCATCGGCAAACAGCAGACATTTGACTTCGGATTCTAGCAGGGGGAGGCCGGGTGCTGCAGACTTTTCTAGTGCCCGCGCCAATTCGTTGATGTATATGTTGAAGAGGGTGGGGCTTAAGCTGCATCCCTGTCTAACCCCACGACCCTGTGTGAAGAAATGTGTGTGTTTTTTGCCAATTTTAACCGCACACTTGTTGTTTGTGTACATGGATTTTATAATGTCGTATGTTTTACCCCCAACACCACTTTCCATCAGTTTGTATAGCAGACCCTCATGCCAGATTGAGTCGAAGGCTTTTTTGAAATCAACAAAGCATGAGAAGACTTTGCCTTTGTTTTGGTTTGTTTGGTTGTCAATTAGGGTGTATCTGTCTCTCTCTCTACTTTCTACCTGACCCCTACTATCTCCGTCCCCGTGCAGTTTGTCCCGTTCAGAGACTACATGGACCGGACAGGAAACCACGTGTTGAGTATGGCCCGGCTAGCCAAAGACGTCCTAGCTGAGATCCCTGAACAGCTCATCCTCTACATGAAGAATAGAGGTATCAAACCCTGTCCCCTGCCTCCACCCAATGAGGAACCAGGCCCTGAGGACCAGGACCACACCCACCCCTATCTGAGCCCCACCCCCACTCCCATCTGAGGCTCCAACCCTGGGGAAGTAGTTTCAGGGTAGGGTGGGTGGTAGCCTGGATGGTGCACCCCCTCATGGAGAAATGAAATGTGGAAATGCTTCAAGGCACATTTTTCTCCATCTTTACATATTCGTCTGGTTGTCGTGCTGAACAAATAGCACTCTATTTTCTTTGGAACGAGACTTCAGAAAGACTGCTTTGAGCAACAACAAAAAAAAAAGCTGAAGATCGGGGAGTTTTACTTTTGAGTTTCAACGCCTGATTGGGAGGGTGGAAAGGGGGATAAGGAAGAGAGGAGGAGAAGAAGAGAAGAGAAATGTAAAGGAATGTTAGGCGTTAGATGTCAAAGTGGTGACGTAATGGGTAGTATACCCTGAGGTAGAGAGGGAGGTTTTTTGAGGTCATTATTTATTAGAACGTGCCAGTCATGTTTGTCCATATGATACCTTTTAGAGTGGTTGTGTATGTGGGACTAAGAAATCATCTGTATAATGATTTATTTATTGTAAAAACTACAGTATTTATTCGTGGGGATGGGGATCCTCATATTTTCCCATACCAATTGTTGGGGTGATCAATGCTATAAATAATTGTTTATTTCTACTTCAAATAGTACTGTAATATAAAGCATGTTTATAATTAGATAATGTCCAGCTGTTTAGGAATAGTTAGGAATGATGAAGATGAGTTATTTGACACGTTTGACTGTAACAGTTATTCAGAGGACCAGCTGTTTGTGTGACAGTTTACCTTCATGCATCTTAAACAAGACTTACTTACCCTACACATATTCAATGTGTATCAATAAAATGCACTGTAACAGGCCAAATAAAAAGCACAAATATCATATACAATGCATTGATACTGAAGTATATATCAAAATTATATACAAGCTAACCAACAGCTACCACAACAAGATACAATGGAAAGGACTGTTATAATTCATTTCTTCCAGTTCTAGAATATCATTGTTGATGATAATCTATTTACTTGACATTCTACATTCTTTAATATTATAATTCACCTCGTTATGCATGAGCGTAGCCACATCTTCAAAGGCCTAGAATTTACATGGCATTTACATAGTATTTACATGGCATTTACATAGTCGTAGTGTGTGGAGGGAATGCCATGTCGTTTATAAGATCCTTCTCATTATATTTGCTGTGGTCGATGTTGTCGTTTCTGTTTTGATCGTTCTTCATCCCTTGCGCACACCGTACCATGGATATTAAGGCAGCGGGTGTATAACGGTGAGAATGTACTAAAAAGTTGGTATAATGTCAGTTTGGTTTCTTCAGTTCGATGTCAAGTCAACCGCAATCCTTTTTTTTTTGTTGGACTAGATTGTTTGTTTTTGAACCGGATGAAAACTACTTTGAGAACGGCATAATAGAACAATTGGAAGTATTGTAGTAAACTGTATATTAATTGTGTTTATAACAAGTCATTAAAAGGGAGTCAATATAAGCAACTGCACAAAGAACAGTTGAAACCATGAACAACCCTAACCCTAACCCTTAACCCTAACCCTAACCCTAACCCCTAACCCTAACCCTAACCCTAACCCTAACCCCTAACCCTAACCCCTAACCCTAACCCCTAACCCTAACCCTAACCCCTAACCCTAACCCTAACCCCTAACCCTAACCCTAACCCCTAACCCTAACCCTAACCCCTAACCCTAACCCCTAACCCTAACCCTAACCCCTAACCCTAACCCTAACCCCTAACCCTAACCCCTAACCCTAACCCCTAACCCTAACCCTAACCCCTAACCCTAACCCTAACCCTAACCCTAACCCTAACCCTAAACCATGAACAATCTGTTTTCCTCACTTCAACTGGAATACTGAGAGATTTACAACTCGCTGCCAGGGATGTATTGACGTCTTTAATTGAAGTTATTGGTGTATAATGTGACCGACTGGGGTTCGAACCCGGGTTTCCTAAGAACCGCAAGACTGTATTAGCCCGCTAAGCTAAACCCTAGCCATTAGCTGAAGGGGCCAACACAAGTCTTCTCGTTTCGGACAAGGGACACTGTATGTATCAAGACAAATTTCAATTGTTGGTATAATGCCATCTACGACTTGCTGTTATATTGCCAAATTGAAGTTGTTGACATATTAAAGTAGTAGTTTCCTGAGCGAACAGCGGAGCAGCATAACCACACAGCAGAACACTATCACCACACAGCAGAACAACAGAACCACACAGCAGAGCAGCAGAACCACACAGCAGAGTACTATCACCACACAGCAGAGCAGCAGAACCACACAGCAGAGCACTATTACCACACAGCAGAGCAGCGTAACCACACAGCAGAACACTATCACCACACAGCAGAACAACAGAACCACACAGCAGAGCAGCAGAACCACACAGCAGAGTACTATCACCACACAGCAGAACAGCAGAACCACACAGCAGAACACTATCACCACACAGCAGAACACTATCACCACACAGCAGAACACTATCACCACACAGCAGAACAGCAGAACCACACAGCAGAACACTATCACCACACAGCAGAGCAGCGTAACCACACAGCAGAGTACTATCACCACACAGCAGAGCAGCGTAACCACACAGCAGAGTACTATCACCACACAGCAGAACAGCGTAACCACACAGCAGAGTACTATCACCACACAGCAGAACAGCGTAACTACACAGCAGAGCAGCATTACCACACAGCAGAGCAGCGTAGCCACACAGCAGAGTACTATCACCACACAGCAGAGCAGCGTAACCACACAGCAGAGTACTATCACCACACAGCAGAACAGCGTAACTACACAGCAGAGCAGCATTACCACACAGCAGAGCAGCGTAGCCACACAGCAGAGCAGCATAACCACACAGCAGAGCAGCGTAACCACACAGAGGAACACTATCACCACACAGCAGAGCAGCATAACCACACAGCAGAGCACTATTACCACACAGCAGAGCAGCATAACCACACAGCAGAGCAGCGTAACCACACAGAGGAACACTATCACCACACAGCAGAGCAGCATAACCACACAGCAGAGCACTATTACCACACAGCAGAGCAGCGTAACCACACAGCAGAGCACTATCACCACACAGCAGAGCAGCATAACCACACTGCAGAGCAGCGTAACCACACAGCAGAGCAGCATAACCACACAACAGAGCAGCGTAACCACACAGCAGAGCAGTGTAACCACACAACAGAGCAGCGTAACCACACAGCAGAGTAGCGTAACCACACAGCAGAGCAGCATAACCACACAACAGAGCAGCATAACCACACAGCAGAGCAGCGTAACCACACAGCAGAGCAGCATAACCACACAGCAGAGCAGCATAACCACACAGCAGAGCAGCGTAACCACACAGCAGAGCAGGATAGCCACACAGCAGAGCACTATCACCACACAGCAGAGCACTATCACCACACAGCAGAGCAGCATAACCACACAGCAGAGCAGCATAACCACACAGCAGAGCAGCGTAACCACACAGCAGAGCAGCGTAACCACACAGCATAGCGTCATTGGCTCTGTCTCTTCAGTCCGACCGGGTTAACCTCCCGTAGAGGGGACACAGCAGATGGATAGCGTCTGTCTGCACTATTGATTGCCAAGTCTTTTTCTACAGTGGAAGGAAGTGTGCATAATGATGTCTTCTTCTCTCTGTTTAAAACACATGAAATTGCCTTCATGCCAATGCAATGCCAATACGATATAGACTACAGTCACAAAACCAAATATTTTCTCACAGATAGGTCACAACAATGCAACATCTCAAAACAAATGTGTCTACCTACAGTATTGAAACGGCCTTTTGCATATCCAGATTCGATTCTCCTTTTTAACATTTTTGTTAGCAACAGTTCCCTTCCTATATTATATTATTGAACATATGATTCCTAATGTCTAGAATGGTAACCATTTCATATGTACAGTAAAGCCAACCGAACAAAAAATATATACTATTATTTACTATTATTATTATTGCATCTTAAACAACAGATATGCTGTATGTTCCTACATGAGTGCTATTATGCTTTTGTATTAAATGAGAACGACGCCACGGATCTATTGGAGTGATGCTGTGGCAGTATAATGTTCTTATGACAGGGTTTTGCTATACATTTTCAAAGTTAGCATTTGTTTACAATTTAGATAGACTGACTGAAGCTATATTTACATTGCCTCAAGGCTATGAGCAAATATTTATGAAAAAGTGTTTGTTGATCGTTCTCTATTTCGTGTACTGGGCGATAATGGACGCGGTTTGGTTTGAGCGTAGAGCAAATGATTCTAAAGAGATGGGTAATTGTAGTTAAATATTTTTATTATTGTTATTTTGTCAAGTTCTGTTAAGATATTTTGTGTTGAGTTATAACAAAGCAATCGTGTAAGAGTATGCTGTTCAAAACCACTTTGAATCCTAACTGTGTACACAAACCCCGTAAAACGACTGGACTTGATATCCAAAAAGATTTAAAAAGATGTTCTGTTGAAATTAGCCTCTTTTAAGGAAATGGTGCATGTTTGTGATCCCTCCTCGTTCCTCTCACCTTACCGATGGCCTGTGATAGACAGGCACTTCCTGAGTGAGCCATTTGTATCGTAAGATGATGATGATGATGATGATTATATCTAGGGTAGACTGCAGTCATCTAGCATGTTGCATCCCTGCTTTTCCCTTTTGGTTTGTTCCTAGATGGGTACTGCGTTTGGTTATCCTTATTTATACTTTGCCCTTCCGGGGGTGTTTACAGCATACTGTAGACATAGAATGGCATGTCATTCTATGCCATTGTATATCTATGCTTTACAGTGTGTACCTCCCTCTTGGTCTCTGGTTTGCATGCTGATAATGAAGAATTATTTTCCAAACCAGACATTGGACATAATTGTTGTCATTCTGTGGTTTGTGTAAAATGCATTGTAATGGATTGCCTTAATAAAGTGATTGAAGAGTAATGAAATCATGACAACTTTTACAGAATGTAAGAGAGAGGGGAGGGGGTGGGGGGAGTTATCTGATAGAGTTGATCTCAGTGAGTGTAGCCTCAGAGCCAGTGGACTTGTGACATTCTGACAACTTCTTGTCACTCATTGTCATACCATGATTGGTTTGAAAATTACAGTAAACAGATCTGGGAGCAGGTTAAAGTGAATGATTATCTTGAGAGGAGATGCTGGGGTTCCTCTTGCTAAAAAAATGAAACCAGTGTTAAAACGAACAAACCTAGATATCCCAGGCATTTTCATTCAATCTTCCGTCTTCTATTTCAGGATTTTCCCGATGAATATATCCCCTGGGATTGATCTTACTTGTCCAATCACAACCCTTACAGCGTGCGTTCCCCTTTCAAATGTGTTTTCTCTCAGCAGCTTTAATGAGATGCATTGCTGACAAACCAAGCTGGCCACCTGGGGGGGGGGGGGGGGGGGGGGGGGGGGGGGATGAAGACAGCAGCTAGAACAAGAACAGACTAGAGAAAGTAGCCATGACTCTTCTCTGCTGTTTTAACAGTTAGACAAAGAGACAAAGAGCTACTAATGACATTTAACTGTCCTGGGTTGATAAAGCATCTAGGTACCATTTTGCTGATGATTCTTTGGATAGTTACCTTTACCACCCGGGGGGGGGATAAGAGATAGATGGAGCTGTAGTTTACCATTCACTACTGTCCTCTACAGTCAGAACAGACAGCTGTACACACTGAACCAAAATATAATATAAACGCAACATGTCTTTGGGTTTATATTTCTCTCAAATTTTTGTGCACAAAAAAACGTTTGCATCTCTGTTAGTGAGTATTTCTCCTTTGCCGATATAATCCATCCACCTGACAGGTGTGGCATATCAAGACTCTGATCAAACATCATGATCATTACACAGGTGCACCTTGTGCTGGGGGACCATAATAGGCCACTCTAAAATGTGCACTTTTGGGGCCTCCCGGGTGGCGCAGTGGTCTAGGGCTAGCTGTGCCACCAGAGACCCTGGGTTCGCGCCCAGGCTCTGTCGCAGCCGGCCGCGACCGGGATATCCGTGGGGTGACGCACAATTGGCCTAGCGTCGTCCTGGTTAGGGAGGGCTTGCGCACTAGTGACTCCTGTGGCGGCCCGGGCGCAGTGCACAATAACCACGTTTCCAGGTGCACGGTATTTCCTCCGACACATTGGTGCGGCTGGCTTCCGGGTTGGATGGAGTGCTGTGTTAAGAAGCAGTGCGGCTTGGTTGGGTTGTGTTTCGGAGGACGCATGATTTTCAACCTTCGTCTCTCCCGAGCCCGTACGGGAGTTGTAGCGATGAGACAAGATAGTAACTACTAACAATTGGAAAAAAAAAAATTGGGAAGAAAAGGGGGTAAAATTATAAGAAAAAATGTCAGTTTTGCCACACACAATGTCACAGAAGTCTCAAGTTTTGAGGGAGCGTGCACATACTGACTGCAGGAATGTCCATCAGAGCTGTTGCCAGAAAATGGATTTTGGAATTGTTCTACCATTAGCTATCTCCAACATCGTTTTAGAGAATGTGGCAGTATGTCCAACCGGCCTCACAAACGAAGCCCACGTGTAACCACGCCAACCCAGGAGTAGCGTGGACCTCCACATCCAGCTTCTAAACCTGCGGGGATCGTCTGAGACCAGCATCTGACTGAAGTTCGTTGTGGTGCGTACGTTGGATTTATCAAACATATGCGTCAAACTGTATGTGTAGACGGCTTGACAGAAATGGTAGCAGAGGGTGAATGTTGAACTTTTTTTTGTACACATATCCAGATGATGCTGCGGACTATTTTGCGCAATGACACTGTTGGCGTGTTCAACATTCACCTTCTGCTACCATTTCTGTCAAGTTGGCTACGAGTACGAACGCTCTGCAACTGCCTGTGCAAAGCAATGCTGCAAGGCAAACGCAGCGTTTCATTGGAAATGAATGTAATTCTGATGTACCAAAATGGGAAAACACTGTCTGTGTGATCGAAGCGTTGGGAGTCGAGCAGCGGTAACGTAGCTAACTAGCGAACTCCATTTGTTTATTTACACCAACATCTAGCTCAAGTTAGCATTCATAATACGCTGGCTAGACATTCCCAACGCAAATCAATGTAATGAACCAGCTGCTTTGTAACTTAGCAAGCTAATGTTAGCTACGTTAGGTTGCGTTAGCAAGTTGACGTACTATACTAAATCAGAGGCTAACATGACTGGCCTATGTGTTCTATTTACAGAGTCCGATCCCATCAACATCTGCAGCAGCACCACTAACTAGTCACCTTTCCTAAATCTTTCCATGACTCCATGATGACTAAATAAATATACCGTAACTTCGGTGTAAACATGGTGTGTGTCTTGTTGTCATAGTTTGTGTGTTTTATAAGTAGGCTTACAACTTCTACTGTAGTTTTCTGTGTATTATGCAGTGGTGTGTAAAGTACTAAAGTAAAAAATACTTTAAAGTACTACTTGTAGTTTTTTGGGGGTATCTGAACTTTCCTTTACTATTTATATTTTTGACAACTTTTACTTTTACTTCACTACATTCCTAAAGAAAATAATACATTTTCCCTGACACCCAACATTGTACTCGTTACATTTTGACACGAAAATGGTCCAACTCACACACTTATCAAGAGAAGATCCCTGGTCATCCCTACTGCCTCTGATCTGGTGAACTCACTAAACAGAGAACATCCCTGGTCATCCCTAATGCCTCTGATCTGGTGGATTCACTAAACAGAGAACATCCCTGGTCATCCCTACTGCCTCTGATCTGGTGGACTCACTAAACAGAGAACATCCCTGGTCATCCCTAATGCCTCTGATCTGGTGGACTCACTAAACAGAGAACATCCCTGGTCATCCCTAATGCCTCTGATCTGGTGGACTCACTAAACAGAGAATATCCCTGGTCATCCCTACTGCCTCTGATCTGGTGGACTCACTAAACAGAGAACATCCCTACTGCCTCTGATCTGGAGGATTCACTAAACAGAGAACATCCCTGGTCATCCCTAATGCCTCTGATCTGGTGGACTCACTAAACAGAGAACATCCCTGGTCATCCCTACTACCTCTGATCTGGAGGATTCACTAAACAGAGAACATCCCTGGTCATCCCTACTGCCTCTGATCTGGTGGACTCACTAAACAGAGAACATCCCTGGTCATCCCTACTACCTCTGATCTGGAGGATTCACTAAACAGAGAACATCCCTGGTCATCCCTACTACCTCTGATCTGGAGGACTCACTAAACAGAGAACATCCCTGGTCATCCCTACTGCCTCCGATCAAGAAAATGATGCCATCTGATTTGCTTAATATAAGGAATTTTAAAGGGTTTATACTTTTACTTTTGATAATTAAGTACATTTTAGCAATTCCATTTACTTTTGATACTTAAGTATATAGCTCAGGCAGTAGGAAGCTCTCTCATCCAGCTGGCCCCTCCCCGGATTTTGTGTTAAATGCTCTACAACAAAGCTTTCTTAGTGTCCAACAAGCTTTCTCTACCCTTAACCTTGTTCTGAACACCTCAAAAACAGAAGGTCATGTGGTTTGGTAAGAAGAATACCCCTCTCCCCACAGGTGTGACTACTACCTCTGAGGGTTTAGAGCTTGAGGTAGTCACCTCATACAAGTACTTGGGAGTACGGCTAGACAGTACACTGTCCTTCTCTCAGCACACATCACAGCTGCAGGCTAAAGTTAAATCTAGAATCTAGACATCGTAATCTCTCCTCTTTCACCCCAGCTGCCAAACTAACTCTGATTCAGACGACCATCCTACCCATGCTAGATTACGGAGACATACTTTATAGATCGATAGGTAAGGGTGCTCCCGAGTGGCTAGATGTTCTTTATCATTCAGCCATCAGATTTGCCACCAATGCTCCTTATAGGACACATCACTGCACTCTATACTCCTCTGTAAATTGGTAATCTCTGTATATCCGTCGCAAGACCCGCTGGTTGATGCTTATTTATAAAACCCTCTTAGGCCTCACTCCCCCCTATCTGAGATGTCTACTGCAGCCCTCATCCTCCACATACAACACCCATTCTGCCAGTCACATTCTGTTAAAGGTCCCCAAAGCACACATATCCCCGGGTCGCTCCTCTTTTCAGTTCGCTGCAGCTCGCGACTGGAACGAGCTGCAACAAACACTCAAATTGGACAGTTTTATCTCAATATCTTCATTCAAAGACTCAATCATAGACACTCTTACTGACACTTGTGGCTGCTTTGCATGATGTATTGTTGTCTCTACCTTCTTGCCCTTTGTGCTGTTGTCTGTGCCCAATAATGTTTGTACCATGTTTTGTGCTGCTGCCATGTTGTTGTCATGTTGTATTGCTACCATGCTGTGTTGTCATGTTGTGTTGCTGCCTTGCTATGTTGTTGTCTTAGGTCTCTCTTTATGTAGTGTTGTGTTGTCTCTCTTGTCGTGATGTGTGGTTAAATAAAATATATATATATATTTAAAACCAAATAGTTTTAGACTTTTACTGAAGTAGTATTTTACTGGGTGACTTTCACTTTTACTTGAGTCATTTTCATTTGAGGTATCTTTACTTTTACTCAAGTATGACAATTGAGTACTTTTTCCACCACTGGTATTATGGAGGCTTAGTTGATTGTTTATGCAAAACTTGAAGTCTAAATTGGAGAAAAGCAGAGTTATTAGTAAGGAGGGGATGGTGTCGGTGACTAACTGGTGTCTGCTGGGTGTTGTGTGGGAAGGTTAGTATGCGTGATTTATTGACATGAGTGGATATAGTACCTTGTTTGAGTGTGTATTGGTGGGGATAAAGCAGTAATATGTTGGCTAATCACGGACTAGTGTATGTCCCACAGATTAATCCTGCTGGTAATGATGATGATGATGATGACGGTGATGATGATGACGATGATGGTGACGATGATGATGACGGTGATGATGATGATGACGATGATGGTGACGATGATGACGGTGATGATGATGACGATGATGGTGACGATGATGATGACGGTGATGATGATGATGGTGATGATGATGACGATTATGGTGACGATGATGACGGTGATGATGATGGTGACGATGATGATGACGGTGATGATGATGATGACTATGATGGTGTCGATGATGATGACGGTGATGACATTGACACCAGCTTTTAGAAAATACAGATCCTGTGGTCCCATTGGATGAAAATTTTCAGCCGGGAACAAGTTCATCATCATCTGACTCGGAAGAGGAAAAGACTGCACGGAGCTGGCAAGAGCCAGAGCATATGGTCTATGTCCAAGATCATAGAGCTCATGAAGTTCTGCCAGACCGGCTGCCATTGGCCAACACTAGACGAGGTTTCCCAGCTGAAGAACATTCTGGAACCTGCCTGGAACATTCAACCAACACAACTGCATTGTGGTATAGATATTGTTAGCTCTTGTACATACAGTATATATATATATATATATGATATGATGAAGTTTGATCTAATATTTTATATAGTATTTGTTACAAGTATACTGACAAGTGACTAAATTATTCCAGTTGCATCTGAAACCAATGAAGTGTTGAAACTTCTGGATCAATTCATTGTGATATTCATGAAATGTATTTGTATTTTAACTAGGTATAATCTTACTGCAAAAAAACAAATGATGCAGGGGGTTGGGTGTATCATGTCAACTTTAATTTGTTCGTAAGTAAACATGTTTCAATAATATAGTAGATTAGGCGGTCAATGTAGCAAATAAGTAAACATGGCTCGTATTCAAGATCAAGTTTATTTGCTCTGGAGACCGAGGTGAGTTTATACATTAGTATTCAGGAACAGTTAAGGCAATATATGCAGTAGAATCAAATATATACAGTACTTCAAAAGTCTATGTGTTTGGGGGGGGGGGGGGGGGGGGGGGGGGGGGGTATAGTGAGGTGTGCATAGTTACTTTGATACAAGGGTAGATTGTTGTTATGGGACCTTTCACATCTCTTGAGTCATCAATTTCTTTGTATCCAACATACCGTCCATCGTGTGAGGGATAAATTACTCGAATGGCCCCAACAACACACACAGTCAACAGTCAAGGGGATTCAGTGTCCTCTGCCTAGCTTCTCCCCACATAGAACAAACTCCAAGAAGAATCTGTAAGCCACCAAGTGGTATTGTCTAAGATAATCTTTGTAGGTATTTATTTTATATTGTTTGTACCTGTACCCCCCCCCCCCCCCCCCTCTGAAAAAGAAAAATGACAAAACGAGAGAAAAAAGTTGGACATAAAAAAGAATGAAGAGGACTAAAATGCTATTAGACTTTAATGGGCAGTCATTGTAGCAGCACGGTGTAGAATATTACATCTCACAGACACACGTTAGCTAGCTAGCTACAACACACAGGTATAGTTACTCCAAGACCAGTCATTAGGCTACAGTCCATTTTGGATATAGCAAACAAAGCTAGCTCAACTTGTAGTGGTGCTAGCAAGCCCCGACATAAAAATCTAATAAAATCAAATTTATTTATATAGCCCTTCGTATATCAGCTGATACCTCAAAGTGCTGTACAGAAACCCAGCCTAAAACCCCAAACAGCAAGCAATGCAGGTGTAGAAGCACGGTGGCTAGGAAAAACTCCCTGGAAAGGCCAAAACCTAGGAAGAAACCTAGAGAGGAACCAGGCTATGTGGGGTGGCCAGGCCTCTTCTGGCTGTGCCGGGTGGAGATTATAACAGAACATGGCCAAGATGTTCAAATGTTCATAAATAAAACAAAATGACAAAACGAGAGAAAGAAGTTGGACAAAAAAAAGAAAGAAGAGGACTAAAATGCTATTAGACTTTAATGGGCAGTCATTGTAGCAGCACGGTGTAGAATATTACATCTCACAGACACACCCAATAATAATAAGGCAGAACAGTTGAAACTGGAGCAGCAGCACGGTCAGGTGGACTGGGGACAGCAAGGAGTCATCATGTCAGGTAGTCCTGAGGCATGGTCCTAGGGCTCAGGTCCTCCGAGAGAGCGAAAGAAAGAGAGAAAGAGAGAATTAGAGAGAGTACACTTAAATTCACACAGGACACCGAATAGGACAGGAAAAGTACTCCAGATATAACAAACTGACCCTAGCCCCCCGACACATAAACTACTGCAGCATAACCCCAACCACTTTGCCAAAGCACAGCCCCCACACCACTAGAGGGATATCTTCAACCACCAACTTACCATCCTGAGACAAGGCTGAATATAGCCCACAAAGATTTCCGCCACGGCACAACCCAAGGGGGGGGGGCGCCAACCCAGACAAGACGATCACATCAGTGACTCAACCCACTCAGGTGACGCACCCCTTCCAGGGACGGCATGAGAGAGCCCCAGTAAAGCCAGTGACTCAGCCCCTGTAATAGGGTTAGAGGCAGAGAATCCCAGTGGAAAGAGGGGAACCGGCCAGGCAGAGACAGCAAGTGTGGTTCGTTGCTCCAGAGCCTTTCCGTTCACCTTCCCACTCCTGGGCCAGACTACACTCAATCATATGACCCACTGAAGAGATGAGTCTTCAGTAAAGACTTAAAGGTTGAGACCGAGTTTGCGTCTCTGACATGGGTAGGCAGACCGTTCCATAAAAATGGAGCTCTATAGGAGAAAGCCCTGCCTCCAGCTGTTTGCTTTGAAATTCTATGGACAATTAGGAGGCCTGCGTCTTGTGTACGGCAGGACCAAATCAGAGAGATAGGTAGGAGCAAGCCCATGTAATGCTTTGTAGGTTAATGGCCGAATTGATCACACAAAAAAAGTATACTGTATTGAACAACACTGCCTTGTTTAAAAAGAGAGCTTTTATGTTGCTAGTTATCTATAAACAGAGCGCTCAGGATGTCAGACTGGACCTTAGACTGACTGACTTTGTGATTTGCCCGCTGATCTTGAAGGTTCTGAACAACTCTCTCTTGACTTCTCAACCGCCTGGTTTGACACCACACCCAGTTATTCCTTCAAAAAAAACATCAAGTTGAAAAAAACGATTGGAAGTTCTTATTTGAGTAGTTTAGTAATAGGAATTTAGGCTGAAAGTTTTAACATGTTTTTTTAAGAAGAGACAGTTAAAGGGTAAAGATAACTCAAACACAGTAATTGGGACAAAGTGGAGAGGTCTGGGGTGGCTTCCCCCTAGTAGAATAATGACAAAGAGGGCCTCCTGAGTGGTGCAGGGGTCTAAGGCACTACATCGCAATGCTTGAGGCTTCACTACAGACCCAGGTTTGATCCCAGGCTGTGTCGCGACCGGGAGACGGCGTACGAGGCGGCGCATAATTGGCCCAGCGTCACCTGGGTTAGAGGAGGGTTTTGCCGCCCGGGATGTCCTTGTCCCATTGACGGGCCGGGCGCATGCACGCTGACTTCAGTCGGCATTTGTACGGTGTTTCCTCTGACACATTTGTGCAGCTGGCTTCCGGGTTAAGCGAGCAGAGTTAAGAAGCAATGCAACTTGGCAGGGTCGTGTTTCAGAGGACGC